>NC_064243.1:68739642-69081071 GCF_003254725.2 Canis lupus dingo
CAGGGCCTGCAGGTGGACAAGCCCCGGGGCCTGCAGGTGGATGAGACCCGGGGCCTACAGGTGGACAAGACCCGGGGCCTGCAGGTGGATGAGACCCAGGGCCTGCAGGTGCTGCAGATGGATGAGTCCAGGGGCCTGCAGGTGGACGAGCCGGGTTGGAAAGGCAAGCCCAGGGGAGGGAGGAAGAGCAGACAGGACAGGAAAGCTCCCCGAGAACAGGGGGTCCTGGTTCCCAGCCTACAGATAAAGGGACGCTCGGGGAAGTCGTGGTCGTGTAGTGCCTGTGGTAGAAGGATTATTTGCCGAGCCAGCCACACAAATTCCAGCAAACTGTTCTTACCTGAGGTAAATCATGTATGACAAGGAAGGGTTAAGTTTTTACTAAACTTTCGTATATGCATCAATTTTTCCTTCATTTTAGAAAGATATTAATCTCTCAAAAAATTATGGATATAGGGGTGCCCAAGTGGCACAGTTGGGGTTGGGCTCAGGTCACGACCCCAGAGTCATGAGATGCAGCCCTGAGTAGGCTCTGCACTCAGCGCTCAGTCGGTTTGGGATTCTCTCTGCCGCTCCTACTTGTGCGCTCACTCCCTGTCTGAAATAAATCAATGGATAAATCTTTTTTTTTTTTTAATTATGGAAATAGGGATCCCTGGGTGGCTCAGTGGTTTGGCGCCTGCCTTTGGCCCAGGGCGCCATCCTGGAGTCCCAGGATCAAGTCCTACGTCAGGCTCCCAGCATGGAGACTGCTTCTCCCTCCTCCTGTGTCTCTGCCTCTCCTTCTCTCTATCATAAATAAATAAATAAATAAATAAATAAATAAATAAATAAATACATCTTTAAAAAATTATGGAAATAAAACTATTTTTTTCATGAATCACTGGCAAAACGGAATGAGATCTACAGAGTTAGCTGGCGGCGAGCCAATGAAACACACTGACAGAGGCTCTCTGGGGACATTAAGCTGAACCACGTGCAATTGTCATTTTTGTACCTACAAGAATCTAAGATCAGAGATTTCTTATGGTTGAACTTACTGATTAAAATCTTGATTTAAAAAAAAATAAAATCTTGATTTTTGTGAGAACTACTAGGTCTTTCTCGGTTCCTTGTGTCCCACAGAACTTACCGGAGGTGTCTGCAGTTTACACCACCCCCAAGAAACGCGAGGGAGAGAAATGGGGAACACCATGATGGGAACTTAAATTTTATATTTTTTACGTTTGTAAAGAAACTAAAGAGCAATTTATCTGGGAGGTTCATCAAACTAATGAGAAAATAGCGATGGATCAGAGTCCCAGGACTTTCGGGATTTTTGAGTCACAAACACCTAGGTCTTTTGGCCTTGGAATCAAACTTAGGGTCCATCCTTGCTTCTGCTCAGTTGACTGTCAAAGCCAATGGGTCAGCAACGCAGACCGCTGCCCTCTGGGTTCTTGCCAGAGAAATCTGCGAGCCCGTTAACTTCTATCAGGAGCTGACTGTATAGCGGACAAGTCTTGACAATCTGAAGATGTCAGTTCTCTCTGAATTAATCTATGAACTCCAATTACTGTTCAAACCCTGTTCGACGTTTTTACATAACTATGGTGCTCATATTCATCTGGAAGGACAAATGGGCAGAAAAAGATAGAAATTCTTGGCTAAAGGGTTTTCATTCCCAGATGTTCAAAAGTCCTATAAAATTATAATAGATGTAAAAGCGTGGCACTGGAGCAAAAGAGGGTCAATCACTGGAACAGAATAGAAATCTGAAAACAGAAATATACACATGGAAGTACTAAAAAGACGTTGGTTATCAAATTGGTAGTGAGAGGAGGGATTTTTCAACAGATTTTGTTAGGACACTATCTCCTATCATCTATGAACTAAATTCCTCAGAGGAGTTAAATAATTAAATATGAAAATTAAATAAAAAGGAATGAAAATCCTCTGAAATAAAATTATAAAATAAAAATAAAAGATTGATAGATTTGACTACTAAAAAGTAAAAATATTTATGTATACACATATAATGTATAATTATAAGGAATATGATATTTTGTGTGGAAGTGTTGAATCACTAAATTGTACACCTGAAACTAATATTACACTGTATGTTAACTAACTGGAATCTTTAATAAAAACTTTAAAAAGTTAAATAGGAAGGGGCAATTCATGAACAAAATTTTAAATCTGTTCAACATTCTTTGTAATAAAAATGATTAAGTGCCATTTTCATTTACTCTTTTGGAAAAGGTGAGAATTAAAAACAGATTAGAAAGAATGTGAGGTCTAACATTCTCTTACATGTTGCTAAAGAGTATAAATTGCTACGACTCATTCTGTGGTATTATTCCCATTTCATTGGTCAAAAAGCTGAGGTTCATAGATGTAATTCAGCTAAAGTCCCATAGCTTATAATGGAAAGAGTAGCACTGAACCCCAGTCTCTTCGAGGGCCACTAATGTAAATGGAAAATCATCAAAAAACTCCTATAGTTTGACCCGAAAATAGCATGTCTAAGACTTTACCCTAAGGACATTACTAGAAAAGAGCATGGATATGGGCTGCCTCGCAATGGCTAGAAGAGCAAAGGGATTGGACTTACTAAGTTTCCAGAAATAGGAATTGGCTACTGAATTATGGTAACTTATATTTAAATGGAATATTATGCAGTAATTAAAGATACTGTTTTAGAAAAAGAGCAATCCAGGGAAACAGTCATAAAGTACAGTTAATTGAAAATAAGCCTATAATATGCTTCAATGGTGTAGGAAGTATGAAATAAAAATACAACTAAATATATGGGCAGCACAAAGACTGGGAAAACATGCACCAAAAACTGAGAGTGGTTTCCTCGGGTTGGTGGAATAAATGCATTTTGTTTTCTAAACTTCTCAAAACTTTGAGGCTAATGAATTAGAAAACAACATTTTATTTTGGGGTAAGTTGGGGTTTTAAAGATAAAAGATAAAAAGTGATATTAATGGATCATTGCTGGAGAGGCGTCAATCCACCAGGTCTATACCAGAAGATTGAAAGAGCGAGGGCTAGGCCAGATCCAGCCAACAAAGTGGTTTGATTTATTATATTTTAAAAAGGGAATATTTCAATAAAAATCTGGAAATCTTGATTTGTTTTGAAAAATCAGGAGTTCTGGCAATGCTGTGCTTTTATTTCTGAGTGGCAACGGGCAGAGCCGTGGCCGTGTCCTGAAAAAGAGGAGCGAGATGCCCTCTAGGATGTGCTGCAGATGCCCGGAAGCAGAAAATGACATGGAAACAGGCTAGATTTCAGAGAGTTAAGGCTCGTCAGCTCTGACAGGAAGCAGGTCATGAGAAAAGTGATAGGTACCCATGTAGGTGGATGTGCACAATGATGAATCTTCAAATAGATTTAATTCCTTATCAATTAACTTTTTTTTTTAACTCCTAGAAGATCTACTGATCAGGAAACCATTTGCCACAGCGATGTCAAGGCAGAGATGGTAACACGGATGTTAGGATGCAGGTGTTGATTCAGGGGCTCAGAGCTTGTGCCCAAGAAAGCCCTCGAGTGTGGGGCTTGCCTTTCCTGGTGAGCCCCTAGAAGTAGAGTGCATGATCCTCTACCGAGCACACACACGGCATAGTGTGACTTTACCGCACAGCTCCACAATCTCGTGATGGTGCAGATGCCCGTTCTGTATTCTGAACGGTAGCAGGAACTCGTGTGATGGAGATGCGGCAGTTGCTGAACTGTTCTTGGGAGCCTTTCGTGTGTCAGAGCGCGGGGCAGCAGCTTGTTGCGTCCTTCCAGGAGGCTCAGCTTCTGAGGCAGGCTGGGCTCTCTTCATCCGTGTGCTGAGTACCAGTTGGGCTTTACAGAACCTTCTCTAGGGAAAGGCCACAAGGTGGTGGCTCCTCTCAGTGCAGTGAGACACACAGCACAGGTGGGGGGCAGGGGTGAAAAAGGCGCAGGACACTGTAGTTCCCCCACAAGACTGGGACTGGACGGGCCTGGGGGCTCAGCGGGTGAGCCTCTCCCTCGGCTCGGGTCGTGATCTCAGGGTCCAGGATCGAGTCCCAGGTGTGGCTCCCAGCTCACTGGGGAGTCTGCTTCTCCCTCTGCCTCCCCCGCTCATGCTCTCTCTCTCTCTCAAATAAATAAATAAATAAATAAATAAATAAAATAATCCTAAAAACAATAAAAAAAAATGATACTGGATGAGTGACAAATGCTCCTGCCTCTGTCAGCCCTGGATTCTTCTGGAGACAGGCAGAGATGTTCAAACTTTTCATTCATACAGAGCTAGTCTTTAAAAAAAAAAAAATCGGTCCAACAAAGTAAAAGTGGTACCGACTGGTCGGCTGTCGTCTAATTTTAAGTCCGAGTGTGTGTGCCTCAAAGTGTGTGTGTGTGTGTATGTGTGAGAGAGAGAAAGAGAGAGAGAGAGAGAGAGAGAATGAATGAGAGACAGAGACAGAGAGAGACAGGAGGACCGAACAAGTGAGCGCAGGGAAAACAGTAAGGTGCCCAGGGAAAGATCATCACAAATGATAACAAATAAGTGGTAAGATAATCGTACTGGAAAAATAAGGATGTAAGGATTCTAATAAAATACACTTTTCCTTTTTAGATTCTATCACAGCAAACAAATCTTTAAAAATCTCTACAATCAAGAAAAAAAGAATTTCCGTCTGACTGTCTTTCAGCACAGTCGGAATGGGTTTAATCCCATTCGAGCACAAACGTGGTGCCCCCGGGTAAACATTAAGGGTCGTCTGGAAGAAGAGGAAAAAACCAAATCTGGTTCAGAACTTAGGTCTTCCAAAAACCTTAAAATAGGACCCCCCAAATAAGTATTTACGTAACCAGGCCTAAAACTAACTCATTGTTTAAAATCTCTTGGCACCTAGAACACAGCTCCAGAAGTGCAGCTGCAGGCTCAGCTCTGGTGCCAACAGGGGCCCAGGCTCCGGGGCATCCCCCTGCTGCAGGCTCTATCCCGGCCTCCGTGTCTACCGACCTCGCTAAGCCCTTTCTCCACCTGCCCCATCCTCCGCCGGTTATCCTCACCCTCGTACAGTCAGTCTTCCCTTTGCTGCTGCGGGAGTGTCCACAGGAGCCAGTGGGGCCTCAGCCTCCTGAGGACGGGGTGTTAGCAGAGGCCGGGGGTGGCACCCGAGGGGCCGCCCAAGGGGTGTAGGGCTGCTGCTGATTCCCTGCCTCTCTCTCTGCTGAAGTCAGGACTCCCAATTTTATCCTAAAAAAATGTGTTTCCCAGCTGATCTAATATAAGAGTCAACTGGAGGAGCTTCAAGAACATATGGATCCCCACACCTTGCCCCAGAAGACCCTCTTTCAGGTGGTTTGGGTGAGTTCCTGCAATAAGCATTTCACATTCTTTCCACTGAGTCTTCTGAGTAGCTAAGTTGGAGAAGCAATCGAAATATTCATGATGACTTCCTTCCAGTTTGTGTGGCCCAACACGTCGAAGTTTGCAAACTGCCCTAAAATGTCATTATGTCTAAATGATACCATTGAGAATTTTTTTTACTACCTTTTTTTAATGAATTTATTTTTTATTGATGTTCAATTTGCCAACATCTAGCATAACCCCCAGTGCTCATCCCGTCAAGTGCCCCACTCAGTGCCCATCACCCAGTCACCCCCACCCCCTGCCCACCTCCCCTTCCACCACCCCTGGTTCGTTTCCCAGAGTTAGGAGTCTCTCATGTTCTGTCTCCCTTTCTGATATTCCCACTCATTTTTTTCTCCTTTCCCTTTTTTAAAAGTGATCGTGTACACGCTACTGAAAGTAATGTAGTCATGTTGTATTTGTGATGATTTTTTTTTCATAAAACTGAGAAGGTGAAAGAAAGCACCCTGATGTTTATTGATGTTTCTATTGCCATACAATATCTATTAAAGTAAAATTTACCATTTTAACCATTTTTGTGTGAGCCACTCATGGCATTAAGTACATTCACGTGGTTGTGCAGCCATTGCTACTATCCAGAACTTTCTCACCATCCCAAACTGAAACCCTACACCCACTAAGCAATACCTCCCATCTGCTCCTCCCATCCTTGTCCCCTGATAACCACCATCCTACTTTTCGTCCCCAGGAATCTGACTAGTCTAAGTACCTCATATAAGTAGGATTGCATTCTGTTCATCCTTCTGGGACTGGCTTTTTTCACTTAGTGTTAACTCTTCAATGTTTTAGCGTGTGTCCGAATCTCCTTCTTTTTTAAGGCTGGGTAATATTCCTTGGTATGTTCATACTGCATTTTGTTTATCCTTTTATTTGTTGATGGACATTGGGTTGCTCCCACCTTTTAGCTGTTGTGAACGATGCTGATACGACACATGATCTGTTCAGGTCCCTGCTTAAATAAGCTGATTTTCATGATTACAAAAGTTAGAGGAATAATTCAACATATTGTGATTTCCTGCTACATCATTCGTAGATGTGGAGGTTTTTTTTTTTTTTTCATGATTCATTCATTTATTGAGGGAGAGACAGAGACGGAGAGAGAGAGTGAGGGACGGGGAGGGCAGAGAGCATCTCGAGCAGACTCTCCACAGAGTGTGGAGCCCAAGGAGGAGCTCCACCCGTGACCCTGAGATCGTGACTGAGCTGAAACCAAGAGCTGGATGCTCATCTGGCCAAGCCCCGGGGCGCCCAGGACGGTGGGAGCTTTGATGGAAAACTGTGTGTCCAACAGCCAACTGTCAGATGGGCCCCCTTCCAACCTTCTGCCCTTACTGCTTTGGTGGTGCCCGTTTCGTGAAATCCGGGGCAGAGCCCTCAGGGGTGAGAGTCCTGACTCTGGTGGCACAAGGACTCAGAGCCTGATATGGAATTGCTGGGAAATAGCGACACATCGGTATCACACTGCTCACTCGACAGAGATTTATACCTGCGTGCGGAACACTTCTTAAAGAATTAAGTAAGTCATAGGTATTAACAGGAGGGGCGGCAAACACGAGTCAGGTGCCCCACGGCATCGTGTAGTGGCTCTCCGATGGCATCACACGGAGATGAAGTGCACCATAAGTCTGTGCTTTCTCTACCCTAATGACCCCCTTGCGACGAGGACCCCAACTTCTCCAACTGTGTGGTCCTAGCACCGGTCCCACGTGTGGCGCGGGGCAAGCCGTTCATCAGTGACGAGTGAACGAAGAGCTTCTGGAGGCAAAGCACAGAGCCACGGGACTCCACGGCTGCTAAAGTGCGCGACAGGCGATCGTTCTGGGGCATGGGCCGCCTGCCTACCAGACAGGAGCAGCCACTGTGCAGGCGTCAGCAAAGCTCCACACCGTGGCCTCAGTGGTCGTCCAACACACTGGTGTAGACTCTGGGGCGTAGGCGAGTTTCATGGTTGCAGAAAACCATTTTTCTCCTCTCATGACTCATTAGACAAGTACTTCCTTATACAGGCCCGTCAGGTTTTGCATGAAGTCGTGATTGTCTTTCAGAAGCGACGTCTAAGACAAAGAAGGGCTTGATGCTGCTGTGCCGTTGCCCCCAGGTGCAGGTGTGATGCACGACGGCGTGGACCATGTGGCTAAGGGAAGGAAGGCGTGTTCATTTCCCCCGAGGTCCCTGAAGAGACCTTGAGAACCTAAAGGGCGAAGCCAGTACTGTGAGCCCATCAGGGAACGACATTCTACCGAAACCCTTTGTGCTTAAAGCATTTTGTCACGACCCAGAGGACTTTGTGGTGGGAATGAATAGTGGGCTGGGACCACACAGGGACAGGGGACGGGGAGGTGGTTGGGCTGCTCTCGTCATGCCCAGGACACGGCATCTGCCAAGCTTCCAGCTTCACGGCTGTCTGTTTGCCTCCCGGTTGCACGACCCTGGGACCCTCCCCACGCGAGGGTGGCTCCTCGGCAAATGTTTGTCGATGGATCCAATGAACAAATAATTGTGTCCTTGGGGAAGCGGTCTTGTTACCATCTCGTTGTCAAGATGAAGGAATATGGACTGGGCACTAAGCCAGGAGGATTGAAAGCTGGTCGAGTAATCAAAGCTGAAACATTCTGGTAAGAGCTTGTGGGAGGGTCCTCGGTGTCCTGCTCCCCAGCTCCACCTGCACTCACGCTCTGTCCTGGAGCACTGAGGCGGCTTGGATGAGAAAACCAAGACTTCAAAGACCTTAAACATTGCATGTGTGTACATTTTTCTCTTTTCTTTTCTTTTCTTTTCTTTTCTTTTCTTTTCTTTTCTTTTCTTTTCTTTTCTCTTCTCTTCTCTTCTCTTCTCTTCTCTTCTCTTCTCTTTTCTTTTCTTTTCCTTTCTTTCTTTCTTTTTTTAGAGAAAGAACATGTGAGAGCAGGGGAAGGGACAGAGGGAGAGAATCTTAAGCAGGTATATATATATATATATATATATATATATATATATATATATATACACACACACACACATACATATAGGGTTTTTTTTTTACCCAGTTTCTTCCTAGAAGCGACAGCCCTGATCCGTCTTCCATAACAGCATAGCCTGGTGCTGAAAAATAGAACTTTAATCATTTGTAAGAGTATATTTTCCATTAGCATCATCCAATTCAGGAGCGCCTGGCCACACACAGTTACTAAATATTTGAAATATGGGGGAGTAAATGAAGTCTTAATTTTATTTAATTTCAATAGATTGCACCTGGTCCCGCGGGGCTCTGGAGCACCATTTTGGGTAGGGCACAGGTTGTCTCGTGCTGTGTCACCAGACCCTGAAGTAGGAGAAACGTGCCCCCAGCCAGCAGCGCTGCCCCAGAGCCCCAAGTTCCTACCCCGCTGGGGGAAGCCCTCTCCCACTGCCCACGGGCTTTCTTGGCCAGCACGCACCCAGGGCAGGCCAGGATGGCCCCAGACCCACGGGACTGGGGGAGAAGTCACCTGGAGGACTGGGGAAAGCTGCTGAGGTTCCTCAGGGACATAAGCTGTCCTCTGACTTCAGGAGTCGCCGGGTGGGACACAGAAGCAAGCTGGTGGGGACGGGTCCTCCTCTGCTCTTCGGGCTGTCTTGCCCGCCTGTGGCACCCTGCACCCCCTCCCGTGTCCCGCTGCACTCAGAGCGAGAGCCGTGGGTGCTGGTCACTCAGTCGCGTGGGGGTGGGGTCCAAGGCCAAGGGCGCCAAGCGAGGCTTGTGGTGGTAGGGGACAGCCAGCGTTCACGTCTGGGCCTTCCCTAGTCCTCAAGGAGTGACCTCGGGCACACACATGACCCACGTCTCTGGTTCCTCTTCTGTAGGGAGGAGGGTAACTGGGGAGTCCAGGTGGCTCAGTTGGCGAAGGTTCCCCCCACCCGAACTCTTGGTTTCAGGGCCAGTCACGACCTCAGGGTCGTGGGTTCGAGCTCCGCACAGCACCTGCTGGAAGTCCTCCCTCTGCCTCTGCCCCTCCTCATGCTCTGTCTCTCTCCAAAATAAATACTTAAATTAAAAAAAAAAAGAATAAGGCAGTTACTGGGCGTCTGCTCCTCTGACTGTGGTGGTGATGACAGGCAACCAGCTAATGCTCCCCTCTGCACTTAAGGTTATTACACCAAGCCCGGACTTGGTAAGGCTGGCCTGCTCCTGGCGGAGGGTCAGCTGGCCTCACTATAGAAGCCTTTCCTAACGGAAGAGGTGGCAGGTGGGAAGACAGAGGGTGTTCCATGGGGTGACACGGTCTCGGGGTGTCCACTGTGGTGCCAGCTGAGCTCATGGTGCTGAGTTCCTGACCGGCCAGCGAGGCAGTGGGGGGGTGGGCAAAGTGGTCGGTGAGGCTCCCACACCTCACAAAGCTGACCTCGCCTCAGGCCCGCTGCAGGGGCAGAGCTACCCTTGTCTCAGACCAGCTAGCTGCCAGCACGGGGCCTCACGACCATATTAGGGTCAGTCAGTCGCTAGAGAGACTCACTGCAATGGCATGCATTTGATTGACCAGAGCTGAGGGAAGGGGGACAAATCAGAGCTGAGGGAAGGGGGACAACAAATCAGAGCCAAGGGAAGAGGGACAAATCAGAGCTGAGGGAAAGGGGACAAATCAGAGCTGAGGGAAAGGGGACATATCAGAGCTGAGGGAAAGGGGACAAATCAGAGCAGAGGGAAGGGGGACAAATCAGACCTGGGGAAGGGGGACAAATCAGAGCTGAGGGAAAGGGGACATATCAGAGCAGAGGGAAGGGGGACAAATCAGACCTGGGGAAGGGAGACAAATCAGACCTGAGGAAGGGGGACAAATCAGAGCTGAGGGAAAGGGGACATATCAGAGCTGAGGGAAAGGGGACAAATCAGAGCCCAAAGAAGGGACCTAGAGGGGTCGTCCGGGAGGGATCCACACCAAGCCTGCAACCACTCTCAAGGCACAGGCCCCTGTCTGTGTCCTAGGGTGCCTACACTCAGAGAACTCTCTGTGACCGACAGAGAATCTCACTGGATTTGGCCTCCACAGATGCCCCAAGGACCCATCACACAGACAGGCCTCCTGAGGAATCACAGAAAAGGCAATTCCATCACTTGACAAACAAGGGCCTAGGTGGCACCTTCTGGGGACAGAGGCCGTGAACCCTTCGGTCCTGGTGGTAACTGGACTGTCCCTGAGGGCAGCGTCACCACGAAGATGGATGTGCAGCCCTGTGCCCTCACCCCCTCTCTCGATCCCTCGGAAGCCTCGGGTTTCAAAGCCTGGCAGGAAGGGACCCAAAGGGAACCCAAGGCCAGGGCACGGCGGACCAGCCCAGGCTCCTCAGCAGAGACTCCCCTGAGTGTCGGGAGCCACATCCCACCAGCCACGCCGCGCAGACACGGGGCGGGGGGAGGAGGGAAACCCTCAGTGATATCCCACAGCCCAGTTTTTGCTTGTACTTCTCTGCAGCCAAAGGCGGAGACAGAACAGGAGAGCCACAGAAACAGCAGAGAGCAAAGTAGGAACTTTTTCTCTCGTCTGACCTTTTTTTCAAGGAAACGAACACCTGCAGCCAAATCCGTCTATTCATTTCTAAAATCCAGCTGAGGTATTAGCTGAGTTAATGGGGCGACCCACCATCCTAGGTCACCCAGGGTTCACGCTTCCCGTTTCGGTGCCAGGAGCCACGCCAGCACAAAAATTATTCTCGTTTAATTTCTGGCCTCATGTGGGAGGTGACACAGGCTGGTTGGGAGTTCTGATGTGCACTCAGAGACCTGCTAGGAAAGGGAAATTTCCCCTAAATGGATTTGTCATCTTGTATAGAGCCCCTGATTATTAGACAACCTTAACTCTCTGACTTGATTGTTAACGATCATTGACACTTTAAGTTTCAAGCTCAAAATGGAAATGACTTGATTTAATTTCCAGACTAATGAAAGCTTCACACAGACCTCCCCGCAATCCAGCGATGTGAAAGGAGACTAAATGAGGCCATCAAGGATTCAGAGTTGAGTGCGAGGATAAATGTCAAGTACCTGCTTGAGTTTCTATTCAGCTGCCATTTCGTTAGGAAGGAATCGCTTTAAAAAGCAAGACTGGCTGAAAGGTGACCTTGGCATTTGGGGTTTACTGGGTTTTCTTTTTAAAATGAAAACCCCAAGTAGAATCACTTGATTGCTATCACTGTGGAAGCTGACTTGCTGAATATAAGATTAATCTGGTGCTTGAAATGTAAAAATCAACTTATTTTAAAAGTTAATTTTATGGAACATCACTCCCTGGTATGAGCTAATCGCTTCTGAGGTGAAAACCAAATTACTTCCCTTTAAAAAGTGGGGTTGGTGGGTAATCTTTTCGTGTGGCTCTTCCACATGAAAACAACCCTGTTCATTCGTAGGGTCACTCAAGGGTAACTCGATAAATTTTTGGAACCAAGTTTTCTTGTTTAATTACATTTAGATAGGAATGTAGGTATGTTCCTCCAAATACCTAAATTACTAGAGTATCTTTGGGACAGAAATTTTTTATTAGGGATTACAATTGCATGAATTTTGAATCACTGTTGATCAATAATCCCTATTTCCAATAAATCCATTCAACAAACATTTGACATAAAAGGCTGACCTGTTCTTTTTTTTTTTTTTTGGTTTTAGATAAGTAAAATTATATTTTAATATTTTCAAATTAGAAATATATTCACTTAGAAATTGAAATTAGGGATCCCTGGGTGGCGCAGTGGTTTAGCGCCTGCCTTTGGCCTAGGGCACGATCCTGGAGACCCGGGATCGAATCCCACGTCGGGCTCCCGGTGCATGGAGCCTGCTTCTCCCTCTGCCTGTGTCTCTGCCTCTCTCTCTCACTGTGTGCCTATCATAAATAAATAATAAAAAAAAAAAAAAAAAATTTAAAAAAAAAAAAAAAAAAAAGAAATTGAAATTATTTTAAAAGGAATATAGAGAAATCTTTTTTCCCATTCCTATCTCTGTCTACCAAATGTCCCCTTTTTTTTTTTCTTTTTAGATTTATTTATTTATTCATGAGAGACACAGGCAGAGGGAGAAGCAGGCTCCCTGCTGGGAGCCCAATGTGGGACTCTATCCCAGGACCCCAGGGTCACGGCCTGAGTCAAAGGCAGATGCTCAACCCCTGAGCCACCCAGGCATCCCAAAGATCCCCTTTCTGCAAGCGACCAAGTTCATTTTCTTCCACTACTCTTTCATTATGTTTGTATGCAAATATGAGATAATATAAATATATAATCTCGGGTTCCTTTATTTTGGTAGAAGAGGTACACCAAACACATTTGTTTATGTTTATTACTATTTATTTTTATTAGTCATATCACTCTGCCTAGAGATTTACAACTTTCAAAGCACTTTCACTGTCTTCACAAAATTCAACTATTTCACATCATTTTTAAAAAAGAAACAGAGTTTACAGCATGACATATTACATAATAATAATACAGTAACTTTATATATATTTATTTACTTATTTTTAAGGCTATCTTGAGGTATAACCCGTATGACATAACATTTGCCTGTTGTGAGTATACAGATCGTTGCGGAGTTGTACAGCCGTCATCACAATCCTACGTTGCTGTTTTTATTAAAAAATCCATTTCGGAAATATTTCCCTGTCAGAGCAGAGAGCGTTCGTCTTTTTCTCCATAGCCATGTGGCACATTGTGTGGCACCATGGCTTCGTTGGCCAGGGTGGCAGTGATTCACACAGCTGTTTCCAAACTCTTGCTAATAGACTGCACGTTATGTAATTACATTATGTAATGATAATTACTCATTTCCTGCATATGTGTGATATTAATGTATGAACGGTACACACCATTTATTGTGAGTAAAAGGATCTGTTGAATATATTTCCCAGAGAATGACTGTTGGATCAAAGCTAAATGCATTTGCCATTTTGTTAGAAATTTGGGGGAAATTGCCAAATCGCCCTTCATAGGATTTTTATCATATTTTTCTTTTTTTAAAATTTTTAAAATTTTTAAATTTTATTTTATTTTTTTATTGAAGTTCGATTTGCCAACATATAGTATAACACCCAGTGCTCGTCCTGTCAAGGTTTTATCATATTTTTCATTTCTTTTAGTAACGTGGGAAAGTGCTTCCTCACCCCTCCCCTCCTGTACCATCGTGTGTTGCCAAACCGTGGGGATTTTGTCACTGTTGCGTAGTTAGCTGAGGTTTAGTTGATATTTCTCTTATATGTACGGTTCATCATTTCTTCATGTCCTAGATGCACTTGTATTTATTTTTATATGAAGCTCATATTGCTCTATTAGAGTGTTTAACTATTTCCTCTCAATATCAAATAGGCTTCTTTAAAAGCAACCCTGTTAAAGTCTAATTGATGTTTACTATATTACGTGTTAAATTAATTGATGTTTATTAAAGTTTCATTGATAAGCCACACATATTTAAAGAGCACAGCTTGGTGGGTTTTCATATGCCCACGGACACCTGTGAGTGTAAGTCACCGTATACACACATACGCAGACATGTATACATAGATTTGAATGAAATTGTCACCGTAATCAATAAAGCAAACGTTTCCATCACCCCAAAGCTTCAGTCCCCTGAGTACTACAGAATCTGCATAACAAACTTGACCTAAAGCTGGAAGATGGTTGCTCCCGAGGGCACAGGACACGGCCTGGACCCTAGCTGTTGGTTCTCCCGTCCTGCAGACGAGCGTGCGCGGTCCAAGCCTCATACTCACTCACTGTCATGGGATTGCAAGCTTGTTTTTCTTCAAACTATAATCTTTATATATTTTTCTAGACTGTTTGAAATGTTAATAAGTTTTAAAAACAAGTGGAGAAATTATCGTCACTTAAAATAAGGAATTGAATTTCTCTTTTAGCTTTATTTATAATAAGCATGGAAATACTAATGTTTCTCTCTAATGAGTTAAATGAGCTAC
This sequence comes from Canis lupus dingo, assembly GCF_003254725.2. Classification (NCBI taxonomy): domain Eukaryota; kingdom Metazoa; phylum Chordata; class Mammalia; order Carnivora; family Canidae; genus Canis; species Canis lupus. The sequence continues at coordinate 68,753,959 of NC_064243.1, forward strand.
TGTTGGAAAAGTATGTACGTGTTCATGCCTGGCGACAATGTATATGACGTCACGAAATGCAATTTTTGCACAAGCTATCTAACTGGTCCAGGACTCTCATCATTCAACCTTAATAAAAGGCTGATATTTCTACAAATGCTTTTTACAAACCAATTCCAAATGTTTGCATTGAGTTTGAATACAATAATTTGATTTCCTATTAAGTTTGCACATTGTGGCGAGTTTTAAATTTAATAATGGCTTCTTTAATGATATAATCTTTCTCTTAAATTCCCATTCATTGATCTAAAACCAAGATCTGTCAGTATAAGGTCACTGTTAGAATGAACACAAAATGTCAGGAGTCAAAAAAATTAAAAGGAAGATTTTCTACCTGGACCATGTCCTGAGGTTTATAAAACAGACAGCTAAAATTACATGCTTTTAGACTCCCGAATAGTAAAAGAACACTTGAAGCAAATCAATTTCCTTACAAATTAAAAGACAAAGTAATCACATCTTGCTATTTGAAAAAGTCTGAAACACAAGTAAATGTGACATTTGGTTAAAATTCAAATTCTGCAGTAGAGGCTATTTTTTTTCAGTTTGTACTTAAGAATAATGGTAAGAGTAACAAGTGTAACTTTATTGAATAATTTCTAGGTTTTAAGAACTGTACAAAATGATTTACAGGCATTGTCTCATATAGTTATCAGTCCGGTAATCCTATGTTCATTTTGTAGTGGAGAGTTGTAAACAAGCTTAACTTAATAGCCAATAAGTAGAGTTGCTGGCTTTCCAATTCAGAGGTCAAACTCTAATACCCAAATAGAAACAAATTTTTAAATTATGAGACTTTAATTATACTTTCAAATGTCCAATTACTTACATATATTACAGATTTTTAAGTGAATGCATTAATTCCATCTTTCTAAGCCTATGAAACACATTTTTTTGTGAATTTTACTTAATAGCAAAACATTTTCAACCGTTTAGTTTTAAAAGTTGTGTTGCAGAACTTCTTTTTGCTCAAAAATTATATTTATTTATTCATGAGAGACACAGAGAGAGGCAGAGACCCAGGCAGAGGGAGAAGCAGGCTTCCTGCAGGGAGCCCGAAGTGGGACTCAATCCCGGGACCCCGGGGTCACACCCCGGGCGGAAGGCAGATGCTCCACTGCTGAGCACCCCAGGGGCCTCATGTTGCAGGACTTTCAATTAAATATGGTAGATTACATGTCTGTGTTAACCTTGGCTCCTTTTGGAAAACTCAATAAATAATAGTAAATGAAGAAAAAGGCTTAATCTCAGGAGGTCAAAGAGAATAGAAAAGTAGATGCAGAGCCCACAGGACTCTCCTGCATCTTAAAGGATGGTGGATGTTCAGGAGGAGGGGAATCAGAACCCAGGGGTGCAGGGCTTGGGTGCCAGATGGGGACAGCAAGAAGCCAGCTGCTGGCCACTGCCGAGGAGACGAAGGTCAGAACTGGATGTGGGGTGGAGCTGAGCACGGGGGACCTGCTGGAAGCCTACCATGCAGGCATTAGGCCTCCCGTCTCTTTCCCCACCCTAAGCTGAAAACAAGAAAACGAGGGACTTTAAAAACTACCCGAGATATTATGTCCAGCTTATGTTAGGCAATCAGTACTTCCAGTGATTTGCCTATTTTTCTGGATCAACACAGTGGTGCTGTCATTTACATAATTAATAATATTAGTCTGATATCTTTTTTTTTTGTTTTAAGTTTGTGGTTTTTTTTTCTTGATGTAAACATTATTTTGGAGGACTTTTTCCCTTGTATCAACTTGATATGACCACAAACAAGAAAGAGAACATTCAGTCATTTGTATTACATCACAACCAATATAATATTGCCCAATTTTATCCAGCCCTAATAATAAGGAGAAATGAATAAGCTCAATTTTAATATAAAAAACTTCATCATAATTCTATTTTACTATGGTTTTATGATAATTAATGGTTAATTAACATACATTAGCTTATTTTTTATGTAGTCATTTTTTAACATGTATGCCATTAAATACAAAATAAGCTATGTTGATTTTTAAAAAATAATTTTGCTTTTATGTTTTGTGGATACACGGATGCCCTAAAAAATATTCTTCTCTGTGGACTAAGATTCATTCATATTAAGTGTAAGCTATGTTGGTTTTTTAAAAAAGATTTTATTTATTCATGAGATACACACACACAGAGGCAGAGACACAGGCAGAGGGAGAGGCAGGCTCCATGCAGGGAGCCCGATGTAGGACTCGATTTTAGGACCCCGGGGTCACACCCTGAGCCAAAGGCAGATGCTCAACCACTGAGTCCCCCAGGGGTCCCCAGCTATGCTGTTTTTTTTTTTTTTTAAAGAACTGTTTCTATCCCAAGCACTTCAGGAATAATCTGTTGATTACAGACTGTGGAGGGCTAAAGGTCAAGAGGTCTGGGTAGTGAGAATAAAGTAAAATAATGTATGCAAAGAGTCTACTACTCTGTTTGACATGAAGTGTCTCAATGATAACTTGTACTATTATTATTCAAAATATTTTTGAACACATGTATCAGTTGCACGTGTTAGAGCACCTCCTGCCAGTCGTACTTGCATCAACCCTATGCATAGCTCTTTCCTAGCTCTTTCTCATTCTGGAATCCCTGATGCCTGGCATTTAGTACTTGGTGAATTTTGGGTTGATCTAAACTTCTGAGCTGCCTGGAATTGTTTATTTTTACCTAAAGCTGAAGCCCAATGGCCATCATGGGATAGAAATGATACAGGTATGTTTTGATAAGGATCAGACTTTTTTATTGCTTAAAAAACCACTGGCAGCAAGCACTAAGAAGAGCGGTTGGCATTACTGATTGCCAGACACTACACACATGGATGTATTTACACTTTACCACAATCCTTTCAAGTAAACACAATCACCTTTATTGTGTCGACAAGGAGGCAAGGTTCAGAGAGGTAAGTGACGTACTCAAGTCAAACAACGTGGATGTCCTGAGCCGAGATTTGATTCTGATTCCCCACGAGTACCGCCTCTAAAAGCAAATTCAACCTCTAAATCAGTGATTTGGGTGATATTGCAGGTTAGTTTATTAGTTGCGAGGACTGGAGGATTTAATTTTTGTAAAAATACTCAGTACAAGAAATGCAATTAAGTGTTCAAAAATATGTAATAAAGGTTCAATTTTAAGTCCGCAAAAAAAAAAAAAAAAAGAAAAGAAAGAAAGAAAGAAAGAAAGAAAGAAAGAAAGAAAGAAAGAAAGAGAAAAAGAAAAGAAATCCCAGCTCAGGTGATTTTTGCCAACAGAGGTCACAATGAGAATTAATTAGTATTAAAGGTGCAAGACATTCTAAATCACCACAATTTTACCTTGTTTTATGGTATAAAGTGCACTATAATCATGCATATGACTATGTTTTATATGTACAAATACAACCAAATTGTCAACAATCTCAATATTTTGCAGTTGATTTTATTCAGCTAAAACCACATGCACAGAAACAAAATCCCAACAGTCTTAAAAAAATTAGAGACTTAATATTAATGTGACCAAAGTTGACATTTAAGCCAAATAACTGATATTAAAAATGGAAATATTTTTGGAAGATGGCAGGTGGATCATTTTATCAGTTACTATTTCTTCTGTCCTTATAAAAGATAGTAAGAATAATTACTTTTGTTGTACAGAAGGATGTGGGGTGGGGAGAGCTTTCCAAGGAAAGACATGATGCTAAATGTGGTTAGGTAATAGAGAAATGATGGTTTTAGAGATGAGACTGGACAAAATTTTTAAAAAGCTATATTGGAGAATTTAGCCCTTATTCTCATGATTAATTTATAACCAGTGGACTCTGACAGAGCATGAATGCATGCCTTCACTTTTTATTTTTGTTTTCTAAGCTCATTATTTAGAGGAAGAATTCTAGGTATAAATCATAAAGTAATTATTTAAAGAAAAAAAAAAGAATGATTACTTTTGGTTCCCTCAAATCCATTCTTTAGCCAAAATAACTAATGTGAGTAAAGAGGCACGAAAGCCAGAGACCATGTTTAACTGTTTAAAGAAACAGAGAGGGTCAAATAAATAGATGAAATCTTAAAAAAAAAAAAAAAAATCAGAGAAGATCATTCCTTGGCCTTGGTGAAGAAAGATCCAAAGATATGAACAAGGACACAGGCACACAGAGCTGCTGTAGGAACCACAAGGCTCTGAGGGGCCCCCAGGAAGGACGTGGGCAGCCTGAGCCTGAGCCTGAGCGAGGCCGCAGAGCTGGCCGGGAGGTTTGGGTGAGACATGCTCCCCCTGGTTTCTCAGCCACCAGGAGGGGAGGCGGTGGCCGGGAACCCCTGGCAGGTGCCGCGGCCCTGCAGCACCTGCAGCCTCTCTGTGCGGATTCCCACCCTCTCGTCCTGGTGGCCGCTCTCTGGCAGTCGGGCTCTGCCAGCTCTGCTTGGTGAGCGTAAACCCAGGTGAGTGTGAGCCCAGGTGAGCGTGAGCCCAGGTGAGCGTGAGCCCAGGTGAGCAAGCTGCAATCCAGCCCGGCGGGCACCTGGCGGTCGCTGTGCTGCTTCCCACGCCCCTCCAGGCTAGCCTGGTTACTATAAAACCTGGAGGGAAATTTTGACTATTACGTAATTAAGGAACCTTTAGCAGTGGAAGCATCTGAGGTTCCGCTGAGGGGATTTCAGGCCATCACAGAGTGATGGATGCGTAGCAGTTATGTCCGGGAAGGGGCCTGGGATCCATCGGGTCATCTAAGTCCTGCTGTCATGAGAGTGTGGCAGAGAGACAGACAGACAGACAGACAGACAGGAAGAGGCTGACCCGCCCAAGGCCTTGTGGTCAGAGGCAGAGCAGAGCCTGGCCGGTAGCCAGCACGTGCACTGTCCACGTGAAGCCTCGCAGTCAGACCCAGGTTGGTTTAGGCTGCAAGGGGGACACTGGGCTCCCCAGTCCCTTCCCTTCCACCAGGCGACGTCCGGGCCCCAGGCCGGGCGAAGTGCACCTGCCGCCACCTGCTCGGCATGGGCCTGGCCCTGCGACAGGCAGCTAGCATCAGGGGCCCCTGCTGTCAGTGGATCCGCTCCCCGGAGCACGGCTGCTCCCCCACCCCCGGTGCCCAGCGGGCGCGCAGACACCCGTCCAGAGAAGCTGTTCCTCCGGCATTGGCCCGGCATGGAGGCAGAGCACTGTGACCTGGTCCCCCGCGGTGAGCGCTGCTGGTACGGAGCCCGGCCCCTGCAGGGGCGCCCTCTCCGGGGGAACCTGGGAGGAGACCCGGATTCTCTCTGCATTTTCATCTCTTGCTGCTCTGGGCTCCTGAAATGTCCTCTTCCCAAATAGAGTTCTTTCTTTAACCCATATGTAGGCGGCACGGAATCCTCCAGAGCCCCGGCACCAGTGCCGATGGAGCTACCTGGTGGGACAAGCACTACAACCAACACCTGAGCGGCAGTGTCTCAAAGCGTCTTCATAAAATGATCATGTGACCGAAGGGGGTCAAAGAGGGAGCACTTGGAATGAGCCAAAATGCTCAGGTGCTCAGAGACCTGAAAATGTCAGGGAAGGGAGTCATCGTGGACATCGATGGGCTCCGAGGCAAAGGAACATTCTAGCATTAAAAAAAAAAAAATTATTTATTTGAGAGAGAGAGTTGGGGGGTGGGGACATTGAGGAAGGGAGAGGGAGAGAGACAATCCCAAGCAGACGCCCAACGAGCACGGAGCCTGATGCTGGGCTGGATCCCATGACCCTGAGATAGTGACCTGACCCGAAATCGAGAGCCATACACTCAGTGGACGGAGCCCCCCGGGTGCCCCTGTGTCTAGCCTTTTAAGCCAGTGGTTCTTACATCAATTTTTAAAGTAATCTAAACTTGCTTATGCAGAATGGGGCGCCCGGCGGGCTCGGTCGGTAGAGCATGAGCTTCAAGGTGAGGGTAGAGATCACTTGAAGAAAAATCTAACCATTTGCAAAAGATTCTAACAGTCAGTAACCCCCCAATAAAGCATTCCATTAAAAAAAATAAACTTACTTATGAAGAGTGAATAGCTGCACAGTGTTACAGTGGGCATCTCGTCCGTTGGCAATCTCCTCTCCACTGTGGGTAACACCACCTCAGTGTTTGGGGGCGCACTTCCTCTTTCCTACTGCATCCACCCTTGGTGAGCTGTCCGTTAAGCCAGGTAGGGCCTCCGGGGATGGGGGCGCCGGGAGGGGAAGCCCTAGGGCTCTGCTGGGCCAGTGGGGCCTGTTTGCCTGGAAGTTGAACACTGATCAGAGGGACAGGGGCCTAGAAACGGGTGCAGCTGAAGAGTCTGTTCTGCTACATAAACTTCCCTTTGATCCTATTTGCTACCCCCATTCTTCCTAAGACATTTCATTTTTTACTTAAGCCCTTGCTTCTTTGTTTCTGTCGCTTGCAACCGACGAACCCTTTCTAATGCACACAAAAATATCTTCTAGTTTGTTTATTTTTTTATTTTTATTTATTATTTATTTATTTATTTATTTATTTATTTATTTATTTATATTTTCTAGTTTAAATCGAAAATCAAAGCCGAAAGATATTCACGTTTAATAAAAATGCAACTTTGAAAAACTCCTATCTGGAGTGAAGACGGCAAAGGAAAAGCACTGAGGCCGTCAACGTCTGTGTTTGACAGATGGGATCGGGGTAATTTTTTCCTCGTCCGCATTTTCCGTAATGGACATACATCATCTTTTAAAAATGACTTTAAGCTGGAGGGAAATAATTATATTTAATAAGCCTGATGTAGTCGTGGATCGAATCCAGTTCTTTTAATGTGGATCTGAAATTAAGGTAGGGAACAGTCCCGAGCCCCACCAGGCCACCACGAACACTGCAAGAAACAGTGGGAAAAAGGTTAAAAAATATGCATAACTGTCACCTGTTACACTTCTGCAGCTGCTTCCAGTAACAGAACCCGCCGAGCAGCAGCAGCCCAACAACCAGGGGGGCAGTGGCCCCTGCAGCGGCCTCACTTTTCCCTCAGTGTTTACTTATTCATTCCTCAGATATTACCCAGTGTCTGTTGCTACCAAGCGCTGCTCTCTGCGAGGAGAACAAGGAACCCAACGACCAGGGGCCAGAACGCAGACGCTTGGGGCCTCCAGGCCGGGCCACCCCCCGTCCCCACCCTGTGTCCCCAGTGCCTGGGGCCCCCACAGGAGCTCCGTCCACGCCTGCCCCCGCATTTCTGGGAATGCACGTTCGCCGAAGACGGGCAGTGGGTCACAGTGGACCACGGGCAAGGTCGGCTGTGGGGAAGCGTGCGCAGAAACCCGAGCAAGTGACCAGGGCGCCTTGGGCAGGTGCGGGGCCACCTGTGCGCGGGCCGCGGGGGAGGCGCGGGGCGGAGCGCGCGGCAGGGAGGGGAGGGAGGCCCGCGGGACGGGGAGGCCTGGCTCGCATCCGGGCCGGGGGCTGCGGGGGGGCCGGGAGGGGCGGCCCGGACCCGGGAGGCCCTTGGAGGGCCTGAGGCGCGGCAGGGGGCGCTCGGGGTGCAGGGTGTCGGGTCCCCGGGGTGGCGGGTCCCCAGGGTGCAGGGCGTCAGGTCCCCCCGGGGTGTAGGGCTCCAGGTCCCCCTAGGGTGTAGGGCTCCATGTCCCCAGGGTGCAGGGCGCCGGGTCCCCCAGGGGTGTAGGGCTCCATGTCCCCAGGGTGCAAGGCATCATGTCCCCCCAGGGTGCAAGGCTCCAGGTCCCCAGGGTGGAGACCTTCGGGTCCCCCGGGGTGGAGGGTGTCGGGTTCTCGGGGTGCAGGGCGCCGGGTCCCCTCAGGGTGTAGGGCACCAGGTTCCCCCGGGGTGTAGGGCTCCGGGTCCTCAGGGTGCAGGGCGTCAGGTCCCCGGGGTGAGGGGCGCCAGGCCCAGGCAGCCTCAGGCTGTGGGTGCAGACCTGCTGGGCTCCGGGTGCAGGGGCCCTGGGGGACACCATGCAGTGCCACATTCCCCACCCTCCGCCGCCAGGTCCCAGAGGTGGAGAACCAAGGGCAGGGCCCCTCACTGTCCCCGCCGGGTCCCCCCTCCCCGCGCCCTGGCCACTCGGGTTGGGATGTGTGGGAAGACACTGGGAAGCCCCTTTCCTCTCTGCCCCAAATGCAGGACTGGGGGTCTGGCCCTGAATCCTCTTCTCTGAGCCCACCCAGCCTGGCTGGCTCTCCTCAGAGAGGAAGGTTCCCTAAGCAGGTGGCCCCTCTGCCGCCCACCTGTCACCCGAGGCCACCACTGCTTTCTGGGGATGAGGGCACAGACCAGAGGGGATGGGGGAATTGGAACCCACACTTACCATGTTAGACGCTGTGTGCTTTACACAGAGTATCTCCTATAGGTACAAGACACGTAGCACCCCCATTTTTTCAGGTTAAGAAACTGAGGCTCAGTAAATTTTAATAACTAGTACAAAATCATCAAACTGTTGAGTAGAGAACCAAGATTTGAACTGAGTTCTTACCACATTCTGGGTTCTTTCAACCACGGAAAATACTGACTGTGCTAGACATTATATAATCCCACTATGTCTTTTTTAAATGTTATTTATTTGAGAGAGAGAGAGAGAGAGAGACAGAGAGAGAATGAGCAGGGGGAGAGAGGGGAGAGGAAGAGGCAAGGGGAGAAGCAGGCTCCACACTGAGCAGGGAGCCCGAAGCAGGGCGTATCCCCAGGACTCCGACATCATAACTGAGCTGAAGGCAGATGCTTAACCAACTGAACCATCCAGGCGCCCCCACCCTGCCCCCACTATTTCTTTTAAAAATCATGATGAGGCTCAGTGAAGATTAGAAATTTCCTCTGAGGTCCAACAGTTGGGGAAAAAGTGGTCTCCTGTCCACGTTACACACACACAAGTGCACACACATGCACACACTCACAAGCACACTACCTGCTGTGTAATAAGAATTTTAAAAATTCATCTGCTGCTACTTGTATTGTTATTTTACTCTCTGACGGTCTCATGAATATATATTGTCTGCAACTTGATTTTGGATTCTTTGTTTATGACCTTAGATAAAAAGAGTAGGTAACCATGAAATTCTCATTAGATAAATGACTAACAAAATTTTAATCAGTTTGCAAACACCCAATAGAAGATAGATATCAAATAATGGCTCTTTGCCTATATAAATAAGGCTGTTAAAATTGCTCTTAATAAGTTGGAAGTATATTTTAATTTGGTTGCAAATTTAGTTTTATTGGATGATTTGATATAGAAGGAAGTATTTCATGCCTCTGACAAAGAATAAACCTTCTACACAATAGACAATTTGAAGCCTCACTAACCTTATGAGATGAGTCATAAAAACATAGAAATGATTGAGATGCTTCTCTAGCAGCATTTTTCTTTTGAGGGCAGCAAGTGTAGCAGTTAAGAATGGCCTCAAAACTCATAATGTCTAGTTTGATTCTTGGCTCCTTCATTTATGATATAATGTACGTTCAGTTGTGTACTACAAAGGAAATTATTTAATATCTCTGTGCCCCAGTTTTTCATCTGTAAAATAGCACCAATTTGATAGGATTGTTGTGATTCACCAAGATGATGCTGTAGAACAAAACCACAGGACTGTGCTTGGCACCATGTGAGTCCTCGGTAAATAGGCCCTATTTTTACTCCCATTCTGTTTTCTAGGAGAACGGTGAGACGAAGAATGTTAGCATATATGCCTGGAAGGCAGCATTGGGCCTGAAAGGCTCCGACGTGCTCAGGCGCTATGTGAGTTCCCATACAGGGTAAAGTCTCTGTAGAAGTTCCCAAATTCATTTGACTTTGGGATATTTTGAGTGCATGTGTATGAAGGCCTCTAGGAAAATGTTCCATAGGATACTGGGAATTCCAGCCTCAGGCATAGTAATTTTCTATAAAAACTCAGGTTGTGTGGATGGTGCTAGATTAGCTTGAAAAGTAGTCACCAAGTTTTTCTGCTGCCAAGGAACAAGTAGAAAATACACACTATGATCAGAAATGTCTAGAAATTTTTAGGATTCTTAGCATGGAAAGAGAAAGTAATGCTATTTTGATAATAACATCTCTATATTTCACCATCAGATCCAACCCATAGTGCTCAAACCTCCCACTGTTCTTCAGTTACCGGGTGTTCTAAGTATAGATGAGAGAACATGCACGCTCTCACTTCTCTGTGATAACATCTCAGTTCAGACTTACACCAGACTTGAGGAAGGAATTGATCTTCTGTTTAGATCGGAAGGTCACTGTCACCTGCCAGGAGGAAGGGCACCACGACACCTGTGGTGGCCACAACACGGGAAGTGGAGACTCTTGATGAATATAAGCTTCTCAACCTTCCTTCGGAGCAGAGCCATGAGCAGGCCTCAGGGAATAAGATGAACCTCTGGAAATGTGTGTAGACCTCAGAGTGAGGCGGAAATCACATAAGGTGACAGGTGGAGTGAATGCCTCAAATTCAGGCCAGCCTCTCCCATGTCTGGAGTCTAGAGCTGGAGTTCAAAGGTACCCTGAAACATTTTTTTTTTCTATTTTGTGGCAAATCACTTGAGTGCAATCTCTTACTGACATGAATCCAGGGCAAGGTAGGAGAGGGGAAAGAGTGTAATAGACACTTGAGGAACTCTCGGGTCTGACACTTGCTGAGATTTTGTTCATGCAAAGCTAGTCTCAGGGAAGTGTGGATCAATCTACAAATGGAGCTGGTTGCTTGCCCCACAGCCATTCTCCAAGTATCAGGCAAGGTTCTTAGTTGCAAGCAGCAGAAGCTAATTTTAGTAGGCTATGCAGAAAAAGAGATCAATAAAAGAATATTCAGTAGCTCAAAGAACCACTAAGCATCTTGGAGAACCATGATCAAGACTAAGCTTCTAGAAAATACACAAGAAATTAGGACACACAAAAATTTATATATATTATATAAACTATATATTATAGTTTATATATATAACTATAAATAATATATATTATGTTTTGTAGATTTCACTTTGAAACCATACAAGTATGTTACATAATTATGAAACAAAAAAATTCAAAAGCCATCTCTAAAAACTGAAAAAAAGTGAAACGGAGGAACATCATAGTATGTCAAGTTGGTTGCATTAATGACACGCAAGTGGCATTATTTCAAATGGCTTTAATACACCTTAATTTGACCATACGGTACATCACTAGTGGATACACTCTAATGACAAAAACAGTTTAAAAATGTATAAGCCATATCCAGTAATCATATCTTTGGTGGTGGTCGTGGTACTTTGTTTTGTAAGGACTGTTATGGGTATATTGAATGAGTAATTACACTAATGTTGGAAAATAGGATTTCAGATGTAGGGGGAAAAGTGGATAAAAATAGGAGATTGGAAATGTTAAGTAAAATCCCTCTACTTATAAATTTGAATGTGGAATTCCATTATGAGCTCACAATTTATTACACTTGTGTATAATTTTGACCACTGGAAAGGCCTAGAGACACTGAGGGCTCCTAGCACCCAGATTATCACCTCTAAGAACTCTTTCCAAAGGAACCAGTTCTCCCGGAGGAAATGACTGGTTCCCCACATAGGGCACAAAGTGAATAAAGTGAGCCCGAGTCTTCCTGTCGTATCACAAATTGAAGGAACTATTAAGAATTATTCTTGTCATATCACAAAGGCTCAGGAATCAACTTGGAAATGCTCCCAATGAACAAAGATGAGACAATTTGAACACGAGTATGAATAATACCTAGAATAGATTGAAACACATCAAGTGTATCTAAAACCACACATTCTCAGTGATCAAAAACCCCCCATGGGCTCAGTCATCTCCAAGAGGCTTGGAGAACAGCCCATTACTCTGGAAACTGGTTAATAAGGGAACAACAACAGCAAAGTCAGATGTGTATCCCGTCTTCCCTGTACTAAATGCACGTCAGGATAAGGTGCAGCAGCTACGTTTGTTTCCACAGACGTGCTTGGTGAGTACGTGGCGAGCAGCGTCTGGCTCTCCTACGTTCCTGTGTCTTTACCTATTTGTTGGCTATTGAGCCGCCGCATGGTGAGCGCGCTGCCTGGGCCAGCCCTGTGGCACGTCTGTGTTTTTCTGCTCGGATCTGGTCTCTTGTATGATTGTTGTGGCTACAGCCCTTGAGTCATAAATAAGCACAACATATTCGGTGTGAGGTGCACCCTGTGGTGGCACCAACGGCCCTTTGTTGTGTCGTTTCGTATTTGGGGCCATGTTTCACCCCTGCTGACACTCGGAGTCACCTAGAGGCGTTCACGTTACTGGCATTCGCGTGGTCTACTTTTGAGGACCCTGCTATTTTGAGCTGCTGTGAATCATTTGGTTTGGATGCCTTTTGTGAGGCCATCCGAAGATTTTGATTTGATTTGATTTTACTTTTTTTTTTTACCTTGATTGACAGAAAGTCACAGTCATACTTTACAATGTATCACAACACTGTCGCAGTCGTCCCAGCAAGTGACCACCTATGTCCGGATCAAAGTTGTCCAGCAGGGCCCCCTGTCCCCTCCCGTCTTCCCCTTCAGCATCCTAACCTCTTCTACTTCTCACTAAAGCCCTGGGAGGACAGAGTGTGTGGAAAGAAAATCAAGGTAGCGTGGTTGGCGCCCACTTTGTGCCTGAGGAACACACAGGCAGCGCCCCTCTGGTCCCCAGTGGAGGCTGAACTACTCACTCCTGATCTGCCACCCCCACTGACCCCCACCACCCCCACCCTACCCCACCCCCACCTGCCCACCACCTGGCCTGGTAGAGACTCGGGGCCCAGAAAAAGGCAAGGAAGAGACTCCAAGCCCGGCAGTGTCTGGCGCTGAAGATTAAGGTGACCCAACCAAGGGTCCGACTGCAGCCACAAGCCACCTCTCCTTGGGGACGAGGAGGAAGGAAGGGAAGGATCTAGAGAGAGGATATAGGCACGATTTATGAGCGGTTTTGCTAAGATGCCTTCTGGAAGCCTTCGCAATGCATCCTGCTCTTATTCCTGGAGCAACAGGAAATTTTATATTACTAGGTGACTATCAGGGTACAACTGGATCAAAGCCAGCCCACAGGGCAAAAATACCATCTGCGGCTCCCAGGGCATCTGACATAGAGCTCAGTGCCACGTTTGAAAAACAAGACTGTGTTGGGGACTTCTGAGAAGATAAAATACGGATCGTTCAGGAGTGAATTATTCAGACATCTATCCTTCCGGACCTCCCTCCCTGTCCTGGAAAGCCTGGTAATGCAGCTGGGGCGCGGGCCAGGTGTGCGCCCTGCAGCCTGAGTCTGGGCCACACTGGTTATCAGGGGCCCCAAGGGAGGAAATAAAAGGGCCACAGGGCCGACTTGGTGCGATTCGGACATGAGGCCCTGAATTTAGCTCTTCCCCGTCTTCACGGCACCCACATAACTTACTCTAATTGCCCAAAGACGATCTCTTCTGATGCCATTTGTCTTTCTCTGGTAAAACACAGATTTTTCCAAATCACCTTGTTTTAATTCTTTCTTGAGTACGTCTGAACCTCATCTTTGGGAGGGAATGGTGTCTGCAGACTTGGAGGGGGACACGGTGGTGCTGTCACTGACTTTCCTACATTTTGCAGCGGCGAGCGTCCTGAGCTAGAGTCTTGCGACCCCGCGCTCTGTACTCCTAGTGGCTGCAGACACGCCTGTACTTCAAGGTGCGTGTTTTTATCCTTCCTCTTACATGGGCCGAAGGAACACAAGTGAGACACCAGCAGGAGAGACGTGCTGGTGAGGCACGGCCCTCCGATGGGTGCAGACCACACTGGACACAGCCTGTACTGGTAGGTTCCACGCCCCAGCGGGGCTTGAACTCACGACTCTGAGATCAAGAGTCAGAGGCTCTACGACAGCCAAGCGGGTGCCCCAAGTAGGATTTTATCCAATACGGAAGGTTTTCCAGGGGGAAAAAATGGAAGAAGAAGAGACCTCTGTGGTCATTTCACAGTCAAAACAGTCTCCCCGGGACCCACAAACTCTGTAGGAAGCCCAGACACCAGCTGTGGGGCCACAGGGCAGAGCAGGGCTTCGGACTTGGGCCCCCGACACCGGGCAAGTGCGGGCCAGACGTTGGCGGAGTGCGGCCCGGGCCCAGGTGCACCTGCCGAGGCTCCCCACGGCCCACGCCACGCCGGCCCCGCCACGGAGACGGCTGGGTGGAGGCAAGGCCGGGGGGGCACGAGCTGGTCCTCACTGCAGGTGCCCGCGCCGCCCCTCGTGCCCTGGCTGCCCACCGAGCCCCCAGGTGCTCGCACGAGGCCCAGGGCACACGGTGGGGGGGAGCGCGGGAACGTCGAAGCCCTTATGCCCACGGAAGCCGAGCCCCCCTCCTGTCGCATCGCGCAGCGTTCACGGGACGCTGAGCTCCCCTCTGGCCCTGGGACGCGGCGCTGCGGGTGCCGGCGGGGGGGAGGGGCACTGCGGTCCCAGCCTGCGGCACCTGTCCCGCCCCGCCCGACGGAGCTGCACCCAAACCAGCCGCCATTCCCGCCCGCGGCCCAGGCGGCCGCCCACCTGCCTCCCGCCCCCGTTCCCCACCCCTGCTCCCACCCGCGGCCCAGGCCACCGCCCACCTGCCTCCTTCCTCTGGACGGACCTCTTGTGAGCGTCCCACAGAACCGCTATTGCGGGGTGCGCGGTGCTCTGGGGCCACCCCCGCCACGTAGAGTGTCCACAGGCCCACGCACGTTGGCGCACGGATGTTATTTTGCCTTACTGGGGTTCTGCGCTCCCGCAGCATCGCCTCGGTTTCCCGCCCGGCGGGGAGGCCCGTCAATCACTAGAAGCCGCCCTTCCTCCAGCCTCAGAGGCTTCCAGGGAGCAGGTGCCGTGTCCACGTGTGCCCTCAGTTCCTCACCCGTGGAAATGGTTCCAGGGCGGCGGGCACCAGGCCCTGGCTGGGCGCTGCGCGTCCCTCCCCACGAGGCTGTGCCTCTCTGGCCCTTCTCACCTGGAGCTGCTGGGTTCCCCGGGGCCCCACGGCACCTTCTTTGGTGCTGCTTCCTCTCCACCCTTTCCCGGTGACGCTTGATCCCCCTGTTCCTGATCGCAGCCACTCTCAGTAGCTCTTACCTCTACTTTAAAGTCTAGAACATTTAACATCTCCTACTTTCATAAAAAAATAAAAAGGTAAGTAAGTCAGCGTGGACGCAAGCTCTAAGGTGATTTCCAGGAGCCGAAGGGAAGAATGTTGAACTCCTGCCAGCACGTGTGCACTAGAAGCCAACGAGTGACATTAGTCGTATTAAATGGGGTTGTGTTCGACATCCTTACTGTCCAGCTGCAACGTCCAGCTGCCCTGGGCTGCCGGGACACCTAGAGGGAAGCATTATTTCCTGAGCTTGTTCCAGGGTCGGGGCCCCAGGAGGCTGGTCTGCCCTCTGTGCTCGTGGCACGTCCTCTTCCATGGAGGCCCACGGGGGGATGCTGGCCCCCCACTTCCTGGGCCAACAGAGCGGCAGCCCCCGGTGGGTCACCTGACCCTCGCCCGCTCCTCACCGGTCTGCGGGAGTGCAGCAGACCTGGACTAGTAAGGCTGATGACACCCCATCAGCCAATCCAATCCATCAATCTTAAAAAAAAAAAACCCAAAAACACAAAAGCCAAGACCCAACAGTGCACAGTAGGAAGTGCTTCCATTTTCTCAGCCACACCTGGGTCTGTGTGTTTGGGCCGGTAGCAGCCGCTTTGCAGCCATGAGGGGAAGTTGGAGGCACCACGCGGAGCAGCTGCAGGCACCTGGCGCAGAGGAAGAGGGTTTAAGGCCTGGGCTTCTTCCATGAGCTGTGGCGCTGGGCTCTGTTCTTCAGCACAAGCAGGAATGAGGTCCTCGTACCAGCTTCTCCTCCGAGGCTGGTAGTCATGACGCAGTGACAGGGGAGGACTTGCTATGCATCTTGTTTATGGCCTTTACATTGGAATCCAAGACAGTCAGTCGACTGTACTTCAGAAATCCCTTAAGACCAGTGATGACGTGGCCCTAAATCTCACTATTCACTGTCACGTGAAAATGAAGGACTGTTTTCCCTCACACATACCTGTCGTCATTTTTTAAAAAAGATTTTATGTGTTTATTCATGAGAGACACAGAGAGAGGCAGAGACACAGGCAGGGGAGCCTGCAGGGAGCTGGATGTGGGACTTGATCCTAGGACCCCGGGATCACACCTTGAGCTAAAGGCAGATGCTCAACCACTGAGCCACCCAGGGGTCCACCTCCCCCTCCAATTGTCATTTTTCAAACCACTTTCTGGAGGTGTGACCCACATACCCAAAGCTGTATGTATTGTATTTGTGCAGCTTGACGAGTTTGGAGATGACTGTACACCTGTGAGAGAATTGCTGCCACCAAGGCCACATCACTTCCAAGAGTTTCCTTCTGTCCTACGTACATGTGTTTATTTACAGTATTTTTTTTTTCTTTTGCTTTACGGGCACTTAATGTAAGACCTACCCTCTTAGTGAATTTTAGTTGTACATGGCAGGATTGTGAACCAGAGGCTCACTGCGTAATCCCATGTTTATGAGAAACGTGAATTGTCAAACTGTGGGGCGTCTGGCTGCTTAGTGGGGAGAGCATGTGACTCTTGATCCCGGGGTCATGAGTTCAAGCCCCAAGTCAGGTGCAGAACCTACTTTGAAAAAATAAAAAAAAATAAAATAGTCAAACGGACAAAACCAGAGAGGGAATAATAGCTCCCGGGGCTGGCAGGACAGGGGAGTGGGGAGCTGTGAGCCACCGGAGACAAAGCTTCAGTGACACAAGACCAATCAGTCTGGAGACCTGTACACTATTATTTTTCGTAGGATTTTTTTGCCTGCTATGATTCTTTTCTTCTTTCTTTCTTTCTTTCTTTCTTTCTTTCTTTCTTTCTTTCTTCTTTCTTCTTTCTTTTTCTTTTTTTTTTTTTTTTAACTCTCCTGGCTCAGTGATCCGTCTGGTTTTCATTGCTTCCTGCCATCCCGTTTATGAACTAGGGGAGCCTTTGTCCGCTGCGTGTCTGTGGTTGCATGTTTTGTCTATGTGCACCCCCCCTTCCAGTGTTCCTGGAAACAGATGTGGCCTGTGCTTTCCACAACATAATAAATGAGACAGGATTGGAATAAAAAATAAAAACCTTTCTGGCTTCAGATTTATTTAAACATCCAACCAGATGTTCCAGCTGATTCACATGCTGTCAAATGGATGAGTCCGCTTTCCTATCGCTCTGTAAGAGGTTCAGCTTGGCTCTTGGTGGCGTCAAACAAAGGTGTCCTGCAGGCTCTCCGTGTCTGGCTAGCTCACGGCATTTGGAGACAGCTGCTCCACAAATAATTCCATGAAACTTTTGTCTTTGTCCTGGTGTACGTCCAGGATGTCCCCGTGCTGCGCTGGCCTGACCTCAAGTACTTGGAGAGCAGGAGCGGAGCTGAGTTAACAAATAGTTGCCACTCATTTCATCTGTTTTCAAAATAAATTGGAAGAATATTCGCGCTGCTGACAGATCAAGAAAAACCGTGTCCCATCCCTCAAGTGCTCCTCCTTCTGCCTCCACTACCCCCTCCACGCTGGTTGGAGCAGACGTTCTAGTGACCAGTCACGCCTCATTCATCCAAACCGTCACAGAGTGATTATTTTTAATTTATAAAATCCTGCGTTTTCACTCTTCTTGTTGAAGCTATCCCACAGCAGGATGTACACATTGCACGTGTGCAGGCTGATGGACTTTGACACGAATAGACAAACCGAGGACTCAGCATTGAGGCCGAGGCATAGGACACGTCCAGCTGTCCGGGAGGCTGCGTGTGCCTCACTGTCACCACCCCCCAGGTAACCGTCGCCCTCAAGTGCGCCACCGCGGAGTGAGCGGTTTCCCTTCTCCCTGGACATCGTGTAAGTGGAATCGTACAGTGTCCGCCCTGATTTCCATGAGAGTCACCTCTGCTGCTTGTAGGAATGCGTACTATGGCTTGTTCGTGCTCATCCGTGTTATTGCATTGGCCTACTTTGTCCTTTTTATTATCATTGTTACTGCTACTGATCCATAGACTATATACACAGCAATTTATTTTTTCACTGGGCTTCTCTAATGGGCATGCGGATTCTAGCTTTCGCCTTTTATGGACAAAGCTGGTTTGAACATTCTTATATACGTCTTTTGATCTACTTTGATATTAATATAGTCACACCAGCTTTCTTATTTTTATTTTTTTTGTGATATATTCTTTTCTGTCCTTTTAGCTCTCATCACTTTCTCCCTGAATGTTTAAAGTTCTCCTCCACTCCTAAGTCTCAGAATTTTTCTCATGAATGCGTGTTTCATGTTGTCAAACACTTCATCAGTATCAGTTGATATAATCCCATGGTTCTTCTTCTGTGGCCTGTTGATACAGTAAGTTACACGATAGACTTTCAAATGTTGAACCCAGTCTTGCACACCTGCTTAGTCACAGCGTATAATTCTTTTTATATATTGTTGGATTCAATGTGTTAATATTTTGTTGAGGATTTTTATATCTAAGTTTAAAAGAGATATCAGCTTGTGGATTTATTGTACTGTTTTTGTCTCCTTTTGGTATAAGGGTAATATTGGCCTCATAAAATGAGTTTGGAAGTTTTCCCCCCTCTTCTATTTTCTGGAAGACATTCTGTAAAATAGGTGGTGACTTCAAATGTTCGCTAGAATTCTCTAGTGAAACCATCTGGGACTAGAGATTCCATTTCTGAGAGCTTTTAAAAAATGTAACTTCATTTTTTAAAATGATTCTGGGACTTTTCAGATTATATATTTCATGTTGGTTGAGTTTTAGAGCTTGTGGTTTTTGGAACTTTATCCATTTCTCCTAAGTTACTGAATTTATGAACATGAAGTCGTTTGTAGTATCACCACCTATCAATGGCTGAGCATTGGTAGCAATAGCCTTGGTTTCAATCCTGATATTGGTGACTTGTGTTTTCTCTCCTTTTAGTTTGTCATCTTGATAAAAGTTTATCAGTTTATTGATTTTTTTTTAAGAACTAGCATTTTGCTTATTCTTTTCTTTATTGTTGTCCTGTTTTCAATTTAAGTAATGTCTATTCTTAACTTTATTACATCCTTCCTTTGGTTTGCTTTGGGTTGATTTTGCTCTTTTTCTTCTCTATTGAGGAGGGAACTCTTATTATTAGAGACCTTCTCTCCACTCTAGGAGAAGCGATTAGTGCTATAAGCTTTCCTCTTGGTAGTGCTTTAGCTGTACCTCGTGAATTTATGAATTTCCACCGTGATTGCTTCTTTGACCAGTGGGCTGTTTATGAATGTGTTGCTTAATTATCAAACATTTGGCCACTTTCTAGTTATCTTTCTGTTCTCAAGTTTCATTTTCATTTCATTGTGGTCCAAAAATAAATTCTACATGATTCCAACCCATTAAAATTGCATTTTTAGAATTTTTGAAGCTATGAAAATTCTTTACAGTAATTTTGTGCAAGGCCTTATTTTAAAATTGAGGGACCCGACTTTTGTAATTAAAGCAACAGAGAAATAACAAAGAGACGAAAATAAAGGTTAAGTCAGTTTTCGAAAGTCTCACTGAATTGATCAGGTTGGAATCAGATCCAGAAAGCAAATCTCCTGAATCTTTGGCCAAAATATTTTCCATTATCCCATGCTTCATCTTCTCCCTGGTTGAATTCACTCCTTGACTCCTCTGCTAATTCTAGTCTCTCCCCCAAGCTGTATGCGACTGATTCAGCCTTTCCTGCCACACTTTTTCTTTCATATTCTATTGTAGATTTTATAATTAAAATCTGTGGGTTAACTTTTAGTTATCAATATTTTTTAATTTTTAAGTTTGATCATATCCATCCTGTATTTTTTGAGAAGGACTGGCTTCAGGTGTTTCAATTTTTTTGTTTCTCCTTTAGTATTGAGTTTAGTGCTGAGTAGATAACACTCCATATGTATTTATTTATTAAGTCCTCACACTATTTTTTTCATTTGTCAAATCAAACAACTTACTTTTAAGTTTAATTCATAGCTAAGAATTTACAGTTAAAATCTTTGTTAAAATTTTGAATCAAAAGTAACTCTTAAAAGTTCTTAACTGGAGGAGTGTCTGGGTGGCTCAGTGGGTTGTGTCTGACTCTTGATTTCAGCTCAAGTTATAATCTCAGGGTTGTGAGACTGAGCCCCGAGGGTGCTCCATGCTTAGTGGGAGTCTGCTTGAGATGCTTTCCCTCTGCCTCTCTCCTTGCCCCTTCTCCCCACCTCTGCTCATGCATATCTGCTCTCTCTCTAAAAATAAAAAAGTTCTTAACCTGAATGTCAATGAACATAATTTGCAGATTTTCCTAGTTATCCTATAAGTTATTGGTAGGAGGGATCCTGTAAAAAAGAAACAAACCTAAATATAGTAATAGAAATACTTTAAAAATGTATCAAAAGAAATTTATACTGGACGTAAGTAAGACAGTGGCTAATGTCATCTTAAATTGGCCATATAAATAAAATAAAAAGTATTATATAATACTACTACTATTAGTACTCCTAGCTAACATTTACTGACTGTTTTCAATGTGTTAGTAATTATTTTAAAATTCCAACAACCTTAGTAAGAATATCATAAGATATTACATAATTTGGGTATCACTATATATATTCTATTTGATGGGGATTTCACTTTGAGCACAAGCTGTCTACAATCATATTTGAAATATATGACAAAGTGGTTATATGGGCCAACACAAGTCTGTTTTAATGGAGCCTGAAATGTTTTCTGAGAGAAAAAAACTTCTAAGGGAAGGATAAGCCAGTCATACAGAGCCAAATCTGTAATAAATACAGCTGACCTTTATATAGCATAAGTTTAAACTGAGCAGGTTCACTTATACACAGGTGTTTTTTTGTTTTTTGTTTTTTTTTTTTAGTAAAAATACATGTAGTACTGGAAATGTATTTTCTCTTCCTTATGATTTCTTAATGATATTTTCTTTATCTTACTTTATTGTAAGAATACAGTATATATATATATTACATTAAATATACAAGATATGTATTAATTGACTGTTAATGGTATGGCTTCTGGTCATCAGTAGGCTATTAGCAGTCCATGTGGATTTTTTGGCTGCACAGGATTAGCACCCCAAACCTCATCTTCCATATTCTTCAAGGGCCAACTGTAGTTAGTTAGAGAAGGAAAAGGAATTCTGAATACAATATGAGGTTCATCACTTGACACTAACTTCTAGCACAGCCTCTGTTGAAGTCTTAATCTTCCAGAGAGCAGAAGGTGTGTAAACTAGGAAGAGAATGGAGAGATGGGGAAGAGGGAACAAGGAAGGAAAAAGAAGAAAGGAAAGAAAGAGAGAAAGAAGGGGTTCTGTTACTGGCACACAAAAGCACCACGTTTGGGGGAACTCTCACAGGGAGTGCTGCCCTGGAGAATCCTTCCCTACAGATCACCAAGCAACTTTGCGCCTGTGAGCACAGTCGTCTGGGCTGGCACCTTGGGAGAGCCGCAGATGTTTCTGCTGGGACCAGAGGTGGAGTGGTAGCAGGGAGAGTAAGCACAAGGGAACTGGGTAAGTTCACAATGTTGCTGAGGTGCCCAGTGTAGACAGAAGCAGGGCTGGCACCCAGGAGAGCAGTAGGGCACAGCAGAGAGTGATGGTGCCCACAGAGCAAGGCAGTATCCAGAAGGAGAAGCTTGGTATGCAAATCCTTAAGGATTTCTGGAAACACTTTAGGAGAGGCGTACAGGATACCAAGGTTATGAAATTTGCAGGTGTGGAAAATGAGCCAGTGAAGTTTAAGTGACTCTTGTTAATGAAATTTCATTTTTGTCCAAAATGGCACAGTAAAAAAGTTGGTGAAGCCAACTGCTATCCGTAGAAGAGAAGGCCGACTTGCTCTAAATCATCACAATCAGTGAATAGAAGAGCCAGAACTGAGATCCAATTTGTCCCACTCCGAAGACCAAGTTCTTTCCACTTGGTCCAGTCTCCTTAAACAATCAATTCCAGTATTTATTGAACACCTGTTAAGAGCAAGATTGCATATTAAACTCTGTGAGAAGAGACCCAGTCATTGAGAAACAAACGATCTGCCCTGTGCTATTGAAGATTTATTTGTGGTCCTAAGTGGAAAGAGATGGAGAGAATAGAATGGATTACTTCCATTGGTGCCTTCCAAGCCTGGGTTTCTATATTTACAGATATGTTGGTGATCTTGAGATTTGACCTTATCACTGCAATTCATAGAAAAGAAATTTAACAACCATGGCAACCTGGACTGTGTACAAAAAATAGTTGTCATCTTGTCCAGAATAACTTGCAGGTGTGAGCAACAAGTCTGTGATAATTAAAACAACTCTTCTTCAAAGTGTTAATATCATTTCATAGCAAAATGCAAATCAGTCCATGAATTATACATGTGGTACTGCCTTTAAAGTCAAATTAAAACTAGTTTAAAGTATATCTCCTTTAAGATATGTTAACTCTCTGTTTAATATGCAAATGAGCACCAAATATTACTGGTTCCACAAATATTTTTGGACCTCCAATTCTACATCTGTAAAGCCTGGAGTTATTTTAATAATTCCAATGAAACTTTGAGTCAAACATATGGATTAGCTCCAGATCTCAGGATGTTTTCTGTGACTTTTTTAGCCTGAAGCAATCTCCTCTTTCTGCTTCAACTTCAGCATTCCTCCCAAGGATTTTAAGTAAGAAGGTTAAATAAGCAAGAATTTGCCTATGTAGCTACACCTAAACCAAGATGGGATCACTTGCCAATGTAAACCATGGATAGTCTAAAAACCATTTTTTCAGAAAGTCCCTCCCCCAAATATTTTCATATGGCCCTCAAATGATCTCGTAAATTACATTAATACACAGGCTTACTTTATTCATTTTAATAGCTATATAGTATTCCATTGTATGAATAAATAATAATTTATTTTACTAGTCTTTTACTAATGGATTTTAAGATGTTCCCAGGGTTTTGGGTTTTTTTAGAAATAAATAATGCTGCAAGAAATATTCATGTACATATTCCTTAAACATATGTTTGAATATATCTATTGAAAATTCCTAGAAGTGGATTTGTTGGGTTCAAAGATCATGAGCATTTTAGGTATGCTAAATACTGCCAAATTTTGTTCCTGTCAATAGTATACTAGAATT
Source organism: Canis lupus dingo (assembly GCF_003254725.2). NCBI lineage: Eukaryota > Metazoa > Chordata > Mammalia > Carnivora > Canidae > Canis > Canis lupus. The sequence continues at coordinate 68,777,089 of NC_064243.1, forward strand.
TGCATTTCCCCTCAACCTCATTAACACTATATATTAAAAGTATTTGATGCTTAAAAATTTGATTGGATTTAAATGATTCATTTAATGACCATTTAAATGGCCATTTAATCTCATTTTAATGACCATTTTTAAGATTATGAATGAGCTTATTTTCTTATGTTTTAAGACTTTTTTAGTTTATGTTCTTTCCTCCATTTTCTATTAAATTTTTTTATTACTTGGTTTGTAAAAGATCTTCATATTTTTAGAAAATAACCTTTAGTCTGTCATATATATTACAAATATTCTTTCAGTTTTCGTCCTTTGTATTTGATTTTGTTTGCATTTTTTTCCCCCTGAGTCGAATTTAAAAATTTTACATGGACACATTCATGTATCCTTTTCTTCATGGTTTATTGCATTTTGTTATTTGTCCTTAAAAAATCCTATTTTTTCCAAGATTGTAATTCTCTTGTTATGCTTAAAGCTTTGATCTGTCTGTAACTTATTTTTGTGAAAAGAGTGAAAGGCAGTTATATTTATTTTCCAGAAGACTGACCATTATCCCATTTTTGTTTGTTTAATCATCAATCTTTTCTCTACTTTGAAATACCATCTTTATCGTATACTTATATCCATGTCTATTTATCAATATTTTATTTAATGGATTAAATCTGGGGGTATTATGCTGAGTGAAATGAGTCAATCAGAGAAGGACAAACATTATATGGTCTCATTCACTTGGGGGATATAAATAATAGTGAAAGGGAATAGAAGGGAAGGGAGAAGAAATGGGTAGGAAATATCAGAAAGGGAGACAGAACATGAAGACTCTTAACTCTGGGAAACGAACTAGGGGTGGTGGAAGGGGAGGAGGGCGGGGGGTGGGGGTGAATGGGTGACAGGCACTGAGGGGGGCACTTGACGGGATGAGCACTGGGTGTTATTCTGTATGTTGGCAAATTGAACACCAATTAAAAAATAAATTTATTATAAAAAAATAAAATCAATTACAGTCTAAAATCAATTACTTTTCTGAGATTTTCTTAGAATCAGAGATCAGATTGGAATAGCCACTTCCTAAAATGATTTACTTTTTAATCTACTCATTGTTTTAAATTATTTCACACCCAAGTTGTAATTTTACAGTGTCCTGGAGAAGCCAGAGAGAGAGAGAGAGAGAGAGAGAGAGAGAAATGCTCCAATACTTCTGATTTTTATAAATAATAAGGAATAACTAGGGAGCCAGGAATGAGAGCCACAGACTAAGGAATATAGGTGGCCTCTGGAAGTTGGAAAAGGTGAGAAAACAGACTCCTCCTAGAGCTCCCAGAAGCAATTCAGGCCTGCTGACACCTTGATTTTAGCTCACTGAAACTGTTTGCAGGATTCTGACCTTCAGAATGGTAAAATCACAAATTCATGTTATTTTAGGCCACTAACTTGACAGTAAGAGTTGGAAACTGATACAGGAATAAAGCTTTCAACAGTTTACTAATTTTAGCTACTGAAGTTTCCCTCAAAGAATAAATAAAAAGTATAGTTAAACAGTAAGTGAAATAACGAGAAAGAATGTCTCATAACTGATACTAAATGTTTTGTAAAGCTATAATGGTGAAAAAAAGGATGTTGTTTAAACAAGTCTGGACACAAGTAAATAAAATAGCACAAAATAAGAACCATGTGTGTACGTGTCTATTGACACTCAATGAGCCACCATGTTCTCTGGGTAGGCCATCTTGCTCCTTGGTCTGTGGTTCACCCTCTACCTGCCCTCCTTGTATTTGCTCTACTTGTTGCCTATCTAACCCCTGTTCATCTTTAGGAATAACTTCTTTATCACTCTTTTCAAGAACCTTTTAATGAATGTCCCAGGTAGAGACTGGATGCTCCTCCTCAGTTCTGCTGTAGCAGAGGTTTGGTTTGTAACATGGTAACAAGCGAACCCTAAGTACTAGTGGGTTAACACACTACAGGCATATTTTTGTGCACAATAAGGCCACTGCAGCTCCCGGCCAGCTCTTCAAAGCTGTTGCCCTCCATACAGTGAACGTGGGACATAGACCCTTCAGTCTTTTGGCCCTGCCACCTCAACTCAAGACTTGCCTCCACAAGTGGCACAATGGCACAGGGGTAAAGGAGGAGAATCATGCTTTTCACTGCCTCAGCCCCAAAGCACCAGTTACTTTTGTTCACATTTCATCTGCTTGAACTCTGCACCCAACAACAAGAGACGGATTGGCCCACTTGTCCATGTGCTTAGAGAGGGAGGAGGCCTGGCTGTGGGTGGACCACAGGAACCATCAGCTTAGCATCACTGATGAGAGAGAAGGTGGGGAAATATGGGCATAAGCATATTTTTTGCGACTCTATTGAATATTTTGCCTTGTGAGGGCCAACCTAGCCCAGCGGTTGGAGAATGAGCAGAGGAGCCCCGTCAGACGTGACTCCATAGCTAGCCGTCCCATGTAACTAGCTGTATGACCAGGGCAAGTTGCCTTATCATCCAGAGTCTCAGGCCTACATCATAAAACGAGCTCAACAATAGCTCCCTAACAGTATCGTAAAGGTCACGTCGCTTAGTGTATGCACGTTCTAGGTGGTGTACAGTAAGCAGTAAGTGAAAAGTGCCCGCTAGTATATGTGAGTCTTTGAGCTGCTATCCCTCAGGGACCCTATTTTATTCTCCCCTTCCTTCTCAAATTTCAATCTCTTTCTCTTTTTTTTGACTCATCTTTGGTTGGGAATCAAAACCAAAATATCAAAATTAGATGTATTCTAAATATATATTTATATACAAATCTATATATAAATAATAATTTATTGAATTAATAGTATAGGCTATTTTGCTAAAAACAAAACCAAATCAATCAAAACAAACTAGAAAGTCTGACCCTTAAGCCCATTGGCCCTTTAAACTATTCTTGCATTTCTCTCTTTCTTATCACCAGACTCCTCAAATGTCCTGTTTTGTGAGGCAGTGTTTTTCTTCAGTGGCTTCTACTTTCCAATTTCCCATTTACTACTCGACCGACCATCATCTCCCTTCTTCTCTTCCTATTTACTGAAGCCATCCTCTTGCAGATGATGTAACCAGCCTCATCACGACCGAGTTATGAAACTTCACAACATTCTGCTTTGTAGGTCTTCCCTCTGGCTTGACATTCTCATTTCCTTTGCCTCTGATGACAGTGCACCATCTCACACCTCTTCCCCTTCTCACCATTCCCAAGCCTCCTTTCCTGACTGGCTCCTCTTCCTGTCCCTTATAGGAGCATCTTCCAGAAGGCTCACATCTTGGTTCTCTTCTGTTCTTTCACATGCCTCTCTTTGGCACCTGCATTTAATCTCAAAGCTTCAAAATACCACTCTGAGATGGGCAACTTCCAAATCTAGCCTTGAACACCAACCTCTCATCCGAGCTCTGTTCCAACTTCCCAGGTGCCTCATCAAATTTTCACATGAATTTTTTTCCTGCACCTCAAATTTCCTGTGTCCTAACTTGGATTTTGCACCCATTTGGCAATTGTTCATGTTCCTATTTTGACACATCACACCGTGTCCCATACCGTAGTTATTTGGAACATTGTATTACAGATCGCAAACTCCTTGGGACAATAATTGCAATCATATAGTCTTTGTCTTCTCACCTCATCTTTGACTTCTTTCCTTATTATACTGTAGAGATTTCATAATCATCCATCTCCATGTCCATCAAGCATCTATTTGTTAATTATAATACGTGTAAGAACATACTTGGCCATAATGGTTTGCACTAAAACTGTGCTCTAACAGAATTGAGCACAGTCTAACAGAATTCAAACTAAACCACAGTTCAAACTGAGAGAAGAGGGAAAGTCTCTACTTTACTGATTTTACAGTACAAGATCATGATTTCTCCTTTATTTAAATTTCAGGGCTATCAGGCATGCACCTCTGTGGATATTTAATTAGGGTTAGAGATGCACTGCTGCCAAGATGGGGGAAGGCACAGCCTGCATTTCCCAAAAGAACACAAAAGCTAGATAAAAGCAGTTGCTTCCCTGGAACAACACCAGTTAGAGCTCATCATCTGGGATAAAGTGGGTTTTGTTTTAAATTTGGAATATCACGTCGTCATGCTGTTTCTCTCCTGTTGGAGTAGGAATGGAGTAATAAACACCTGCCAGGCACCCCGAGCTTTGCCAGATTCCTCTGACAGGGCAAATGGGAAATCAAGACAGCCCAGATTGTTTCTTCTGGCAGGAATACATCCTTCTTGCCCCATATGATATTTCTATGCCTTCCTCGTAGATATACGGCTACAGCTACAGTAAAGAGTTATTTCTCCCTGGTCAATGGAGTGTCATACATTATTGACATATCACTATGTTTTCTCCTGCTTTTATTGTGGATTGTATTTAAGAATGAATTTTTAGTGATGCTGATGAACCAAAGAGATTCAGTAAGAAAGACAGTAACATTAAGTAGGAAGCATGTCCGTCTATTCTATGAACCAGTGAAAATGCACATCTCCGAAAGCTTCACCACTGCTAACCGAAACATCCCCTAACTGACGGCATCAAACTTTCATCTTGTTCTCACCATTTCTCTAATTTGGTCTGCATTTTCCTGGCCTAGCTTTCCTTGTACCTTAACCAAACTTGGATATTGGCCTCTACTCCAGTGTAGGCCACCCTCATGAATCCCCTTCTGACTTTCTTGAACTTCAGGACCTCGCCCCAGGCCCCCGGGTCGTTCCTTTAGCATTTGTATTGTGGTATCACCTATCTCTGCCTGGCATCCTTTCTCTGTATTTCCCTGCTTTCCCAATACCCTGCCATCCCCTGGCCCCAGACGCCCCTCTGTAGCATGGAGAATCAGACATGTGGATTAGTGCAAGGATCCCCTGTCTCCCTGCTTTGTTCTTCATATTGACATTCTATAGAGGGAATCAAATCCTGTCACTCTCCTGCATCACCCTCAAAGGCTTTCAGTTGTCCTTAGGATAAAATCTAAGCCTCTTAGCATGGAATTAATGTGGACTTTTATTATCCAGTCTTACACATTGACTGTTTGTCCATGTTCTGTTTATGCTTCTGTTGAATGGATCTTCTTAAAGATCTCCAAATCATCTACATTCCCTGATGGCTTTGAGCATTTTGCACATGCTGTGCCCTCTGCCCCAAACAGGCTGACTGTGCCTCACTAGCAAACTCCCCTTCTTCCTTCAAGACACGGTTCTTCAGCAGAGTCTTCCCTGACTGAGGTCTATTTTTACACAATACATTCACACAACCCTTGCTGGTAAACACACACAGACACACTCAGGCTTGACTTTGCTTGTTGCCTTAAAGGTAGCTTCTATAACTGGGGAAATGGCCTTGTTTTTTAGCCTTACAGAGATTATCACAGGCTCAATGGAAAACAAAGAGAAGCAGAAATTCTCCTACTACCAACACCTAGTAAGTGCTAGATATATGTTATTTAAAAAAAACTCTTTTTCAATGTGTAGTTGAGCATATAAGGAAGAGCAGACTGCTCCGGTGGCAGTTACACTTGTGAGACCATGAGCTGCTGGAGCTGCCCTGCCGTATTCTTGGTTTCTGTAATCCAGAGGCTCAGAGTTTACCATTCTCATCAGGCAGAAATTGGAGCTTTATATTCAAAAGAAGAGGGGGATTGAAACTGAGAATTTTGAATAAATATAGGACCCTGAAAGCTCTAAATCTCAGAGAACCCCTCAGAGAAAGTATTATTAAAACAAAAATCCATCTATTGATGTAGAAGGAAGACAAGGAAGCTGAAACATAAGAGCTTTTTCTGAGACTCCAACTCCAAATGCGTGTCTCATGAAGGGTTAGAGTTCAAAATAATACTTTTTACAAAGCCTGGATATCTTGAAAGAAAGCAGTTTGCATTAAGATTGGACCTAGCAAATAAAATCTTTTTTTTAAAAAAAGGGCAGCCCCGGAGGCTCAGCAGTTTAGTGCCGCCTTCTGCCCAGGGCGTGATCCTGGAGTCCCGGGGTCGAGTCCCATGTTGGGCTCCCTGCAGGGAATCTGCTTCTCCCTCTGCCTGCGTCTCTGCCTCTTTCTGTGTGTCTCTCATGAATAAATAAAATCTTAAAAAAAAAAAAAATTGGACCTAGCAAGGTGATACCCTTAGGGCATGTACAAGAAGCAAATGCAAAACTGCTCTGGAGAGGCAACCCTCAACCTAAGCTACAGAGAAACAATTCACTGGGAGCAGCAGTCACCAGATTCAACAGCGAGGAGGAGTGGAACCCTAAGAATTTCAGCTCCTGGAACACTCCAGTAACATCTATCAATTGTTTGTCCAAAATGAATAAAACATAAAATGTGGATAAATCATAAGAAAACAATAGGACACTATGAAAGAAATTGTACATCTGTAAAAGAATAAATACAATTTCTAGATATAAAAAGCCAATAGATATGCTAAGCAGGAAATAACTGTTAATCTAGAATAAATTAGCAAACTGTCTTTTGGGAAGGAAGTTTAAAAAACACATTTTTAGACAGAATTCAGAGGATTTACCACTCACAGATATCTGATGAATAAAAACGTTTTTAAAGGATGTAAGTTAAGGAAAAAGACAGAAAGAAATCCAGATTTCAAGTAGCAATGGTAGGCAATTAGTAAAAATGTGAGTCAATATAAAGAAGCATTTCTTATGTAGAATAATAACAAACTCTGTCTTGAAAGTTACTAATTTAAGTAATAAAAAAACCCAGGATGTAATAAAACTCCAAATACCTACAACATTAAATAAGGAACGTGAGTAATTTCTGTTTAGGAGAAGGTTAGAATATATGCTAGCAATTTCAACATAATCACTTAACAAACAAAAATCGATTGTATAATATTTAATTAGAGGATAAAAGAGATGAAGTTACCTTGGCCAATCTTAAGGAAGTCAGACAAAGATAAAGGCATTTTGAACAGAAAGCAAAAAGAGAGAGAGAGATAAATATAAAAATTTTAGTAATTAGAAGAAATGTCAATGGACAAAATTCTACAGTTGAAGAATAGAGGCTATAAATTGGGTTTTGAAGATCCAATAATTCTCTTTATATAAGAACATAAACATAATGACACCAAATAATTCACTGTAAAGGGATGAAAAAAATAGCCCAGCTTAATAAAAATCATAAGTAAGCTAATGTAGCTCTATTAATATGAAAAATACACTTGGAGGGAAAAGCATTATTAGAATTACAGATGGTCCCACACACTGAGCTAAGGTTCAAGTCACAATTAGTGATACCATTTCAAATGTTTATGCCTCCAACAACATACAGAGAGAGCATTTGGCACAATTAGAAGGAGAAATGGACAAATCAACAATTAATTATACCAGGAAGTAAATGCTCCTTATTCCATAACAGTAGATCAAGCAGACACGTAAAAATTCTTTATCTAGCTTTGTTTTATGTAGCTTTGTTTATAAGAGCAGAAAGTAGAAACTGTCTCAGGTCAAGGAAATAGAAAGCTAAACTGGTTTATTTCCACATTAGGTTAGTACTCAACAGTTAAAAAAGGCTTTGCTCTCATGGATAAATGGATAATTCTCAAAAACGTGATGCTCTGGGGCTCGTGGATGAGAAAGAGAGACAGAGCTTGATGTACAGTCACTTGACAATCTGGAAACTCACTATCTCTAGAATTTTGTTTTGGGAGCTAAACATCTATTTCGCCTCTTATGTTTTCTCCTCCTTGAATCCAAGAGCCTCTTACTCTATCCTAGTGCATTGAACAAGCCAGTGTATTTTGCAGATGAAGGAAGGTCGTGTTGAATAAATGAATTAAGCTGTTCACTGGGGTTGCAAAGATGACGAAGACAGGTTCTTGGCCCAGGAGATGGGCCTAGGAGAAAGACATTTACATTTAAATGGTAAGAAATAGCAGGCCCTTGAAAGCTTTTGGTCATAGATGTAAAATAATAAAGGCAGCGTTTTAGGAACATTAGGTTGGTATCCTAATAAAAGTGATTGAGCACCTTGAGTGGATATAGCTGTCTGTAGAAGAGATTCTATTTCATTCGAACCTTGTATCAAACCCTTAAAGAGGATAGTGTCTGTGTTTTATGGATGAAGAAATTGCGGCCCATGGAATTTAAGTAACTTGCAAGGTCAGGCAGCAGTAAGATTAAAGCCAGGCTTGCTGGATTCCAGAGGCCAGGCCTTTGCGCACTGTCTTCCATGCTGCACCGTCCCTCCTGCGCCGTCTGCTGCCTTCTCCTCCTCACTCATCATCCACCCTGGAGAGCCTCCAGGGAGGGGAAACGGGAGTCAAGGGGACCAGTTCAGGTAGGAGAGAGGCGAGCAGAGGAAGGGAAAAGGAGGAATCACGATGGAGGCATCTGGAAGAGGAACAGTGAGCCTGGGAGACAAACAGACGCGGGATGGGGAGTAGTGAAGCCCTGCTTAGGTCCCCACTCCTTGAAAGAAGACTCAGGATGCATTTCTTCCAGCCCTTGCCCTCATCCTTAATGCATGATAATCCAGCTGCTCCAACTCTTGTCTTTGAAATATTCCCTATATATTGACTGTTAGCCTATTAGTTTAAAATATATGCACATATATTTCTTCTTTTTCTTCTATTCTCCTTGACACCTCTTGGCTCTCTTTAAATTTTCTGCTTCATCAGCCTCTCCATAAAACTAGATTTATGCCTAGGAAAGCTCCTTCTCTATTTATTTATTTGATTTAAAATCAATTCATTACTGTTAGTGTATTATTAGTTTCACAGGTAGAGTTTAGTGATTCATCAGTTGCATATAACACCCAGTGCTCATGATGTCACGTGTCTCCTTCATGCCCACTGCCTTGGTTACCCCATCCGCCCCACCCACTTCCCCTCATTCTCTCTTTAAAAATCGCCCTCTCTCCCCCCACCTTTTGCCTACTTCCAGGATTATTTGGGCCTCACTTCATATCTATCTTTTTTGTTGACTCTAATTTTTTCCTTCTGTTTCCTAAATGGCTCTTGGAGTCTGTCCTTCACCACAATGATCTTGATCTAAGTTCTAGCTCCTTCTACAAATCTTCTGAAGAATCTCTACTCTTTATACTTTGTCTCTATACCTCCCTCCTTATAACTATCAGGTAGTATTATATTAATTATATTGTATTATATTAATTATATTATATTATATTATATTATTTTTATTGGAGTTCAATTTTTTTGGTTATCTTTTTAAAAAATTTTTTATTGGAGAAGAAGTAATTTTTATACTTTTACATTTTTGATACCCTCCAAGTGCCTAGGATTTTTGCACCCAGAAGATTCTCCTTTCATTGAACAAATAAGTGAGTGAGAAGCACACAAGGGGGAAAAACAGAATAAACGACTGTGAAAAGTGTGAATCAGAAAAGAGAATAAGGTGGTCATTTGACGATGCTGTGGAAATTCATATTTTATTTTTTTGACCTGGTAGGTTGGGCTTATTGAAGAGTCAAGAAAATATAGGACATATAGGGAGAGAAGTAAGCAAAGAAGGTAGGCAAGGATTCCCTTGAAGGGTATGCGGCTAAAAACTACAGGTGTGCTGAAGTCATGGTGTCGTTAGCTCTGGATGGCAGGGCCTTCCAGCTATAAGTAAGAATATTTTACAAATATTATTATTTTTATATATCCCATTTTGTAGAAGATACATGGGGATCCTGTATTAGTCAGAGTTCTCCAGAGAAACAGAAATAAATAGGAAGGATGAGAAAAGGAGAGAGAGACACAGAAAGAGAAAGAGAGAAGGAGACTTTACTATGTCAGCTCGTGGAATAGTGGGGGTTGGCCAGTTTGAAATACGCAGGGCAGGCTGCCAGCCTGGAAATTCAGGCAAGACTTGATGTCCTAGTCTTGAGTCTGGAGGCAGAATTTCTTTCTCATCTGGGGACTTTGTCTTTCTCTGAAGGCCTTCAACTTCCCTTGGTGGGGCTCAACACATTGTAGAAAGATAATCTGTTTTTACTCAAAGTCTACTGGTCTAAATGGTAATCACTTCTTTAAAAAACCACATTCACAGCAACCTAAAGACTGGTATTTGACCCCAAATTGTGTCCCGGAGACCACAGGATGGAAGCCAAAGAACCAGATAAAGGCCTATTTTTAGAAGAAAGGAGAGTCAGCTCCTCCATTTGAAATGGGAAATGACGACGGGTACCCATGTGGGTGGTCCGGGAGTTCCTATCAGGTGGCTTCTATTTCTCTGTAAAGTAGGATGAGAACTTGTGGGATGGAAAGAGGATTGAACGTTGGAAGAAAGTCAATAAGGTTGGCACGTTCACTGAAGTGAGTGGGAGGGTGAGTTGCCAAGTGAAATAGAATCGAATTGCTGAGCAGAGCTAATCACGATCTTATGCATAGTACAACCTCCTCGGTAAACACTCATTGCACAGCCGTTTCACGTTGTTCACGTGACCCCCTGACAAGTGTTTACACAGTACTGCTCTTTCCTTTCTGCTGGAAAACCCCACTCGTTGGTTAAGCACTGTGCATTCTACTCACTGCGCCTCTTAGACCCAACTAGTGTCAACTCTGGTCTGCTTGTTTGACAATCTTCTATTGTTTGCCTTTAACATTGTGCGTATAATAAATATTGCAATTTGGAGTGGTGCACAGGTGACTAGTGTGTCGGCTTAGATGGATACTAATTTAAATGTCAGAAATACTTACTAGGCTTTTAGCATAAACCCGCCCTGCTCTATGACTCAATACTGACACACTCCTCTTGCTGTCTTTCAAAGGACAAGCTTATATACCGGGCCACCGGCACTCCATATTATCTGAATAAGTGAAGGAAGATGTTGGTTTTTTTAATTCTATTTTCTACATTTTTGCCTCTTTTGCATCCCAAGCCTCAGAAAGTGGCTGAGAGCAGAATTTACCTAAAGCTCTGGATTCAATATTCTCTTCTTCCTGTTTGCTTGAATTATCTGATAAATGTACTTATGTATTTGAGAGGTAGTGTGAGGTGGAGGAAATATTTTTAGACCATGGAGTCAGAAGAGCCAGGTAGGTGGTGGCAAACTCAAATCCCTACAGAAATATAACACATCTGCTGTAGCCAAACATCACACATCTGCTGGCAGATCTTGTCTTCAACTTGTTTTAATTCAGGCTCATTTTCTTACTAGTGCTATGATTTAGATAATCTGTTCTCTATTGGCTTATTTTCTTTAACGTGTTAATAATAGTTTGTTTTACTTAGGGCATGAGGTTATAGTGAGGATTAAATAAAAAGTGCTATATAAAAAAAAACTAATATACATGAATTGATCAAGACTCCCCATTGAGACAGAAACAGAGAGAAAGTAATTTCTATCAGAGAGCTCAAGAAAAAGAGAAATATATTTTAAAGAATTGGTTCATGCAGGTATGAAGGCAGTATGAAGCTATGAAGTTCAAGTGTGAACTCTGTAGAATAGGCTAATAGTCTGGAAATTCAAGGAAGGGCTGAGGCTTCGGCCTTGCATCCCATACTGGCAGGTGGGAAACTCACGCAGGGTTTTTACGTTTGCTGTCTTGAGGTAGAGTTCCTTTTTCCTGGGGAAACCTCAGTCTCTGCTCTAAGGCCTTCGATGGATTTGAGAAGGTGCACCCACATTATGGGGGATTTTGCTTTACTTAAAGTCTACTGATTTAAATTTAGGTCACACGTGAAAAATGCCTTCAGAGCAACCTCTAGCCTGGTGTTTTTTTTTTTTTTTTTTATTCATGAGAATACACAGAGAGGAGAGAGAGAGAGAGAGAGGCAGAGACACAGGCGACACAGGCAGAGGGAGAAGCAGGCTCCATGTAGGGAGCCCGACATGGGACTCGATCCCGGGTCTCCAGGATCACGCCCTGGGCTGCAGGCGGCCCTAAACCGCTGAGCCACCGGGGCTGCCCTCTAGCCTGGTGTTTTAACTAATAACTGGGCACAACAGCCTAGCCAAGGTGACACGTCAGATTAACCATCACACTGACACGTGCCTCTTGAGTTGGGCTGCCGAGATTTAATTCTAGCTCTGTCTTTTGGGAACTCCCGTCAGCATCTCCATATCCTATGTTTCTATCCTGTGATTTGGCCTCTTCATCACAGAGGATGATAAACCACCTTACAGAGTTGTTCTGAGATAGGATGATACATTTACTGTGTTGAGGATAGAGTAGCACACAGTAAAGGTGCAGAAAGTTATGGCAATGATTGTGAAATGTTCATTATTATTATCATTGTTCTAAAATCCAAAACTATAGCATACAAATTTTAAATGGAAAATCAATTTCTATGTTAATTAGTAATGTTGCTTTTTTTCCCCTAGGGTTCAGGCAGGAACCAGTCATCCTGGATTTACCGCAATTTCAATACTCTGCCCTAACATCTCCTTTGGCACCCTCTATTTTTCAGACCTTTCATTCTGATGTGTGATTTGCACAATATTCCTGCCATTAATGTTGAAAAAATTGACCTTTTTTTTTTTAAAGATTTTATTTATTTATTCATGAGAGAGAGGGGCAGAGACACAGGCAGAGGGAGAAGCAGGCTCCATGCAGGGAGCCCGATGTGGGATTCGATCCTGGGTCTCCAGGATCACACCCCAGGCTGAAGGCGACGCTAAACCACTGAGTCACCCGGGCTGCCCACAATTGACCTTTTTAAGATGGTTGCTAAGCCTTGCTCTTCAGGTGCTTGGTTTATTCTATAGTTGAATAGAGAACCAGCCATCTGTCAGCGAAGAAGTCTCACTACTTTGTAGGCAGTGTCTTGGTGGTGGAGCCTTAATATCATGCAAAGTTGTTGACTTTTTGCCATCATCTCAGATGGGTTATAGTTTACTTCTCTGCATCTGTACATACCAGCAACATCTAAAGCAATTTGTTGGTATGAGATTTTATCTGCTAATACTCATGTGATTTCCCATTTCCAACCCTTATTGGTTTTTCAGAATTATTTAATTATCTGTGGGCTTTCCTTTAGTCACATAAGTGTATATTTAATGAGTTCTCTAGCCCATTAAAAGAAATATATGTGGACAGATCTAAGAGCTCTTTTTTTTTTTTTAAAGATTTTTATTTATTTATTCATGAGAGGCAGAGAGAGAGAGAGAGGCAGAGACACAGGCAGAGGGATAAGCAGGCTCCATGCAGGGAGCCTAACGTCGGACTGGGTCCCAGGTCTCCAGGATGCCCTGGGCTGAAGGAGGCGCTAAACCGCTGAGCCCCCTGGGCTGCCCTCTATGAGCTCTTAATATGTCTCTACAACAGTTGTGTTTAGATGAAAAGTAATCTAGCATGGGAAAAGAAAATAGAAATTTAGAAAGGAATTCAAAATTTTAAAAGGTCAATTAGGTGACCTTTATTATTAAAAGTTTATCATTAAAACAGGTAAGTTTCTGAGACATAATTTACATCGAATTTACTAAATTACGAATAGGATGTTATTTTTGCTGCATTTACAGAGATGAGATGAAGAACTGGGCACAAAATGGGGCTCTCTCCTCAGTTGGCTGGGAGTTAGCAGGGCTTCTCTGACCTAGGCCTAGATCTTGGTTTTTCACGTTTCAAACCTCTTTTCATAAGGTCCTGATTCAATTCCATTCTCAGAAATGACTCTTAAGAATCAAACTCACAAATGATAGCTGTGCAATTCAGAATGTCTGTGTATTCACTTACACTGCAGGCTGTTTCTTTCCAAGGATCGATCTAGAGTACCGCCCTCTCCTGGTCTCAAAGTCTCTGAAAGCCTGAGTCAGTATTTGAAATTATGTTTAGGGTCCACGGTTAGGGCAAAAGGAACTGGACTGTTGCATCTATGCTAGAGGAACAGCTTGGTTTTATATATGTCCCTACTCTTACTTGAGGTGTCAGGTTGAAGAGTATTTTGAGGCATTTGAGAGCTTTGCAAAGAAATGCTCTGTGATGAATACAGTGTCTTACATCTGCCCAAGATTGCTGCCATGAGCCGGGCATCCTGTGTTTGATCATCTTTGATCTGAGCGATTGAGAAAAAACTCACAAACATCCTTGGCCCAGAATACATTGCATCGCTCTAGTCATTAGGATACAGATGTCTTACAGACACATTGCTCATTCCCTTAGACAAAGACTGAAAAAAAAATCTTATTAACCAAACAATCCCTCTCTTTCACAGATAACCGTATGACCATGTTTTCCTGGCAGGTGACAATATCCCTAAGTAGGATATGGCTTTTCTTAGTTATGTCACAGTCCTAAGAATGGCCTCATAATTGTTATGTTTTCACAAACAACATTTTTTAAAAAGATTTATTTATTATTTATGATAGACAGAGAGAGAGAGAGAGAGAGGCAGAGACACAGGAGGAGGGAGAAGCAGACTTCATGCTGGGAGCCCGACGTGGGACTCGATCCCGGGACTCCAGGACCGCGCCCTGGGCCAAGGGCAGGCGCCAAACCGCTGAGCCACTCAGGGATCCTCTACAAACAACATTTTTAAAAAGGTCATTCTCTAAAGATTAGGATTAATATGTGATATTGACATCTTATTAGTTCCGTGACGACTACCCCAGGTCAGAAGTGAGTTTGCTGTATCTTCAGGTTCAGGAGCATTCTATGTCACTTGGTAATGAAAATTTGTTTTCGGTGCTTCATGCTACAGAAGACTGCAGCATTTAGCTCTGAAGTCTCTAAACTGTTCCAGGTAAGGACTGACTTGGATTTTTGTAAGTCTTGGGTTGGATGGGCAAGGAGAGAAACTCAAGGCCTAGGCTCTGCATGAAGTTCATAGCAGCAGGAGCTAAGCCTGGTTGAACTTCAAGACTGACCAGAAGAGGGCAGACAACCTTTGGGTTACCTCCATTTAAGCCACCCTCCGTGTTCTGTAAGGAGCGCAGATCATACTCCCAAGATGGATTTCTTTCTTTCTTAATTTATTTGGGGCTGGGCGGGGGGGCGGGGGGAGAAGGTAGTGTGGGGAGGGGCAGAAGAAGAGAAAGAATCTCAAACAGATTTCCCATGAGCGGGAAGCCAGAGGCAGGTCTGGATCTCTCAAGCTCTCCATCTCACAATCCTGAGATCATGACCTGGGACCAAATCAAGGGTCCAGCACTCCACTACCTGAGCCAGCCAGGTGCCCCCTCCCACGACATTTCTTTGGGAGTGTCAGTAGACATTGATGAATACGGATTTGCAGAGCTGGTAAGCAAGAGTAAACTATTCATTTTTAAATTGTATATATATATATATATATATATATATATATATATATATTTAAGGAAACTGATATATATAAATTATATATATAATATAAATGTAATTATATTATATATATAAATATATATAATTTAAATATATATTTTATATAATTATATATATTATATATATTATATATAATTATATATAAATAAATTGTATATATTTATGTATATGAAAATAATATATAATAATATATATAAATAAATTGTATACATATAAATATATTTAAGGAAACTGATTACTTAAGAGAAAAAAATATATGTATTGGATTATCCTAAAGATATCATATTATACATACTAGGCTCTAGAAGGCTTTAAGCGTTCTACACAATTCTGAAAATCATTTCAGAGAGTGTTGAATAAGCTTTTCTTTAGGGTATTTCAGACTAATCTAAGAAAATCTTTGCCTGAACAGTTCCTGTGTGTACTTCTTAAGAAAGAATTCTACTCAGTCTCTAGCTATTAACGTTTATCTTATTTGTGAAGCTCTTTAAGCACTTCAGAAAGAAGGATTAATGATTAAGTGCCAAGGTAAAATGTTATTATTCCTTTTTTTGTTCTCCCATTTTATTCAACTGAAGAACATATTAATAATTATTATTATTACATATTTATTAAGATTTCTAATTCCAAGTACTTATTTTTCATTTTCCAATGATTTATTTTTCCAATATGACTATTAAGATGGTCTCAGAATTCTATAACTCCCTGACTTTTGGTTCTGCAGAAATCTGTACACTTTTGAGTACCCTGCATGTCCCAAACGTCTCCTAGTCCTTTATCTAGCATCAATTCTCTCTTTAGTATCCAACAACTACAGTACAATCATTCATCTAAAACTTTTGCAGGTAGTTCATCTCATTCTTGGATTTCTTTCCTTTAATATTTTTGAGCTTCAAGAATGTTTAATTTTCCCATAAATCCTCCTGATGATTGTGTACCAACACTTGTATCAGTTAAAATGCTTTCAGTTTCAACTAGCATGAAATCTGACCCCAAAAAGAGCTTTAAAAGTAAGGTGTGTATCGACTCACATCAGAGTAGTTCCGGGGGTAGGGTATGCTTCAGTTTGTTGTTGAAAAGAAGGTTCAATCTTTCTTTTCCCACTACATCCACCAGATCAGCTTTATCCCAAATTTCCTTTGTGGCCACAAGATGGTAGTTTGTAGCAAATGGAACTATAGGGTTCCATTTTCAAGTCTAGGGAGCAGGAGGTTGGCTTGTTATAGCTTTCCCTTAAAAGTCAACACTCCAGCAAACACTCTTCACTTCTCACTGGTGTCAACTGGCTTAGGTATTTACACCAACAACACGCAAAGGAGCTGGGACTAATGTAATGGCTCATAGGAACCAGGGACTCTTGCCCCTTCCCCCCCAACCCTGCCTCAAGGTAGAAGAGGGATATTGGCTAGTCAGCTATTCCATAGTGAGCTGCTACAAAATGATGTTCTGTGCTCTCCTACTGTTACCCCCTATCGCATTATACCTAATTCTCCAGGCTGCAGCTAATCTGTTCACCCATTGGTCCTCACTGTGAGCATATCAGGAATCTTAATTATCCCCCACACAGGCAGGTAAGTGAAAACATTAGAAGACCTGGGAAGAATAACTTAATACATAATACATAATACATAATACATAATAATACATAACTTAATAATCTTACTGTTCCTGGAGCTGATGAACGAGTATTTTCTCTGGGACATCTACTGGACATTGCTGTTTTTAGTACTTTTCCCTCCTCCAGCATCTGGGGCAGCGTGTCCTCTCCAGTAGGGGTCCTCTTTGTCTTAATTCCCCAAAGTCAAAGATCACAACCTTCTCTGTTTCAGGTGACAGCCTAAGGGGAAAACATGAGTACTCTCCCGCCCGTACATGGCCAATGACCTCCTAATTAATCTTTTACGCTTGATATCTCTATTGAGGTCTGAGCTCACGCAACCAGTGTCTATTTTAATGGAGCCAATATTTCCATGTAGATATCGAATAGGCAACTCAAGCTTAACATGGCCCAAAGGGAACTCTTGATTTCTCCTCAATGCAAAACTTTTCCTCCCGTAGACATCTCCATAAAGAGAAATAGATGTATTTATTTATAGAAACTATTGATCCAGTTGATTGAAATAAAAATTATATTAGAATTAAATTTGAATCAAATTAGAAGTTTTTTTTTCTTTTTCTTTGAAACACACAATTTGTCAGCAAGTTTTTTTGGCCATACATGCAAAAATCCACCTTGAACCTGTCTATATCTCTTCTCTCCACGGCTACTACCCCAGTCCAAATTTCTATTATTCACAGTTAACTGGCCTCTCAACTGCTCTCTCACTCTTCACTTTTGTACCTGTACAGTTTATTGAACAAACAATGGCCTGGTGAGCTTCTAAAACCATAAACAAAATCATGTCACTTGTTTCCTGAATACATTCTAGATTTTAATTCTTATTATTTATACGTGCGGCAAATAAATTCTCCCAGTGTGGTTTTTCATCTTTTAAAAACGTTTTGATTAAAAAAAAAAAAATAAAAAATAAAAAAAAAAATAAAAACGTTTTGATTAATATAAAGCTTTAACTTGAAAGCAGTGGACTCTACCAATCATTTCCTTTAAAGTGTGTTATCTGTTTTCCTTTAATAAATTCTAACGAGTGTCTAAATGCATTTCCCCAGAACATTTTAATGTTTTTTTTCTTTAAAATTTGATTTCTTGATTTTAAAAAAAAATCCTAGGATTGATTTCTGTGTATCGTGTGAGGTAAATATCAATTTTCTTTTTTTCCCGTGCGGTTGAACAACTGTTCTGTCAACGTTCTTAAATACTCTCTCGTTTCCCCTCTCATCTGAAATGTCAAATTTGTTCATAAATCAAGTTTCTGAAAATGTGTGGGTTAGTTGTGGAGGCTCTATCTTCAGTTCCTTGACCAAATTCTCCATCTCTATGTCAATATCATATTTATCTCCTAATTAGTAGAGCTTTATAACCATTTACTGCAGTTAAAGTAAATCTCCCCAATTTATTATTTTGCTTCAGAAGAATTTTGGTCCTTCTCAGGACTCTTTGATCTTCGGTGTATAAAATCAACTTACCAAGTTCTACACACACAAAAAAATCATGATGAGCTTCTAATTAGAATTCTATCTAAGCTTTAAGCTAATGAGATTAAAATTTATATATATTTTTTATTATATCGAATCTTTCCAAGAAAATGGTATACGGATCTGCTTATATGAGTATTTAAAAATACCTTTCAATAACATTTTATAATTTTTCTACAAAATACTTGCACATTTTATGATTTTTTTTGTTGCTACTATAAATAGTAAAACTGCATTTTCTGCTTGTTGCCATTATAAAGAAATGAATCGATTTATTTACATTGACTGTTTTCAGTAACTCTGCTAACCTCTTATTAATCCTAATAATTTTTTTACGGATTCTTTGGGTTTTCTTTCTAGACAAATGACTGTGTCATCTATGTCATCTAAGTAATTACATATTAATTCTCAATTTTCAACACTCTATTTACTTATTTTTTCTTTCTTTTTTTTATTTACTTATTTTTTCTTACCTTATTTCCCAGCCTATAATCTCAAAAAAAAAGTTTTTCTTGATTCTAAAAAGAATATTTATAGCATTTATAGCATTTTGGCATTAAGAAAAGTGATAGCTAGAAGTCATTGTAAGTTTTCTTTATCAAGTTATGGAATCCCCTTCTATTCCCAGTTATGTAAGAATCTTAATCATAAATGGATACTAAATTCTGTTAAGTATTTTTCCTGAGCTCATAAAGAAAATCATATGGTTTTTCAGCTGTCCAATATTATCGGTGAGAAGTGTGTTTGATCTGGCAAGATTCAAATAATCTTGAAATCTTGTAAGAAACACAACCTGGCAATCACATAGTATGTTTTTTAACACATTGCTAAATTAATTTGCTAATCCTTTGTTTAGGATTTTGCACTTATGCAATGTATTCTTTTCTTTCTCAAAGTATTATCAGATGGTTTAAGTACTGAATACATTAGCATCCAAGCAGGAAAAAATGAAGACCATTCTAGATTATTGCAAGAAGAGGCCACAATAGAGAGTGAAATTAGTTACAACGTTATGGGATGAGTTAGAGGGCACACCAGGAATAGTTACCCGATGAAGGCAGCGAGGGCCAGGAAAAGGGGAGTTACCTGGTACTTAGGACTACCGTGGTCCTGAGGCTGCTGACAGGTGGAAGGGAGCTGACTAAGCAGTCCCGGCCCTGACAGGAGGCTGCTGCGGCTGGAGTTGCTGCCAGAAATGAGAAACAAATCATTTCACCATTAGTCTCGTTTTCCAGACTCTTGTCAGTGCCTCACGTTAGCAGAAACTGACGGGGAGCCAGATGGCAGGAGGCTACGAGATGGAGTTTGCTGCCTTCTAATCCCAGAGGGATAGAAAAAAGCCCAGAGGATAATTGCGGAGCAGAGGGAAAACGCTATCCGTCAGGGGTATCGAGATGTCTGCTAACCTCATAAAATGAGCCACGGAATGTTCTTTCTTTTTCTATTCTCTGGAAGACTTTGTGAACATGAAACCGTTGGTTCAACTGAATATTTGGTAGATGCAACAGATGAGCCCTCTGGGCCTGGCGTCTCCCAGTAAAGATTCTGAACTACTGATTTCTGAACTACATCTGAGATGGAACTCTTCAGCCTCACGCTCAACCGCTTATATCAACGTCAAAACACATAAAAATACAGGTCTTAACTGGCATGTAGAAACGGACTTTGCATAAATCCTTAGTTTTAAAACAACTATCTCATATTTGACAGATGCTAAGCTTTGTCAGGCTAGCATCTATCGACTCATATAAAAAATGATTAGAATGATCCAATTAAATAGTGATCGGCATGCTATTTGTTGGAAACGGAGCTATTCAAAAACTTGCCCTAACTTGTGGACATAATCACAAGTTTAACCGCTGATTCACTACTGAGGGCCCATCGCTGTGGTGTGGCATAGGACGTGGATAATCGAGCTATGGTTCTGACTTACTGTCTCTTTCATTCCTTCTCTTAACTTTTTTGAATTATTTTACTCCTTCTTCCCTTGTATTTTCTGTGTTTCCGGACACACTTTCATGGATCTAAAATATTCTGTAATATTTACTGATTCAGAAAGATCCACCGATACATACAGTGAAAAGCTGAGTATCCTGTGGGAAAGGAAGTAGCCCCTTGACCACATAGAAGCTGGACACAACTGTGAGCAGTGCTGGCTTTATGCACCTGAGATTTATAGTTAGCTCGCTGCCTGGGGCTTCACACCAAGAAGGACGTGGTCACGTTTTATTGCTCTGCTGTCACTGTCTTACAATTCTTCATAGCTTTCAAAAGCTATGAAGGGGAACCTCACATGTTCTTTTTGCATTGTGCCCTACAAATCATGTAGGTAGCTGGCTCCGTTGTGAGTGTTGGCTTGGTCCGGAATTACACTTTCTTTGTCTTCTTTTATTTGCTGAAAAATATTCATTAACTGTGAAAATCAGTATTTTTCTAAGGCCTTATTAAAACTCCAATTCAAATATCCTTTAAGAGAGGAATGACAGCTTTGGTTTAGGAAACCCAGGTTTATAATGTAACAAAGGAGAAATGGGTTTAATATTTAGTTGGATTGTTCCACAAACCATAGAAGAAACAGAATTTGCTGTTGAAAATTGAATGACCGTGATCCTCAGTGCATTTTTTTTTCCTCAGTGCATTTTTATAGGATTTTACTATAGAATTAATTTAGGTCAATTGGCTGTTAGTGATTATGTCCACAAGTTAGGGCAAGTTTTTGAATAGCTCCGGTTACAACAAATAGCATGCCAATCACTATTTAATTGGATTATTCTAATCATTTTTTTATACAAGTCGATAGATGTTAGCCTGACAAAGCTTAGCATCTGTCAAATATGAGATAGTTGTTTTAAAACTAAAGATTTATGAAAAGTCCACTTCTATATGCCAGTTAAGACCTGTATTTTATGTGTTTTGACGTTGATATAAGCGGTTGAGCATGAAGCTGAAGAGTTCCATCTCAGATGTAGTCTGAGAGCATCCCATCCCCATATTTAAATGTAAATTTTTAGAGAACACATACAATTTGGTGGGTTTATATACAATACATTCCTGGGAGTCTTTTCTCAAATTCTGCTCTCTATTTGGCCTTTCTGATCAAACAAGATTTTGTTTTGTTTTTACTTTATTTGTTTGAGTATGCTTGGTTTAGCTCTATGCTAATCTTGATCAAACCTGAAGCTGGAGTACACGGCCAAAACATTCCTGAAGGGGCTCTCTCAGAATGTCAAAATAAAGTCCCAGAAGATTTTTAGATGTTTATAAACCTTGGAGAAGTCAAGAGGCTCTCATTCCATTTCCACCTCCTTGACCTGCCAAGTTCACATATCCATGCTACTTTATTTTCTTTGTTTATTTGTTTGTGTATAAGAAGGTCTAGGAGAGAAACCTCATCTGTAAACCAACCCCAGGGGCTTTGACCAACCTGGAGAGATTCCCAACCCCTAATTTTGATGGCATCTCATCAGACCTTGTGAAAGATGTCAGTGGAATAAATTCTGGGGCTGGTGGGTAGGTCCTAGGCTGCAAGATTAAGACTCTGGAACAAGGGAATGATAAAATCTGCCTCAAGTCAAGGTAAAGACTCCTTTCTGAGAAATGAAGTTACTCTGATATAGAAGAAAATCAAGTGCTGAAAATGCTTCCCATATGCTGGTTCTCAATTGCCTTTCGACCCAGCTCCAAGTAAAGATGTGCCAAGAGACTCGGGAGGAGATTTATGAGGCCACCTTTCAGATGTAGAAGAACCAATATTAGTATTAGGATGGTCAACATTTACCGAGAGAATAATATGAGTACACACTGTTCTTTTATGTTATAACTCTCAATTCTCTTAATAACCCATGAAACAGATATAA
Organism: Canis lupus dingo; assembly: GCF_003254725.2. Lineage (NCBI taxonomy): Eukaryota > Metazoa > Chordata > Mammalia > Carnivora > Canidae > Canis > Canis lupus. Next base: position 68,799,237 of record NC_064243.1, read on the forward strand.
TTATTGTCTTTATTTTGGTAATAAAAAATTATAGGCCCAGAGTTTAAATGACTTTACAAAGTTAGTGAGCAGCAAAATCAAGACTCATACTGTAATCTTTGTCGTTGACACGTGGCTTCCTCAGCAGTCTTACCATGAAATTTCGACCTCTGTGGGACGAGAGCCTCCTCCAGGGTCACGGAAGGAGAACCAAAGTGTGTTCCAAGTGGGACAGTGCTTGTGGCCAACTCGATATCATGCCTGGCATGTTGTAAACTGTTGGAAAATATTATTTGTTGTGATGCTAGAAACCAGAAGGTAAGGCCGAGAGCCTAGGCGTTAGATTCTAAATTCTGATTTGTAACCCAGCTCTAGTTTGTTGTGTGATTTTCAGAAATTTTCCTTTTCCCGACTTGAAAAACAGGGAGCCTATCCTTCCCCACCTTGTGGGGTTGTGGTGGTAATCAGAGAAGCGGCCACTGCACTTAGCGCAGTGCCTGGCACATAAGAAGGGCTCCCGAAACGGTAGCGATCGTTTTTAAACGTATTCCTGTCCTTGTCGTCGCTTGTGGTTTGGAGTCACAAAGCCATGTCAGTGCCTTTAAGCTCATGGAAGTCAAAGCCACAGAGTCAGAGAATCAGACCTAGAGGTCCAGGTGTGGTCCCCTGGCCTGGCCGAGCCGGAGTTCGCACAGCCACCGGGCAGGACCTGGAAAACACGGAGCATAGGAGTGACAGGAAGGGTGATCCCCGGGTCCCTGCGTGAAGATGGAAGGCGACCCGAGAGTCGGAGTCCCGGCCGTCTCGCCGCCATCCCCCGTGCTGACCGAGCTCCTTGACTGGCCCCTAAGCCCCTGCGCCCCGGGAACTAGAAGCTCCGTCCCTCACGCCCTTGAATTCCACTCTTCAGCCTTCTCGGTGTTCTCCTTCGGCTCAGAAAGCAACCACTGATAGTGCCATGTGAAGGGGGAAACGTCTTTCTCCAATTGACAAAATTGCAGGTAATTCTGTTATCCACTTAAGATAATACCCTTCTCTGAGCATAACCTCCCGTCCTAAGCTGCAACTCTAAATGGGCTGCAGACACATTAAAAAAAAAAAAAGACAAAAGAGGGACACCTGGGGGCTCAGTGGGTGAAGCGTCTGCCGTCAGCTCAGGTCAGGATCCCGGGGTCCTGGGACCGAGCCCCACATCAGGCACCCTGCTTTGAGGGGAGCTGCTTCTCCCTCCCCCTCTGCCCCTGCCCCTCTTGCTCTCTCTCTCTCTTTCTCTCATAAAATAAATAAAACCTTTTTTATACATGACAGGGGGGTAGGGCACCCATGGTTTCTCTATTCTTATATTAGAGAATAATATCCTCCTGGAATTTTCTGGCATGCCTATCCATTTGAGTCACAGTGTGTTCTAATGGCTTCAAAGAATGTAAAAGAGCATTACCATAATGCCTCCATGTCTTTATAAATATAGCAATATCGGTAGGGCGAGTGTAATCTTCGTAAAACCTACACTGTCTTTTGAGAAGATTCCATTTCATATCCAGAGCTTTAGAACGTGGGTAGAATTTGTATTAATAGAAATACTTCGTGTATTTTATTTCTTCATTGACCAAAGAAATGAGTTGTTTTCCAAGACTAATGAACTCTGTCTTCTAAAAATAATTTTTTGGGAGGGGAGTCCGGGTGACTCAGTGGGTTAAGTGTCCGATTGTCGCTGTGGGCTCAGGTCCAGATCTCAGGGTCCTGGATTGAGCCCCGTGTTGGGCTCTCTGCTTAGAGGGGAGTCGGCTTGTCTCCCTCTCTCCTGCTCTCTCTCTCTCTCTCAATAAATAAATAAATAAATCTAAAAATATACTTTTTGGTTAATAGAAATATTTAAATTCTTTTTGCAAAAAGCAAGACACAACATACCATGTCGTAACAAAATTTCAATGCACTGTGCGTCCACACACAGTTCTGGTTCTGAGCTACAGAACACAGTTTCCCTGAATGTTACAGGTTTTCTATTCTAAGAACTATAATTGTTCCTGGCAATAAATAAATGTGTTTCTATTGAATTCAAAATTATAGTAAATGTGCTCCGTGCAGATAATCTAGCTCCTGTAAATTCCCAAGCCCTAAGATTATAGATTGCGTACCTGAGAGACTTAAGGGCTTGAGTTATATGGCAAAATAATGAGTTGAAGACTGATTGCGAATGTGTATCTATTAACACAGCCATGAATTTTTTGTGCTGCACTGGATAGATAGATGGGGTGCGGGGCACTCAGCCACCGCAGCAATACGTCGTGTGTAGCAGGTTTAGATCCTTAAAACATTCACAGCCATGGCTCGTGTTCCTCCCGGGGCCAGAGAGGGGCGAGTGTGGCAGAGGTAAATGGGGTGCTGGGTGCCAGGGAGCCTGACTGTGGCCCCAGGCTGAGCCGCTGCGACACTGCGTGAGCCGGTCGCAGGCTACCTGGGCCACCACGTCGTGCAGAAGAAGCCGATGGCGTGTCAAGTGGCCTCACCCTCCTCCCTGCTCTCCATCTCCCATGGTTGAATGATTTGAACTGGACCTTCTGTTTTCATTGAATTTTTTTTTTCTACTCTGCACATCAATGTTCTTCATCCAGCTACCAAAATAGTGCTTTATGTATGTGGCCAGGATCCCAACATGGTAGGGCTGGAAGGGGATTAGAAATCCTTCACATTGTATTAAAGGCACGTTTTACGAGAGACGCGGGCACTGGGGCCTCGAGGGCCGGGGACATTGCTGCAGCCACCCATCCTGTGTTGGGTGCCGGAGAGCAGTATTCCGAGCCTTCCTAACAGCAACAACAAAACCCCCAAAACAAAACAAAACAAAACAAAAAAATGCACAACTACAACAACAAACCGATGGGAGAGTCTTCCTGTGGCTGCTTATCCTACCTTTTTTTTTTTTTAAATTTGGCTGGAATTTAGAGTAAGGGGAGCACCGGAAGTGCTCCCATCTGCTGCCTGTAACACGGGCCTGCTGCTCGCAGGCTGGAGCCAGTGGGCCCGAGAGCTGGAGCATTCAGTTGGGAGATCCTACGGAACCCCCTTGTCTTCAGCACAGCCCCCCGCTCCATTTGCACCTAGAACTCTCTCTGAAGATAAACCCCTTCAACAGGGCTGAGAGAGGGCCAGGGTCCTGGGGGGCTGGGGCCAACCCACGCACAGGAACTTCCCACCGGCCTGCGGGCAGTGTTGCTTGGCGGCTCTGCTTTCAGAACAGCCTGGCGCCCCTAGGACGGAGTCCTCCTGAGGGTTGGCAGGGCTGAGCGGCTTCCTCCCCCCAAGCCCACACGTTCACTTTCCCTGACCTGCTGGAGCGCTTGCCATTCACCCTCCTGCTTCACCAAGTCCAAGGTTTTGTTGACGTCTTTTATCCGCTGTTATCTCTTCACCCACTGTCTTTGCGCTTGTGGATTTATGCCCTTTCATGCATTTGTTTTCATTTTGGACCATTGCAAAGGAGGAACAATGACATGTGTGTTTAGCCTGTTGTGTGTGGACCAGAATTCCCAGCTTCAGGGAAATTAGGTTTGGGCAAAGGGGAGCATAGAAAGGGCATAAAAGTATATGAGTTGGGAAAGTGTTACTAATGATTTTGGTTAAAAAGGAAGAGAAGAAGGTGTAAGATATATTCTATTCGTATTTCGATCTTTTTTTGACTAAAGCCCTGATTGTTATACTTTATCACCTGTTCAATAAAAACAACATTTGAGGTAGAAAATATAGCCCCTAAGAGACTCTGAAATATTGAGCAAGACAGTATTTATTAAAGCCCTTTATAAATGTCAAATGTATACCTATGTAGGTTATAATTCCTCACTTAAAAATATAAAGATTATAGGCCTTCATTTTACCAATAAAATCAAAGCAATATAGTCTTACAATAGAGTTGCTCTCTGCTTTGAAAATAACACTGGCACTAACTCAAATCGCTTAGAAGTGAGACTTAAACCCCTTGAGGCATTTAGAAGTGGGGTTTTTCTTTGGTTTATTGTTGTTATTAATATTCTAGTCAGTGGAACCACTTGGCTGCTCCCCCAAATATTAACAATCTGAAGTCGGAATGCAGTGTGAAAGTGAGATTTAGGTATTAGTCAGACCTGCTCACGGGTAACTCTTCTCGCCGTTGACAGAGAGCCCAGTGCGTGACTTTCGGGGATCAGGTGGGATTTAGCCGTAAGTAACCGGATGGGAATAGTGAATTCAAAATCAGTAATTAACAAGATGACAAGCAAAAATCCTTCACAAACAAATATCTAGCTCTGAGGAAATGACCAGGTCCCTCAGGAGTAAACCTGTCTTGGCAGGAGAATTGTGAAAACACTGCAACTGAAATGGACTACACGTTCTATGAATCAAACTTCGTCTTGGCGGTTGACTTCTGCTGAGCTTGCTCCAGGGCACGGCCACATGTGACAAAGTGCCCTCCCGCTACTTCTAGAAGTGATCCCAGTGCTTTTTGAACGCTAGCACCGTGAAAGATTTCGGTGGGCATGTGCTCATTAGATAGAAATGCATTCTTTCCATTGCATTGTGACTTATTCGAATCCCAATCTATAGACAGACCACAAGATTTCTGCCAAAATTGTGTAGTATATGGTGCTTCCGGGCTAATGAGAGCTAAGAAATAATATGGGGTTCTTACCCCTGATTTTCACAGCACCCGTTGACTTACAATGCAGATTGCACAGCCTGAGTGCGCTAAGATGGAAGGAACGTCAACAGAAAATGTGGGACGGGGAAGTCACGGACATATCCTCGTATATCAAGAGTATATCCGATCTAGATCTGGGTGTATTAGAATATACATATGTGACACAACATATGTAAGAATAATATATAAGACATGCATATATATCAAAAAGAAGCCAAATGCAAATATGGTTTACAGCGTCAATGAAAACTTGGAAACGAAGAAGGTATTTATGAGAACAATTTGTTTGTCAGTGAAGTATAGTGGCATGACCTCTAGGCTAGGCATTTGGAGATCCAGTTATGGTGACCTCAAATATAAATCATCTGGCTTCTCTAAAATTACATTTTTCCCTCTGTGAATACAGTGAAGATAAAATCTGTCTTAGCGCTCAAAAGGTTTATGAGGATTTATTGAGATAATATATGTGAAATCACTGTAATAAATGTAAGTTGTTAACAAAAACAGAATCATAGAAGAAAATAGAACTAGTTATGTCCTTAGGAGGTTTTTGGGTTCATTTACCTGCCTAAGCCACTCAGGAGAGTAGGTTACCTATATATCTCTTTTACACATTTTGTGGTGTTTCAACTTTCTCCAAACATTGAAACATTATATCTATTAAAATAAGGCATAGCATTTTTTTTAGTAGGAAATAGTTTTGAAAATAATTTTAAATTATTTCAAAGTAATCATCTATCATGTAAATGGGATTCTTCTTACACAGATGATATGACTTAATTCCAGTAGGGATGAACAATAGGGATGAACTCCCCAAAGTAGGGTCCCTTGATAGACTTTGGGGGACTTTGTGGTTTTCCAGAAAGTACAGTGAAAGTGTGTGTATATGTGCTAGGGAGTGGTTTTCTCAGAAGAATATACATCCCTGGGAACAGTGTGCTATAGGTTGTTTGTGTCCATCCAAAAGGGTGAAGAAAATGTCTTTTTCTGGGAAGACGTTAAAATTTAGAAATAATAACGTACTTTCAGTGAGGGCTCAGCACATTCAGGCACTGTGATAACAGCTTTCGGCAACGCCATTAGAGAGGAAAAAATCCACAGCACCTTTTAGGAAATCCTTGAGTCCAAGTATATGTCATATTAAGGTGTGTGTGTTGGGGCCAGAATTTTTAAGTTTTTAGAAAGGTGAGTCGAGGCCTTTACCAAACATTAAACAATACATCCAGGTGGCTCTGAGAGATTGTTTCATAATTGTAGAGGGACAAATAAAAGGTTTAAAATTCACATTAGTTTATTCCATACAAGTCAGATTTTGATACCCAAAAAGCTATGAAAAAACGTTTTACTGTCATAGCTTCTGGATTTTGGAATTGCAGATAAGGGATCGTGAACGTATATTATTATCATCCCCACTTAATAAGTGAAAACATGGGTTCAGGAGGTTAGTAAGAGCCCTGGTTTGCACAGCCAGCAGGTGACCAAGCAGACTTAAATTCAGGCCTCCTGAGTTCGGGTCTATGATATTTTAAGAATTCAATGCAAAGGGAGTTCATCCCTATTGTTCATTCCTACTGGAATTAAGTCATATCATCTGTATAAGAAGAATCCCATTTACATGATAGATGATTACTTTAAAATAATTTTTTTTTACTTTAAAATAATTTAAAATTATTTTCAACATTTGTGGTTTCCAGCCTTGTTAATGTTCCCCATTCTCACTGGTGTGAGGTGGGATCTCACTGTGGTTTCGATCTGTATTTCCCTGATGGCAAGTGATGCAGAGCATTTTCTCATGTGCGTGTTGGCCATGTCTGTGTCTTCCTCTGTGAGATTTCTGTTCATGTCTTTTGCCCATTTTATGATTGGATTGTTTGTTTCTTTGCTGTTGAGTTTAATAAGTTCTTTATAGATCTTGGAAACTAGCCCTTTATCTGATACGTCATTTGCAAATATCTTCTCCCATTCTGTAGGTTGTCTTTCAGTTTTGTAGACTGTATCCTTTGCTGAGCAAAAGTTGGAGAGGATGCGGAGAAAAGGGAACCCTCTTACACTGTTGGTGGGAATGTGACCTGGTGCAGCCACTCTGGAAAACTGTGTGGAGGTTCCTCAAAGAGTTAAAAATAGAACTGCCCTATGACCCAGCAATTGCACTGCTGGGGATTTACCCCAAAGATACAGATGCAGTGAAATGCCGGGACACCTGCACCCCGATGTTTCTAACATCAATGTCCACAATAACTAAACTCTGGAAGGAGCCTCGGTGTCCATCGAAAGATGATGGATAAAGAAGATGTGGTCTATGTATACAATGGAATATTACTCAGCCATTAGAAACGATAAATACCCACCATGTGCTCTGATGTGGATGGAACTGGAGGGTATGATGCTGAGTGAAATAAGTCAGTCGGAGAAGGACAAACATTATATGGTCTCATTCACTTGGGGGATATAAATAATAGTGAAAGGGAATAGAGGGGAAGGGAGAAGAAATGGGTAGGAAATATCAGAAAGGGGGACAGAACATGAAGACTCCTAACTCTGGGAAACGAACTAGGGGTGGTGGAAGGGGAGGAGGGTGGGGGTGGGGGTGACTGGGTGACGGGCACTGAGGAGGGCACTTGATGGGATGAGCACTGGATGTTATTCTGTATGTTGGCAAATTGAACACCAATAAAAAATAAATTTATTATTAAAAAATAAAGAAAAAATAATAAAATTATTTTCAAATGGACTATGAGAAACTCTAAAACACACAATTTGGTCTTAGCTCACAGCTTCCGCCAGCCATCCACCTTATTGTGCCTCCTGCTTCTGTGGGTTGTCATTTTCCCTAGCGACCATAAGGAAGCAGGTGATGAGAGAGTAGGGGAAGGATGAGAACCCATTCCTAGAATCCTGAAACGCTGATGGGAAAGCTGACTGTCCAGATTTAGGCGAGTTGGTAGCCAGGCCATGAGATCTTCCCAAGAAGAATTAGGAAGAGTTCACAGAACGTTCATAGAAGAATTTCTTGAAGACCTGCTATGCACTAGGTACTATTCCAGGCATTGGCGACGCCATGAAGTGTATGGAAGTCTCTACCCTGGAGATATGGGAGCAACCACATACCTAGAGTACCCCTGACAGCTTCATGTTGAGTTTGGAAAAAAGTTCAGACTGTAAGATGGGTTCTCCCTAGACAAGAAGAGTCTCAGACACATGCAGGTCTCTACTGGAGGAGGGAAGCTTTCATGGGAAACCGGAAGAATGAGAAATTCTTTAAGCTGCTAGGTTCCATTTTTCCTGTGATCGGGCAACCATAGTATTCATTTATCAGGCTCTCAAGATATTTGGGAAGGAGAAATAAGTAGGGAAGGATACTTCTTGGGTCACGAGGAGCCGCGAGGGCAGGGTGAGGATCACAGACGGGAACCCATCAGTGAGGATCCCACTGAGTCATCAGCAAGGCAAAGCCAAGGTAGGGGTTCAGGTGGGCAGGGCAAGGGTAGACGTGGAGGGGACACCCTGCGGGCCACCCCAAGCTGGGGCGGGGCTGGGTCCTTCTGAAGCTTGAAGCACAGCATCAGTGATCGAGGGCGGGTTGAGAGAACGAGACTGAGCACCAGTGGGGCTCCTCTCTTGCCCAAGGCCAGACTCCAGGTTGAGTCGGCTGGAGGGGAGGCCTGGCGGCCAGGGGTTCTCCCAGGGACTGTCAACGGTCAGGGCTGCAGGAATGTGTAAGGTGACACAAGAACATACTGTGAAATGGTGCTGACAGGTGGGTCGCCTCAACTGGAAAGCGTTCAGAGCTCATTATGGGATGACTGATTTCAAGAACAAGCTGCAAACTCGCTAACGACTCATAATACCGTTTCCATATTAAAATGAGTTGTGTATTCCACGCAACCAACGTGAAAACAGAAATTTGAAAGCATCGTGGGCCGCAGGTCCTTGGATAACGGGTTGTGGGTCGTGGCGCAGCCGGCCGGGCCCGCTAGGTGGCAGTGTGGTCGTGACTTGCCGGGAGCGGGAGCACAAGACCTCAGTCTGCAGCTGCTGGTTTTTTCAGACATTTAGAAATTCCCATAGAAAATCCCGGTGGAAGAGAGGATGGCAAGTCAAACAACGAACCACGTGAGCATCACTGGCGTGCAACATGGAGCTGTTTTACTGTAGTTAACCATGGAGCATCTCATGAAACGTCAGAGCAGCAGCGTCGTCTGGTTCTTCCCATAGGTGAATGTTGAACGTATGGAACAGATAGAAAAGGGATGGGAGCGGACGGTGGAGACGTCTCCCCAGCGCTGACACACGCCAGCCCCCCTAGCTGGGCCTTCATGGGTTTTCTGTCCCGGGCTTTACTTCGTCCTTACTGGTAGGTCCGAGTTCCCTGTTGCCCTTTGAGATGCCCCTGGGGCCCAATCCCTGAAAGTCACCTCATGGGACTGTCCTACTTAGTTGGACTTCCCTGAAATGATGTATGAAGACCACCGACAGCGTGTGTTGTCAAACGTCCCTCTTCTTCCCTGTTCCTTGGATTAGCACTTGCTGGCTGTGTGATGTAGGACACATGACTTAACCCCTCCCTGCTTCGGTCTCTTTACCCGTAAAAGGGAATGATGATGGTATTCACCTCTTAAGGTTCTTGCAGGACTTACACGAGTTAGTGTAAGAAGTGCTTTGATGGATGGGTGACATGGTAACCCAAACCCAACACCACGTAACAGTTGGTTTCCAACTGGAAAGTAAGACCAAAAGGAAGAAACTGCATTCTGGTTCCCTTCTATCCATCCCTTTTAAGCACTGGATACATAGCACTTATGCTTAATAAATATTTAAATCAACGAATGAATAAATCAATGGCTAAAACCATGATGGTGATCTGGGATGCACAGGGATGAATTAACAAACACAGTCTGGCCCCTAACATCTGGAACATTTCTTTTTTTTCTTAAAGATTTTTATCTTGAAGTGATCTCTATGCTCAATACGGGCCTCGAACTCACAACCCCAAGCTCGAGTCGTCGTGGGCTCTACCCACTGAGCCAGCCACACGCCCCTGGGACATTGAAAGAACATATTCTTCGTGAGGAAAGGTGGGACACTTCATAAATAAGCCTTTAAAATATTTTTTTACATTTTAGATTGATCGAATTAATTAAATGATTAAATATCAGGATGATAGTTAAGAAATATAATCTGAATTCCAAAATATGGATTTAAAATAGAGGACATTTTCAGTTAGAAGTTACCTTTGAGACAAATAGGTTAACCCTCTTATTTGGGGGCTGGAAACCAGGCCTTTAAGTTGAATGTGCTTTTATTTATTTATTTATTTGTTTATTTATTTATTTATTTTAATTTTTATTTATTTATGATAGTCACACAGAGAGAGAGTGAGAGAGGCAGAGACATAGGCAGAGGGAGAAGCAGGCTCCATGCACCGGGAGCCCGACATGGGATTCGATCCCGGGTCTCCAGGATCGCGCCCTGGGCCAAAGGCAGGCGCCAAACCGCTGCGCCACCCAAGGATCCCCTGTTTATTTATTTTTTGACTTAATATTTTGCTTCCCCGGTTTGGCAAAAACCATAAGGATGAGCATATTAAGTGTGGTTGATTTTGCTGTTAAAAATGCATGTGACACTTGACATCCTATGTTTTTGTGTGGTTGTATCCATTTATATAATATTGAAGCATACTTGTTGGAACTGGCTTCTTTACCATCAGAACATAAAAATGTATTCTTAGATCCATCCTTAGCCTATTTCAAAATTATGAAGCACTGACTCAGCTGTTTGTGCCAATTTATGGTGTGCGTTCTTCCCCTTTGACCCTGTTTCTCTTTCCTTGAAGAAACTAGGTTAAAACTCTACTTATCAGAAAAATCAGGCTCAGAGCAAAACAAACACACTCCTTTGAATATATCTCAAGTACAATTTTATTTTATTTCTTTTTAAAGATTTTATTTAGTTATTTGAGAGAGTAAGAGATCGCTCAAGCACGAGAGGGGGAGGGAGACTCGGGGAGCCCAGAGGAGACGGGCGCCAGCCCCGGACCCCCCCCACCCCGAGATCATGACCCGAGCCAAAGGCAGACACGCAAATGACTGAGCCACCCAGGTGCCCCGTCAAGTAAGATCTTAAATTCGAAAGATCTGAACGTTATTCTTGAAAATAGCTGCAACTAAAATAACATACGTTACATCTTAGAGAAAATTCTCTGGAACAGGAAACTCTTGATTCATGCCCCAAACTTGCCCAGACGCCATCACCCAGCGGCCCAGGGTGCGGCCTGCACGCAAACACTAATCCCTTGCTTTTGCCCCACGGCGGCCGCACCACGCAGGCCTGGCAAAGAATCAGGGTGTCTCCTTTGTCGTTGTTTTCAATTATGGTCTTGCCATTTTTAAATCAACTATATTTTTATTGCCATGAGCATCGGTGTGACCTTACGTGAAACCGCGGGTACTCTTGGCCACGGAGAACGGTGTGTGCTCACCAACAGGCGTTGTGCAAGGCTTTCCATGTAGCAGGAATCTCGCTGCCATCCCCTTTCGGATCTTTGAACCGTTGGCCCAGGCCGGTGAGGAGACTACTGTTTCGATGGCCTGGTTCGAGTGGGTTTGACACGCGAGGGGCACTGAGGTCTTGGTGTGCGAGGACCGAGTCGGGGTCCAGAGCCCCGTGTGCTGCAGAGAACCGGGGGTAGGACAAGGCAGGCCGGGGGGCGCCCAGGTTCTCATACAGAAAGCCTGCCGAGGAAGGGGGGCCTGGCCGGGGGGCTCAGCGGGGGCTCTGAGGTCCCAAATCTCGGGTGGAGAGAGGCCACGGGATGATGGCGAGGTGGGCCCCGGGGGGCTGCGGGCCACATGCACCGGGGCTCCCCTCCGGCAGAGGAGAAGCAGGAGAGGAAAGGCCGGTGCAGCAGGTGGCACGTTGGGCCCCGACCCCGGGTCTGCTGTGTGGGATGCACCTGCTGCGTGCACGTGGTGAAAGGCACCTGCCAGGAGAGCCCCACGCCCCAACCAGCACCAAGAGCTCCCGCCCTGCAGCTTGGCTACAGCCCCTCGCACGCCGTGTGTTCTGTCCTCGTCCCGCGGTCCTGGCTCCTCCCCAGGAGTGACCAGAGTCTGGAACGTGTGGCAACAGGAGCGAGAAGGGTGGCGCGTCCTCGTGCTTCCTGCGCGGCTGTGCCACGGGGCACCGGCAGTTGGGGCGTCGACCGGGCCGGGGCCCTTCGCGGGCCTCGTGGATGCTGAGCATGAGTTCATGCAGGGTTTTGAGCCGCTCATGTTGAATTCCTTTAAAATGTCACCATGAGAAAGGGGCTGGATGAGAGACTATAAACCAAAGGAAGGTGGGTCTGAATAAAGCTCCCACGCACTTGACTCTGGTTGGCGTCACCGCCCGGCGCTGTCGAGCAGGTGCGACTCAGTCTACAAGCTCTGCTGGCAGGAAACGTCACATTTATTCATTATTTTAAATCCACATAAAATCTGCTCTGAGCTCCTACGCTGTCAGACAGGTGGGAAGTCAGGCTTAGTCACTAGGGCTGCAGAAGCCTCCAGAAGGCACGTGTGGTGCCGACAGGGTAGGGGGAGGCCGCTCCGCCTCCAGCATCTTCCCGCTACAGGCTGCGTGGAGGCTGGGACGGTTGGAGCCCGCTCTGGGCCTTGGGCCCGCAGCCCCACAGGCCTGCTCGCGGGGCTCCCTGCTTCTCCTTGGCCGCTGAGGCCTCTCCACCTCCCTCTGCAGACCTCAGGCCCCCCCCCCCCCCGGGCCTTTCCTGCACCCCGGCTGCACTGGGCCTGATAACGTCAAGGACTCCAGGCTTCCACAAAGCCCAGGAAGGTTCCGTGGTACTTCGGGTGGCTTCCACTTTTCATCCTGCCACAATTATACCCTGAGCTGTGCTTGAGGCTGGCAGTGGGAAGAGAGGAGGAAGGAAGCGCGTTACAGGGGCTGCTCTCTCACTGAATAGTCCTGCAGTATTTCTATATAATGCATGGGCTTATTAGTAAAGTGTTTTTTTTTTTAAAAGAAAGAAAAACAGAAAGACTGTGGCCTCTGTGGTATTACATGTTGAGCTGTGTGGCTCTCTATTGAGAAAACGTGGATGCCCCCCACCTGGCTCATCTACCCCATTTTATGAACAAAACATGTGAGTTCCAGAGGCCGCACGGTGTAGTGGAGATGGCAAAGGTCTTGCAAGTAGCAGGGTTGGGCTAGCTCCCCGATTCTGTGCCTTGTGGGCCCAGTGTTGTTAGATAGTGTGTATACAGTCTCTCCGAGACTCCAGTTCTTCGTCGCTGGAAAGGGGCCGCCACATGTGCCCACAGGGCTGTCAGGAGGTCTGAAGAGCTTGCCTGCACACGCAGCAGGACGGGTACACAGAAGGCGCCCACCAGTGCTGGGCTCACCCCCTCCTCGCAAAGCCACATTCGCAGCACGTGGCAGATCCAGAGGGAACTCCCGGTTCTGCAAGTCCCCGTGCACGTCCTTTCATGCGTGCTGTCGGGCAGGGAGACGTGGAGGACCAGGCCCCTGACAGTAGGCAGACCTGTTCCAGCAGAGCCATGGTGTGCACGCTCACCGTGCACCGTGCACTTCCCAATCAATCAGTTTGATTCAAGAGTCATAATATTTGCAAAAGCGTGTGGCAGCACCAACCACCCTTGTCTCCGAGTTGCAGGGGATGCGCCAAGGCCTGACAGTAGCAAAGGGTCAGGCCCAGGCTCCCAGCTGCCACTGTTCTCAAGGTGGCTGTCCTCCTTCTTTTATTTTTTTTTTTAAGATTTTATTTATTTATTCACGAGACTCACAGAGAGAGAGAGAGGCAGAGACACAGGCAGAGGGAGAAGCAGGCTCCATGCAGGGAGCCCGACGTGGGACTCGATCCCAGGACCCCGGGGTCACTCCCTGGGCTGCAGCACATACTCCACCGCTGACCCCCCAGGTGCCCCTCGAGCTGGCTTTCCTGTCCCCAAAGATGGGCCAAGTGCTCGGCAGGCAGTGGATTAGCAGCATTTGTCACGCCCCAGGGTGAACGGAAACAGGGCCAGAGTTGTGATTTCTCTCTCCCTGTGAGTAGGGAAGTTCCAGAAAGGGAAAGCACGGCGCCGCGGCTGAGGAGTCAAGCCCTGCTCGTGACCGAGCTGCTCCCCGACCCGTGTGGCCCACTGCCACAATGAGCACACCTGCGAGTGTGAGGGCTCAACTCCGGCCAGTCGCCACCAGGGAGATAACTCCTGATGCCCCCTTCCCGGCAGAGCACCACCCGCGTCCTGCTAACCCCGGGCTCCTTCTGTTGCACATTAGGGACGCAAGTGAGTTGGATACGTGATTATTGACTCATCATGTCCCTCAACCAGCATCATCAAACCTGAGGTGTTCTCTTCATTTTTAAGATTTTACTTATTTATTTATTTATTTGAGAGACAGAATGTGTGTGTGAACAGGGGGCAGGGGAGAGGGAGAGACCCTCAAGCAGACACCCGGCTCGATCCCATGGCCCTGAGACCAGGGTCGGCTGCTCGACGGCCTGAGCCGCCCAGGCGCCCGTCACCTGAGGTCTCCTCAATCAGCGCCATCAGGTCCATGCTCCGCACCGGTGGTGGCTGTGGCCGGGCTGTGAAGACGGCAGCTGCCCCTTGCTGAAACCACGCATGAAACATGTTACCTGTGTTGCATCTCTCATCATCTGTAAACAAGTAGGGGGGACCTTCTGGTATCCAGGTCATGGGCGAGGCCAGTGAGGTCAGACGGCTGGGCCCGGGAGCAGCTCGGAGGCCGAGCGGCCAGTCCCGCTGCCCGAGTTCGGTCCCGTGCGGCCTTGCAGCCCGGGGTCCAAGCCAGTGCCGGGACGGTCTCCGGGGAATTTCCATTCTAAAAAATGAGGAAGGGACCCCAATGCCAAGTGTAGAGGGTTCCCCGGGTAAGCAGAAGCAGCATCTTCGACACGGGGTCCTGGTCGTGTGCGAGCACCTCACCCAGGCGCCCTCCCGTAGTCTGACGTGAGCGCTCGTCGCGTGTGGCGTCCCTTCCTGCCTGAAAATGCAGCAGTCGCCCTGCTGGGGGGACGGTGCTCCCTCAGCGGCTGCAGCACCCACGCAGTGTGCGGGCCTCCGAAGCTGGCGGACCCGTCGTCTAGCACGCTGCTCAGAGCCCCTGAAAGCTCGGCGGTTCCCCTCCGAGCTGCGGGAGCACCTGCTCGCTCCCGTGCCCGTCTGTGTTGTGACCAGACACCCGCCCCCGCCCCGCCTTCGAGGAGTCTGGGGTTCTCTATGCCGAGAGGAAGGTTCATTGCTACAAATGAGGTGGCGTTGAGGGGACCCAGTGTACCCAGAACTTCCCTGCTGGTCAGGATCTCGGGCCCTCCACGCGAGATGGGGGATCTGCGGCTCGCTCTGGGATCCGGTGGCGGGCCGTGTACCCGACTGGTTTCCTGCCGCTTCCTAAGTGCACCTCAGGCCATGTCTGTTCTCGTGAGGGTTTGCATAAAATGTTAGGACTCTGCTATCTAGTCCTGACTAGGCTGTAATCCAGCCTTACCCAGACCTTCAGATGCAGACCACCGCCAGCGCAGGCCCGAGGCCGGCCTCAGGCAGACCACACGATGGGGACCGTTAGTCTTCGGTGCTACCAGCATCCACCACCTGCCGCTTGCACGGAGTACAAACCCTAAATCCTAGATCCACAATCCCCCTTTCTCCTTTCCAATCTCTTCTTTCAAAAGAACAGGATTTCTAAGAATTAATTCCCACTGTTACCCTCCGTAACAGGTGGTCGGGTGTAGGAGAAAGAACGTCAGTAGTGCAGACATCAGCTCTGATTCAATGGAAGATGTTGGTCTTTCTTTCTTTCTTTCTTCTTTTCTTTTTTAAAGATTTTATTTATTTATTCAGGAGAGACACAGAACGAGGCAGACTCACAGGCAGAGGGAGAAGCAGGCTCCCTGCAGGGAGCCTGATGTGGGACTCGATTCCAGGACCCCGGGGTCATGACCTGAGCCAAAGGCGGACCCTCAACCACTGAGCCCCCGGGCATCCCAAAGTGTTGGTCTTTCCATTTCAAATATTCTATATAAGTTTCTAAGTAGATTTTTCTCAGTTTACATGATCAAGTTTATCCTCCTCAAGTCGCCCCTCAAAAGTCAGAGGATTCTTAATATTGTGAAAATGTCCCCTGGAACTCAGTACATGGTATGCAGAGGAGATACCCAGGGCATGCAATCTCATCCTGCACCACACTTACTAAGGGTCCATGATTCCTACCGCCACATGCACCCGTCTGCGATGCAGAGGTGGCTCAGTAATTCTGTATTTGTTTTCCACTGCTGCCATTTTGGAGGTTTAAACAACACAGGTTTATTCTGAGAATCCTGGAGGTTGGGGAGGCCCCTGGGCAGGTGAGTCAATTGAGTGTCTGACTTGATATCAGCTGAGGTCTTGATCTCAGGGTCGTATGTTCAAGCCCTGCATCGGGCTCCACACTCAGCATGGAGCCTACTTTAAAAAAAAAAAAAAAAAAAGAGGCCAAAAGTCCAAAGTGAGTCTCCCTGGGCTGGAGTCAGCGTCTTGTCAGGGCCAGTTCCTTCCAGAGGCTCTAGAGGAAAATCAGCTTCCCTGCCTTTCCTGGCATATCTTGGCTTTGTAGTCCCTTCCTTCTGACTTCAGAGCCACAGCCTGGCAATTTCACATTTCTCCCCAAGTCTGACTCTGCAGCCTTCTCTTCCACTCACAGGGACTCCGGTGATCATGCCCACCTGGAGAGTCCTGGATTATCTCCCCACATCAAGGTCAATGGATTAGCAACCTTAATTCCACGGACGGACGACTTAATTCCTCGTTGTGATGTGACATATTCACCATTTCTGGATGTTTGGGGCATGGACATCTTCGGGGAGCTGTTCCTCTGCCCACCACAAACACTAATCAGTTAAGTGAACACAAAAACGGTTAAAGTAAAATCAGAATGGATTTTACTCAAAAATCTTGTGTTTTAATTCCATGAGAATTTTCTGGAAATGCTAAAGGAGGAAAATACTAAATAGGTCTGGTCCAATTTGATATTCTGATCATATTTCTGTTTATATCATTTGAGACTTTTTTCCCCCCCAAACACTTTGGTGTAAGGTTTTCTGCTGTTGTAGGCAGCCATCTGGTGTCCTTTATGATGAAGTCCAAGGTTATTCTGCTTCTAATTGTCTCTTCTTGAACCATCCCCCCCCCGAACCCCGATGATGTTTGATTCCCCTGCTGTAGTCAGACCGCTGGACATGGCGCATCGTCATTGAGTGAAATCTGTCTGGAAGCAAAATACGATGTCGGGAGCATTAAGACGTTTTTAATATATTTGGGCCGCATAAGGTTTTTCGGTGCCTCCAATGATTGATCCCTATTGACATTAGGTCGCACAAACTCTCAGCGTTAAGCCAGGGGGCCGCATGATGATAACCAACGTGGTCGGTCGGTCACTTTGCTGCTTTCACGCAACACACGATATCAGGATTCTGCAGCTAATCCACACGTGCGGCTCCTCTACGGACAATGCGAAATGGTCAGACATTAACAACTTTTAAGTAAAGATGCAGTAGGAAGACCTGGTTTTATTTATTTATTTTTTAGACGGAGGGAGGGGCAGAGGTAGAGGAAGAGAGTCTCAAGCAGACGCCCCACTTGAGCACGAAGCCTGGTGACCCTGAGATCACGACCTGAGCCGACACCAAGTGTCGGATGCTCAACTGCCTGAGCCACCCAGGAGCCCCCGCTTTTTGTTTTTGATTCAGGTTTCCGTGGTCTGTTTGTTGTTTTCTTGCACTTAAGAAGCTACAGAGATTCAGAAAGAAAGAAAGAAGGAAAGAAAGAAAGAAAGAAAGAAAGAAAGAAAGAAAGAAAGAGAAAGAAAGAAAGAAAGAAAGAAAGAAAGAAAGAAAGAAAGAAAGAAAGAAAGAAAGAAAGAAAGAAAGAAAGAAAGAAAAAGAAAGAAAGAAAAAAGAAGCTACAGAGATTTGTTGAGTGGGAAGTGGAATAAAATCTGGCTGAAAATTAAATGCAGCCCACTCTCGGTGGTTGAAGCCCATGCTGAGTAAATATTCCAATAATGTCTTGATTATCTACAGGTGAGTGAGGCTGCTCCCGGGCAGCACGCTCCTGGGCACACGTGCTAGAGGCCTGGTGGCCGTGCAGCCAGCTTTCACCTGTTCGTGGACAAAGACCGGGAGGGTGTCTTGGGATTGTGCACCGTGAGTGGTGTCCACAGCAGCCCTTGTTAGACACCTTGAAACATGCTCCTGGAAAGCCTTCTGGAAAATAAATGGGCAAAAGATGACATTCCGCTATCTTCTCTACACTCTCTAGCTCCGGTAACTGAGTGAAATGTTGAAATGTGTGATTATGTGTTTTCCACACCCAGGCGTATTTGCAAATTCAGCTCAATAAATTTCAGATATTCATAAACTATTCTTGTTATCCTATCAACAGACTAAACTTGGCAGAGAAATAAAGTTCCTACAAACCCAAACCACAGACGTGACTCTTGACCAAACATGAAACATTGACCCGGTTTGTGGACAGGCATTCCTAACTCCAGGCTTATGAATAACTGGATGGTCCAAAAGGATCACAGGCCAAGGGTGAATTTCTCTACGAGCATAGGAAAGACTTGTGGACGTGATGGCAGTAGGTTTTTTTCTGGGATGAGGAGCCGTAGCTTTCACCAGGTTCTCAAATGACGTTGTATCTAAAATATAATAACCAAGAAAAAAAATGGCTAAGGACCAGAAATTTAGAATCTCCCCCCCACCCCGCAAGATGTTGCTTACAAATCCCAGAAAAAAAAAATAGTTCAGGTTCATCACGAGATGTTTTTTGGCTACCACGAATAAACTGAGCAGCAGCCTTGGAAAATTAATGTGAAAACATGAAAATGTAATTGCTGAGCAACCTGTGCATTAAGCATCATTTTCAATTAATTTTAACTAAGAATTGGAGATTTTAATATCTTACCATCACATTTATGATTAAAGTTAATCACTTTAAAACTCACTTTAGAGGCTCTCCAAAACATTGCATGTTTTTGCTTATTCAAGGATTTCTCTTTTAAAAATATGAAACACCCTATTGTCTTGACAGACTTCCAGAATATTGGGAATGTACATATTCGTTTCTTTAATGATAGCTTAAAAAGTGAGACTCTATCGTTAAAAGAAACAAAAATAAGAAAGTCAACCCAATATTCAATATATAGTAAGTTTCATATGAAACTCAATATTTTAATACATTTTAGCTATTTTGGGTAAGAAGTAAGAAGGTAAATAGCTTTCTTGAAAAGCAGCTGTAACAAATATTCTTAAAATATCATAAAATTATCAGTGGCTTTATCTATAGTGTGTAAAAGAAAATGTTGACCCTGTTTTGATAAGAGCATAGCTGGTGAACCTAGAAAATTCAGACTATATTAGGAGGCCTTGATTCAAAACTATTAGGAAAAAAACCTGATTTTTCTAGAATGGAGTCATCTCAGTAATTTTAAGAAACTTCTTGAAAAAAAAAACAACTTTTTGGAGATTGTAATGGAATTTGATTACTTCTGTGATTATTGTTATTGATTTTTTTTTAAAAATGTACTTGTAGGGTTTTGAGGTAATTTTATTTTGAATCCGGTATAGAATGCAATTTCGGGGATGTCTTATCAATAGCTCTCAGAATCTTCTTCAAATAACCCTTTTGGCTTAGAAGAGACTTCATTTCACTGAAAGCCCAGACCTTCTCCCTGGGGTGGGGAAGGCGACCGCGTGCCCGAACCCCCCACCCGGGGCCGGCTCCGGGGCAGCACAAAGCACCTGCCTGCTGAGCCCCCTCCTGTGGGGCAGCAGGCACCTGCTGTCCTGTCCCCAAGGGGTCGGGGCGGAGGCAGGTGCCTGGCTCCACAGGTGAGCAGGGGCCCTGGAAGGAAAGGGGGCGTGGCGGAGGGTACTGTCCTCTCGGGGGGGTGAGAGGTGGGCTGCTGGGAGGGGGCCTGTCTGTCTGTCGGCGCTTAGACTCTTAGAGATCAAGCCCGGGAGCTCGGAACCAAACCGGGCGGCGACGTACTCAGTAGGTCTGCATTTCTCTTATTGCAAGAAGCAGCCATTGAAGTTTTTAGGCAAGAAAATGACTTCATTAGGAATTAATCTGGAGGTTTTATGAAGGAAAAAGGGGGGGGAGTCAATTCCAGTCAAGGAGCTGCTTTTTTTCTAAGAAGCTGTGCTAATGAATAAAGATATTAAGGCCTTAGGAGTAAAAGCCCGTGAGAACCAGCTCGGCAGACGGCTGTCCACACCGAAGCTTAAATTTTTTTTTTAATTTTTTTATTTATTTATGATAGTCACAGAGAGAGAAAGAGAGAGAGGCAGAGACATAAGCAGAGGGAGAAGCAGGCTCCATGCACTGGGAGCCCGATGTGGGATTTGATCCCGGGTCTCCAGGATTGCGCCCTGGGCCAAAGGCAGGTGCCAAACCGCTGCGCCACCCAGGGATCCCCCCCTCTCCCCCCACCCCCGCCCCTGCACCGAAGCTTAAAACTCCGGTGTGACTCCCAATGCAAGGGCTTTGAAGGGGACCCTCTTCGCTGACTTTTCCACGGATGCAACTTCGCTCTGCCTCCAGTCACCACCAGGCCTCTGTCCGGGCCGCCCTTACCTGCACCCACGGCCAGAGCACCTGTCGCCCCAGCGCCAGCACCAGCACCAGGGCAGCAGGACGGTGGTGCTGCACGTGGACGGGGCCACTGAAGGCCGTGGGATGTTCCCGACCTCGAGACCTACCGCTGGGCCTGGGCCTCCGGCTCACTGCGCCCCACATCCAACATCCTGCGGCGTGGGTCCCTATCCCAGCGAGCCTCGGGGAGACGGCGCCCTGACCTCGGTCTGCGACCTCGGGGCGCTGTTCTGCTCGGGGAGCCTCGGCCCAAGGCTGGCTGACTGGCCCTCCTTCAGAGCTGTGAGGCTGCAGGAAGTGGGGACGCTGCTCTTCTTCCCATGTCCCCTCCTGTCTGCTTTGATCAAGGGGTGCCCGGCTCCGGCCCTGGAAGGTCCCGGGGGGCGACGCCACCCCCTGAGGTCCGGGTGCCTCACCGGGTCCACCAAGTCTTGGCTTTTCTGATGACCAGGACTTCTGAGAGCCGGCAGTCCCTGACTTCCAAGGACGGGTCAGTGCTGCCCTGGGCCCCAGGGCTTCTTTGGGTAACTGCAGGTTCCTTCCCCCTGACCCCTGCACCCATTTCCTCCCACCCACATCCATTTCCTCCCATCCCCATCCATTTCCTCCCACCCGTGCCCACTTCCTCCCATGTGCACACACTTCCTCCCACTTGCACCCCTTTTCCTCCCACCTGCCCCACTTCCTCCCAGCCGAGCCCGTTTCCTCCCGCCCACGCCCACATCCTCCCACCCGCTCTCACTTCCTCCCACTTGCACCCCTTTTCCTCCCACCTGCACCCACATCCTCCCACCTGTGCCCATTTCCTCCCACCCGCTCCCACATCCTCCCACGCGCGCCCACTTCCTCCCACTTGCACCCCTTTTCCTTCCACTTGCACCCACATCCTCCCACCCGCGCCCATTTCCTCCACCCGCGCCCACATCCTCCCACCTGCGCCCACTTCCTCCCGCCCGCACCCCTTGCCCCTGCCGCCCCCAGCCTGCCCTCTGGGTGCCCGCACTGCTCGCCTTCCCAGCTTCTCTGTGGACGTGACAGCTGGGGTGCCCACGTCCTCAGGTTTCCGTGGGCCAAGCAAGCGGGGACGTGTTGGACAGATGGGCGGCCTCTCTCCTGACGCCCGTTGCCTCAGCGTTCAAGGCTCCCGGCCCACACGCCTTCACCCTGAGATGCCCGACTGCGGCTGCGGGCTCCAGCGAGGGAAGCAGAGCGCCCGACCCACGGCTCTTCTCCGGGCCGTTTGCTCAGTGGGGCCGCGCAGCCGTGGCAGGGCCAACCCTCCGCTCCTTCATGGGACCGGCTTTTTCTGGGCAGCTGCCCTTGCTCAAACTCCAGGGAGGACAGGAGCCTTCTAGAACCTAAGCACCTACACATCTAGTTTTGTTTTATTTATCCAGGTTAGGAACCTCCGTATTTCAATAGTTTGAAATGGGTGCCCAGAAATAAGATCGCAGGTTCTGCTTTTTAATTTTTCTTGTATTTCTTTTCGAGTGGGCTCCGCACACTATGTGGGGCTTGAGCTCACAACCCTGAGATCAAGAGTCACATGCTCCACCCCTGGGGACAGCCACGTGCCCCTAAAATGCAGAATTCCGTCGTGCTCGTCGCAGGGAATGAGGGTACTACTTAAAATGATGGGGTTTGCAACGGGAGCTTGAGTCCCCCAAGGCCCCGCATGCCCAGCCCACACTCCTCCTCTCTGGTCCCTCATGGTTCACCTTCGGCCCCTCATCTGCCGGCCACCCTGGCCTTCTGGGGGCCCCACGCGTGCCCAGGACATTGCACCACAGAGCGTCTTTGCATCTGCTGGTCTGTGACCGCGGCACCTACTCCTGCCGCCGTGCCTCTCCCCGTTGGAATAGTCGCCTCAAATGTCCACTGTCAGGGAGGCCTGTGCTGACGTCTCTATGTTAATCAGCTCTCCTGCTCCAGCTGCGCCTCGGCCTCCCCTGCTTGAGGTCCGCAGGGCACCTACCACCTCCCTTTGCTGTTCTCTAACGACCTCCTGCCCCTGGGGGGTTCGAGTCATTAATGGCAGAGCCGCTGGGCCCAGAACAGCGCCTGGTGCACATGAGCAGTAGGGGCTCGTGAGAAATATGCCGAATAAAAGATCAAACCCCTGTTACCACAGTTTATAGTTTCTGACCTTCCCACCGATGGCACCAGAGGCCCCGCCAGCCTTCTTGGTTTTCTTCTTTTATTCTCCTGAGGGTGGAGTTCATCACAAAGCGCTCTGCTGGCTCTGGGAGGTTCCCTTGCCCGTGGAACTGCAGGGAGGAACTAAGCGGACGATCAAATACTCACTGGTTTGCCCTAAAAATTCATATTTCATATGCTCTCAAACCCGAGCGACTCATCCCAAGGTTGCTGAGCCTCTAATTTTGCAAGGGATTCACAAACAATTTCATCAAAATATTCGCTTGGCTGAGGAAAGTGGATTTTTACCTTTATACCTACTGTGCCATGAGCCAGGAGCCTACGTCAGATCATTAGATGGAGATTCATGACTTCTTTGCTGGACTGTGTTTTGTCTTTACAAGTCCCTGTGATTTTAAAAAATTTTCTCATGGGTCCTCTTTACATTTCAATAAAAAAAAAAATCTTTCCTCTGCTGCCCAGCAAAATTGCAGATCCGGTAAGCCCGCCTTCGTTAGCCTCTGGGTTTGCAGGAGCCCCTTGCACACTGATCCGTCTCTCCCCCCATAACCACTTCCCAGAAGACCGTATTCTCGCACAGGAGAGGGCTGAGGAGCCAGACGGGAGACCTGTGGCCTCGTCCCGGCCCCAACGCGGGTGGGTTGTCAGGTCCTGGGCAAGTTAGACTCTTTGAGCGCCAACACTCCGGCGTCTATCTTTTCTCTCAAGGTTGAAAAAGTAACCTCGAACCCTCTAGCGGGCGACGGATTGGTCCGTGAGCAAGAATCTACAGGAGCACCGCACACTTGATAAGACGTCGTAGAAGAGCATCGTTCATGAGTGCAGTTGGGTAAACATCGTAAACGCGTTGCTCTCGGATTTTTTTGGTTGGCACATGTCAACTTTTGTCTAAAATAGTTAATGAGGAAGCTGGCAGGAAAAGAAAAAAGCTTGATTTGACATGTATTTGAGGAATGAGGACTTATTTTGTCAGTCGGAAAAAGGAATGCTATGTTGGACTCCAAGCTAGTTAACAAGGCTAATTTCTCTAATGGCAACAACGTGTCACTTTTTATTTTTTACATCATCTGAAAGTCTCTAATCAAATCCATTTATAGAAAAAAGTTGCGCTCTCCCATAGAGGCAGAAGAGTTTAATCAGATAATGCTCCTGCTAGCAAGGTCTCAAAGAATCAAGCCAATATGTCCTTGCCTTTTCCCTCATTTTGAAGTGAATTATCCTTTCATACACTGAAAAGATGGAAAGACAATGAAACGGCAGATTGGTTGCCCTTGCCAGAAGATTCCATAGAACTTTCTTTCAGGAAGGTTTTAATTCAGATTCCACATATCCAGTAAGGATTCCAAAAATTCTGTATTTTAGTTAATGAATTATAAGGTGAAACCTGGTGTTTAAATTTGTTGTTGTGCGTGTATATGCCAGGTTCGAAGAAAAGTCTGAAAATATGCACAGGAGCTTCCTAAATCGACCATTTATCAGTAGGATCTGTCTGTTGCCAGGTCCGCATTCTTAATGATATCGTTATTTTAAGAATATTATTATAAAATTAATACACAGTGGTGAGAAAAAAAATGGAAGAACAGAATTGTTTGTATAAAATAAAAATTGGAATGATTCAGCCTCATGCCCACTGGTGGTCTCCGTTGGTAGTCGTACGCGTCCCTCTGTGCCTCCCACCCTATACGCACCGGTGCTCACGCTTTAACACAGATGGGGTCACTCTGTACAAGACCTTATACACCTGCTTTTCGCACTTGCTAGTACCTCTCTGGCGTCCACGCATATCCCTAGGGATGGGCCTTTTCTGTTTAAGGCTCCGTGATTTTCTACTGCATGAGCATACGGTGACCTGACTGGTCTCCCATGGAGGAGCACAGAGATGCTCTCCTGGTTTCGCTGGGAGGCGGCTAAGAGTTCTTTTTTTTTTTTTTTTTAAGATTTTATGTATTTATTCATGAGAGAGAGAGAGAGAGAGAGAGAGAGAGAGAGACAGAGGGAGAAGCAGGCTCCATGCAGGGAGCCCGACGTGGGACTCAATCCCGGGTCTCCAGGGTCACGCCCAGGGCTGAAGGCAGGCGCTCCACCACGGAGCCCCCCAGGGGGTCCACGGCTAACAGTTCCTGAGAACGCAGCCTCCCGCAGCAGCCTGCGTGGCTCTAGCCGGTTCCTCTCCTCACTCACTCGTGTGAGCTGCGGAGCCTCCGTGGCTCTCAGGTAATTCAGCATATGGGGGACGGGGTGGGAATTTAGTACTCACTCTCGAAGATTCTCGTGAAGAATTAACACATATAAAATGCTTAGAATTGTGCCTACCTCCTAAGTACTCTCTGAAGGTTTGCTGTGATACTTCTGTTCCTATGGACAAGACCGCAATCCGTTGCTTTTATGTATATATCTGATTTTTAACTCTTAAATAAATAAATAAATAAAACTTAAATAAATCAGATGTTTTTGAGGACACAGAATTAGACTGTAGTGAAAATAGACAATGAACCCTTAGTCTTCATTTCTTATTTAGCAGAAAAATAAATAGAAAAGGCAGTGCAATGCTCCCCTCACTGAATACCAGTGAACAGAAATACATATTTTTCTGAATTTCTCCAAATCATCGTTACTCCCAACGTCCTGGTGCAGTCCACCATCCCCCCTTACCTGGGCTATTATAAACATTATACCATTTTTGCCTGCCTGCTTCTGAGTTTCTCACCCCTTCCACAAAACCTCTACCCCTTCTGTCGAAGGGATATTCCGATGTTCCCTAATTTCTCCAGGACTAAACCTAAACTCCTTAACCTGGAGTGGAAGCCCCTCTGTGAGCTGGTCCCTGTCTATCTGTCCAAATTCCCCTTTACAGCTCTGGCTTATTTCCACGCCCCTCCCATGCTGGCCTTACCTACACTCCTCTGAATGTGCCACCGTGTTTTCTCCTGTGGAAATTGCACACACAGTTCTACCTCTTTGAATTCAGTCCCCCGTGTCCGCCCTTTGAAGCCTCCTCATCTCTTCAGACCCAAATCTTGTATCCCCATGTCTTTGAAACCTCCTTTGAACTATAGCTCCCCAAAGGATTTCTGACAACCCCTACTTTATATCATCATTTTGTACCCGTTAGGGCAGTTTTCATATTGTGATCATATGCTTATGAAAGTGCCCAAACACACCAGACCACAGAAAATATATCCTTTTTGTGTGGCCCTAACTGAATATAATGTCCAAGGCATTATGTGAGTGCTTTCTGAATTAAAAAAAAAAAGAACAATCTAAAACTGAATTTCTACTCATATTTTATTACAAGCCTGTTTCCTTAGATGTGGAGGTGTGGTAGGGCTGGGGGAAATGCATCTACTTTTGGGGATAGGCTAAAATCTCTCAAATAACCACCTGGGACTTCAAAGCAGCTTAACATGAATCATGTGAGTGAATGTTGAATAAGCCCTGAACGAGGGATAAAAAGACACGGGTTCTCGTCATGCCTCTGCTGCTGTCTAGTTGCACGACCCTGAGATAGGCACTGAACCTGTGTTCATAGATGGAAACATGAGCTGAAAGGACTGGTATTTAAAGAACTCAAAGGTTATTTTTCCAATAATTTTTTAAAAAATGAATACAGTGTCTTCAAGAGAATTTGGCCTGCTTACATTCATTATAGCTCATTCCCGCTTAGAAACAGGTGTTTCCAGATTAGAAGCGGCACAGTAAGCAATGGTCCCAAGTGTCAAAACTCATTAAATGACTATTGTAATAGAACAGATGATCAGGCTTGACATTTCTTTTGAAAAATGAATATGTCAACATTTCCTCATGTTTTGAAATAAGCATGTGAAAAGGTATTCCCAGGGCTCCTAAATAGCACGATTTAAACCACATTCTATTTTACCAACATTGTGGCTTTATGAGAGACTATATACATAAGTGCAAATGGTTACTATTTACCAAATCAGCCTTACATGTGTACAGATTTTTGTTGGTAGTAAAATTAAGGCATCTAAATATTTGTAAACATATTAGAATTCAAAATACCAAATCTTCTTACTCTAATTTAATAAAAACAGATCTCATAAAATTGTCAAGGAAGAACTTAATCTTCTTTGCTCTAGAGCATAATTATGGGTGGAGAAACAGCATGCTGGAAGAAGATTTGGAGGGTATTAAAATCTTATTTTATTAACTAATTTTAATGCGATTTGATTGAGCGGAAATTATTATTATTTATTTATTAGGAAAAGAGAGAGAGAAAGGACAGAGGGAGAGGGAAAGAGAATCTTAAGCAGATTCCATGCCCAGTGTGGAGCCGGACGCAGGGCTTGATCTCACAACTCTCTGAGATCATGACCTGGGCCAAAAATCAAGAGTTGATTGCTTACCCAACTGAGCCGCCCAGGTGCCCCAAATGAGCAGAAATTAAAGACTAAACTGTTTTACAATATATATTCACCGTGCCCAAGAGCGTGACGCCGAAAGGGCACCCCCTCTTTGGTAAAGGATGTAGCACTCACAAGGTGGTTGAGGTGCTTGTTGAACATTGGATACATGCCAGGCTAAGAGCTTTGCAAATGCTGTTTATTCTCATTGGATCCTTGAAACGGCATTATAGGGACATATCGCAACCATTGACACTTTATGGGCGAGGAGATGTGAAAACCAGTTTGAAATGTGGAAACCAGTTGTCTGATTCGAGAGCCTTGCTATCCCTCTAACACCGCACTACCATCACTAAGTAAAGCAGCCGCGCTGCGGCATGAGGATGCGCCTCCGGGAGAGACTGAAACGAGCTGGGATAAAAGCAAGTAAACGGTGTCCTTGGGCAGGACAACTTCTCAAATTGTAACACGCCGAGTAATCACTCGAGGATGTTGTAACTGCAGAGTCTGACCCCGTGGGTTGGGGCTGAAGCCTGAGATCCTGCTCTTCCAACAACATGGCCGTGGAAGGTTTCCGTCCCCGGACCACGCTTGGAGCAGCCAGGCCCGGCCGCCCTCCGGTTCAGTACCACGGACAGTGGAGCAGGTGCCTCCGTCACCCCCTTCTCCACTACTTGGGTCAAATGCCTAATTATCTTTTGTGGGTAGATTCTGGTAACAAAACAGTCAGGAACTTTCTGAGAAAGTACTTCCTGGACTGCCAGTGGCCATGAAGCGATCCTCCGCACCTATAAGTACGAAGCTGTTCAGAGGAAAGAATTGGGGCGTTAGAAGAAAACCAGGTACCCCCCCGCTTTGTATTTTTAGAAGGTATACTGCTAGTGCTCCTCGGGTAAAAGTAATCTAATCATCAGGTGTCTCATCAAATAAGGAGGTTAATACAGAATTTATAAAATATTTAGGTAGTAGTATCAGCTGCAAAGTTATAAAACCTCTATTTGAGAAGGGTTAGTAGTACTCTCACTTGCATGTCTAATGAAAGGAAATTAGCAACATCTTTCTGCTGCTAAATATAGTGGACTATTAGTCAATTTCACATAATGAGAAAGAAATATTAAAAATATGGCTGAATGCTATTCAGAATCACAGGGAAATAAAATGACATTACAAATTTACTTATAAATGTATTTCTATTTTCCTTTTCCCTGTATTCCTTCTACCTAGTCCCAAATTTTATTTTACTCTTTAAAAATTATTTGAGGTTCATGTTTTTAAGATTTATTTATTTATGTATTAATTCATGAGAGACACACACAGAGAGAGAGGCAGAGACACAGGCAGAGGGAGAAGCAGGCTCCATGCAGGGAGCCGGATGTGGGACTCGATCCCAGGACCCCGGGGTCACGCCCTGAGCCAAAGGCAGCCGCTCAACCCCTAAGCCACCCGGGCGTCCCTACCTCATTTCAAATTTTAAAGATAAAATCACATAAATCATTTTCTTTAATTGACTTTGTCCTTTTTTATGCCTTATTTTGAAACAGCAATCATGGCTTCCAGCAGAGACATTGATAGCCTTAAGACTATCACTCTATTTCACAGCTGGAGCAAAACAATTCAGATAAAAATCTAGCAAGCAATTGCATTTGTTTTCCATTGAAGATATTTTTTTAGTTTTTGGTTGACGACCTCTTCTCAGGTCTGGAGATGCTATGGGCTACATTTATGGCAAATGAACATGGGCGTAATCACACAGAAACTTACTTTGTGACAGGCCTTCCCTTAGCCTTGTTACATGATCTACTTAACATACTTATTCTTTTTATTCCAATGTGTATTTCCAAAGCGAATTTGCTAAAAATGTGTTGCCACCCATTGGGCTTACATTTATAGATACCAGGAGCGAAAATTTAGATCTTCATATTTCAAATTTTTTTCTCAAGTTATTTCTTGATTCTAAAGGAAGAATCTTTTTTTTCTTTTCTTTTCTTTCTTTTTTTTTTTTTTTTTTTTTTTTACTTTAAAGCAAGTTTGGGGTGTGTGCGTGTTTCAATATGTATTGCCAATCTATGTCATGAGGGAGAAATATCTTATGTGTCGTCCCATTCGATTTGCACAGAAACACTTTGAAATAGGTCCTTTGTTCCTACTTAAGGAATGAAATGAGGTTCAAAGTTCCTCTGCCAGTAATGTTTGTAGGTAGGTGAGCTTGAACCACAGAGATGCGTGCTGTCTTCTCAGGATGCTCTCATAAGATGGGCTTGTTCTAGTGCCAATTCACCAATCTCGTAAGGACGCGGCAAGGATGGTGTGTGTGAAGTGCAGTGCAGGCTGGCGGTGAGAGGCCCCAACCGCTACTTCAAAAGCAGATTTGGAGCTAAATTCAAAATCCATTACCAGTGGTGTTATCCTCACTGGGCTTTTTTCAGATGGACAGACACTGGCCATTAGCAAAGATTAAATAATTAACCCGGGCTTGCCTTGAGCACTCAATGCCAGGAAAGAATTTATGACGAATATCCTGGGAGTTGCTTGGTCTACTGGATTGCAGACAGTCCTCTATTTATAGGACATCTTACCTTGGTCTTTTCTGAGACAAATAGTAAGTATTTTTATTTTTTTTATTTTTTTTAAGTTCAGCTTTAAAAATAGTAAGTATTTTTAAAGGAAATGTAAATAATTCCCTTTGGGTGGTCTCACGTGGTCCCTTTCTGCTGCTGCTCCTTGTTGCTGGAATCACTGAAATCTAACTTTAGAAATGAGGGACCATCAACATAGAATGGGATTATTTGTTCTTTCATGGCCCTTGTCACATCCTCTTTGAGAAAGGCTCACTCATCTGACCTGTAGGGTGGTGAGATGGCGGTTTTAAATGTCTCCCCACTTGTATTAGAGGCAATGTCACATCTGATGATCTCTATGGACAGTGAGAACCTGTTATTCTCTGGAAACCTAGTGAACATGACCAGACAATGGCTCCTCTCAGGAGTTTTACAGAAAAATGTTGTTTTATAAATATAGAGAGCTACAACTAGAGGAAAGTCCCAGTGGAATCACAGTCCTCAGTGGAGTGTCCGGAAACCAAGAGAACTAGGCAAGTGGCGTGGCCTAACCAGTACTAGATACAGGGGAGGTAAAAATAGGACCACAGATGGTGTATTAGTGTGACTTATTTCTTCACCTACCTCCCCGCCTTTTTTTAGTTTAGTATTTTTTTTAACATTTTGATGGTGAGATTTTTTTTTTTTTTTTTACTAAAAATGTCGAATCTCCAAATTCTCCTAGTTAAGGCAGGAGGACTGAGCCCCAGGAAACCCATTTCCACGGTGTGTCCTCATTGCCGGGTCGTGTCCGAATTCCACAATGTGCGGCCTTGCACGGCATCCCCCCCCCCCCCGCCCCCGCCTTCCTGTCCCTAGAACACGAGCACCTGTCACCCGAGCGCCCATCACCCCAGGTACACTCGGGAGGCCCGCGGGTGTAGCCCCCTCTTCGCGGGCCTGATGCAGTCGCCACGCGTCGGCCTCGCGGCCGGACTGGGAATCCGCGGGTGTAGACGAGACTTTATTTATCATTGCGGTGGCCCCACGTGGTCAGGCCACAGCCCGCCTCTGCCGCGCGACCGCACGTGGCTGCCGCCCGGGTTCCCCGCGACCCCCCGCCCCCGCCCCCACGCCCTCTCTCGGGGCTCCTTCCGGGTGGACCCCCACTGCCGGCTCCCGCGGTGTAGACCGGGCTCTGCTCGGCCTCCGCAGCGCCCGCGCAGCCCGCCAGGGGGCCCCCGCCCCTCCTTCCCCGCCCCGCCCCCCCTTCCTGCCCCTCCTTCCCTTCCCCGCCCCTCCCCCTTCCCCGCCCCCCTTCCCCGCCCCCCTCCTCCTTCCCCGCCCCTCCCCTTCCGTCTCCGCCCCCGTCGGTACCCTTCTCTCCCCACCCCTCCCCTCCCCTCCACGCCCCCTCCCCCTCCCTTTCCTGTACCCTCCACTCCTTGTCCCATCTCCTCCCTTCTTCGCTCCTCCCCTCCGCTCCCCGCCCCTTCTCCCCTCCTCCTGCCCCCTCCCCTCCCTGTACCCTCCCTCTCCCTCCCCTCCTTCCCCGCCCCTCCCCTCCCGCCCCCTCCCCTTCTTCCCCGCCCCCGCCCCTCCCCTCCCGTCTCCGCCCCCTACCCCCTTCTCTCCCTGCCCCTCCCCTCCACGCCCCTTCTCCCTCCCCTCCCGCCCCCTCCCTTTCCTGTACCCTCCACTCCTCGTCCCATCGCCTCCCCTCTCCACATCTCCCCTCCCCTCTTCGCCCCTCCCCTCTTCGCCCCTCCCCTCCGCTCCCCGCCCTCTCCCCCTCTCGCCCGCTCCCCCGTACCCTCCCTCCTCGTCCCATCCCTTCCCCTCCCCGCCTCTCCCCTCCGCTCCCCGCCCCTTCTCCCTCCCCCTCGCCCCCTCCCCTCCCCTTCCCTCCCCTCCCCTACGCGGCGGCCGAGGCGGGTCCGAGGGGCGTGGGCCCGGCGCCGGCTCCCGGGAGGCGGGGATCGCGGGGGCGCCCTGCAGCTCCTCGGCTCGGGACCCCGGCCCGGGGCAGGCGGCGGCGCGCCCCTCGGGTGGGTGTGTCCGTGTCGCGCGGCCTCCGGCCCCGAGAGGCGCTTCCGCGCGGCTCCTCCGTCCCCACCGCCAGGCTCTGCACGCGGCCGTCCCGGAGCCGCGAGTGGAACGGGGGACGGGGGGAGGCTGCGGGGCCCGGGAGGGGCGGGGAGGGGGCGGGGAAGGGGCGCCCCGGGGCGGGGGGGGCAGGGGTGCGGCGGCGGGGGCCGCGCGGCGGCGACACCGGCCGGACCCGGGTCCCCAGCGCGCGGTGACGCTCCTGGAAGCCCGCCCCCCGCCCCCCGCCCCCGCCCCCGCCTCGCCGGCGCTCGGGCGGGTGCTTCCCCGGGTCCGGCTGGAGCCGCGCTGAAAACTTTTCCCCGCAGCCCCCGGGGCCCTTTTGTCTTCCTCGCGGGCGGCGACGACCCCGCGGCCGCTGACCTCCAGGGCACAGGCGCCCGCGCTCCCAGCGCTCCGTGGCGCACCCCCACCCCCCCACCCCGCCCAGGTAGGGCGCCCGGGTCACCGCCCCCGGACCCCGAGCCCGGACCCCGGACCCCCGCCGACCCCGGACCCGGACCCCGGATCCGGACCCCCGCCCCCGCCCCGATCCCGGACCCGGGACCCCCTCCCCCTCCGGACCCCGGACCCCGGACCTGGACGCCCTCCCCCCTGGACCCCGCCCCCCGGCCCCCTTCCCCTCCCCCCCGTCCCCGCCGCCCCCGCCGCCCGCCCCCTCGCCTGACTCATCGGGCCGCGGTGGCCGCGCCGGGGCGGGAGGGAGCCGGCGGCTCCGAGATTCCCGCGGACGCCCCCCCCCGCCCCGCCCCGCCCCCGCCCGCCTCCCGAGGCGCCCGACGCCCCGACTGCTCCCGCGCTGACCGTCCCGGGAGGGAGCCCGCCGGAGCCCCGCGGCCGCGCGCCCCGCACAGGTGAGGGCAGGGCAGGGCAGGGCTGGGGGGAGGCGGGCGGGCGGGTAGGGGGGCCGCTCCTTCCCGCGCCCCCGCCGCGGCCGCCGGAGCTGGGGTGAGCGCGGTCGCCCGAAGTTTGGGGCGCAAAGCGGGTCCGCCGCTGGCGTGGGACCCCGGCCCACGGGGGGGTGGGGGAGCCCGGAGCCCGCCGCGGCCCCGACTACACCCTCCTTTGTCTCGGCCCCGGGTCGGCGCGCTCCGCGAGGGCGTCCGCGGCCTCGTCCCCGGCGGAGCCCGGCGGCTGCGGGCAGTGCGGTCCCCGGAGCGCGGAGCCCTGAGCGCGGAGCCCGGAGCGCGGTGCCCGGAGCGCGGCCCCCAGAGCGCGGTGCTCGGAGCGCGGTGCCCGGAGCGCGGTGCCCGGAGCGCGGCCCCCAGAGCGCGGTGCTCGGAGCGCGGTGCCCGGAGCGCGGCCCCCGGAGCGCGGTGCTCGGAGCGCGGTGCCCGGAGCGCGGTGCCCTGAGCGCGGCCCCCAGAGCGCGGAGCCCGGAGCGCGGTGCCCTGAGCGCGGAGCCCTGAGCGCGGCCCCCAGGACGCGACCCCCAGAGCGCGGTGCCCGGAGCGTGGCCCCTGGAGCGCGGCCCCCGGAGCGCGGTGCCCAGAGCGCTGTGCCCGGAGCGCGGCCCCTGGAGCCCGCTGCCCGGAGCCGCGCCGCTGACACCTACGCGGGCGGGCTCAGCTCTGCGCCCCCCTGTGTCGTCCTACGGCCGGGCCTGGGGACGAGCCGGGTGCGCGCGTGAGATGCGCGTGGTCACGGGCCCCTCGGCCTCGGCCCGGGAGGCGGTGGCGCGTCCCGCCTGCAGTTCGTCCGCCGTGTGCACCCCAGGGCCCCTCGTCGGCCGCTTCAGCCCCGTTGCGTTAAAGCGCCCCTTGACCTCGTGGTTTCCTCTGGAGAGGCTCGGGGGCCGCTGTGGACGACCGAGGACCTTGCAGGAGTGGAGTGGACAGCTGCCCTTGGCCGTGAGCGCGGCCGCCCTCGAGGCTTTGCGGTCCAGCCAAGTTCCCACGCGCGGCCGGAGGGCTTCGGGCGAGAACACTAGCAGCCCCTGTAACAGCTGTTGGCGTAGCTGGTTGGGCAGGCCTTGCATCGTAGAAACACTTGTTATCAAATGACCTTCCGTTCGTGTTGGGGCTGCTGATGCTAGAACATATTACCATTTGGTGAAAAAGGGGCTGCATTTTGAAACTTTGGTTTTCCCACTGCTGTTCATTGGTACAGAAGCGTATCTGCATGCGGTGTCAGCCTTTCCAAAAGGCCTAGGTGAAGAATAGGAGTCCTGAACAGAGAATAATGTTTTCATTAAGCGGAAACAATGGTTAAATGTTTTAGCGATTTAACGTTGCGGAATTTTTTTTTTTTTTTTTACTCTTAAAAATATATGTGTTAGGACTGATCCTCTCTCACCAAGTCCCACTAGAGAGCTCGTAATTACGGGATGATTTAGCTATAATGTGTAACCCCTGTGACAATTAGCTTTGTATGCTAGGCTGGGAAAGCCTTCAGTGAAAGAGGGAGTTGTCGCGTGGGAAGTCTTTGTGTGTGGCTTCCAGGCCGTCGGTGCGGAGAGGATTTCCCTGTTGCATCTGAGTTGGGTCCAGGTAAGTGCCATGTGGTCTCCCAAAGGCAGCACCCGTAATCGGAAGGGATTCTTCAGGAAGGACCGTTGTGAGGAAGGATGGCTGCACTTATTTTAACTTACAAGAATTTTTAGGGAAGCTTTTGAAAGCTCCAAGAGCAAAAAAAAAAAAAGAAAGCTCCAAGAGCTACATTGCTATAGTCGGATGTGTGTGCTTTCAGAATTTTGACAACGGCTCACTCGGCAGAGGAAGATAACTACCGACACGTACGGGGAGCGAATCTGAGCTGATTGTTTAACTGTTCATTCCCCTGAAGATTCTCAGCCTAAAGGCAAAGAAATGCATACTCAGCTCAGGAAAATAGAGGAGAAGGAGGATAAAAGCAGATGTCACCTTTTACATTTCTTAAGCAGAATTAGTAGAGGATGAATTAATAAGTCCTCATAATAATGCACTTATTAAACAGAATATATAGCCTAAAAAGGGAAAGCGGTCTTAAATTTCTTTATTATCTCTCTCCCTAAGTAGGAGACCGCATGGGACCTCTTCCTTAAGCAAAGAGCATTTGGAAAAAAAACAAAAACAACAACAACAACAAAAAAAAAAAACAGAACAAAAAAAGAAGCTTGTGTGGAGACCAAGAAAATGAATCTGCAGTGAGATGGACCCTTTGTGTTATGAAGGGATATATGACCTGCAATTTTCCTAAGTACATCCGTTTCAGAGCTTAAGAGGTTTTGTCTGCTGATATAGATGTGCTCCGGCTCTCGGAGAACACAGTGAGCACATGTGGGGTGCCCTGCTAGCGGGGGGACTGCGAGGTCGCTGCTCCTATAGGAACCTAGAGGCTGGGGGTGGTGCTGGAAAGTGTGCACAGATCCTTCCATACCTGGGATGCTCTTTGAGCATTAGGGGCCTGGTGGGTTGCAAAGGACTTTGGAGGGAGGCTTGGAAAACCCACGTTGTCATCTGACCAAGCCGCTGACTGAGTGGCCTCTGTGCCCCCTCATCCCCTCATGGACAGGTCGAGAGCTTTGGTCCATGGTCTCTCTTTTCAAAGTGCTTCATGATGCGTTCTGGTGGAATCGAGAGGGAGGAGTCAGAACGTGGTTTGGGAATGGTGCGGTTAGTAGAGTTGGGGTCAGGGGAAGACAGGCTGGAGGCCATGCCGGACCTGGGGAAAGGGTAATGGTGCTGACGCGAGGCAAAGGAGGCCTGGCCCATCATTGATTATCTGAGCTCATGAATAAAATACAACTCTTG
Source organism: Canis lupus dingo (assembly GCF_003254725.2). Classification (NCBI taxonomy): domain Eukaryota; kingdom Metazoa; phylum Chordata; class Mammalia; order Carnivora; family Canidae; genus Canis; species Canis lupus. The sequence continues at coordinate 68,834,457 of NC_064243.1, forward strand.
CTTAGTCCTGAATGGTTTTTGGTGAATTTTAACAAATGACGGCGATTGATTTTTCACATCGCTAAGAGTTAATTAGGGCAGAACGGCGATGAAGCTGGCACGCTCGCACCAGGAGCCCATTAAGGCCAAGGAACACTGTTCTGCTCTACGCCCCGTTGCCTTTCTGCAGAATTGTAGAGAATAGGAGAAGCTAGAACGTACTTAGGAAACCCTGTGTTGGGATCTCTGGGTGGCGCAGCGGTTTAGTGCCTGCCTTTGGCCCAGGGCGCGATCCTGGAGACCTGGGATCGAATCCCACATCGGGCTCCTGGTGCATGGAGCCTGCTTCTCCCTCTGCCTATGTCTCTGCCTCTCTCTCTCTGTGTGTGTGACTATCATAAATAAATTTAAAAAAAAATAAAAAAAGGAAACCCTGTGTTCATGGGTCCGAGAGATAAGGCTGGTGTCCGATTTTGGTGCAGGTTCACATTTCTGCATAAAACATTTAGGTTGTGTTCTGGAAGGTAAGTCTCCAGTGAGGAGATGGAGACCTCCCGGAATGTTGTGATTCGTATCATTGATGTTTAGTCTGATTATTTCTGTGTGCTCCCTCCCCGCCTCACCCCCTCCCCTTCCCCAGCAGGAATTCTAGAGGTTTGACTATGACTGCGTCATTGCGAGCTTTGATGCTCACAAGGGCTTTGAGTGCAGCTGGGAAAGGAAATTCTCCTATAAAGGTGGGGTTTGGGGGCTGTGCTACTGCTAATGGGATCTGTTGTAGCAGCAAGTTGTGCTGGGGTGAAATTACACAGGAGTTGTGGGAATGTGAGCAAGGTGTGAGGATGAGGATGTCTACATCCCCTCCCGCTCTACCCTCCTCTCTGCCCGAAGCACCAAGGGTGGACGAGTTCCCTCCCGCCCCACCCCACCCCGTGTTCCTGGCCAAGCGAATTGGTCAGGACTCACCTGATTGTCTGTATGAGGAACCTCTACTTAACTATGTTAAGCAAAAAAGGACTTATTGGCTCATGTGACTGGAAGGTCCAACGGTAGACCTCGCTTGAGTCATGGCGAGAACCCAGAGACTCACGAGGCTTTGTCGGGGTTCTTTCTCTCTCTCTCTCCTCGTTTCTAGCTCTTTTCTGTCTGGGTCAGCTTCATCCCATGTGCTGAGAAAGCTGACTTTCAAGCAGTTTGCAGCCTGAATTCTTGGGCTTTTGAGCCATAGAAAAGAGGTCTTGTCTTTTCCATAGAAAAGAGGTCTTGTCTTCTTTCTAGAATTTCTCTTCTAGAAATTTCTTGGAAGGGCTCTGATTGGCCCTGCCTTGGTGGCCGTTGAATCCACCCGCGTCCGTCAGAGAGTATGATGGGGGCCGTCTAGCTGGGGGGCCTCCCGCTGTGTGCATGGTGCTGGTGGTGGGGTGAGGACCTAGAGGCTGGTGGGGACACCACGATGGACGCTCTTTGTCGAGATCACAGAGAGGTGTGGTTCTCCGAAGCTGATGATGCCGATGACCAAAAACGACATGTCTGTTGTGGAGAAGAATTGTCCCTTCCTGTTTCGGGACAGACCCCCCCTGAACAGTGATGTGGAGTCTGCACATGAAGGCAGCTCAGGCGCCCGTGACCGTGCAGATTCCAAAAGTGCGACCCTCTTCCCAACCAAGGCAAAGCCCGGTGATGAAGGAACACCCTTCATGCCTAGACTTCACTGAAAGACTCGTGCTTGCGGCCTATCTCCATTTATCTATATCCACACACTTCCACTAAGTATCGCCCTGCTTTATCTGCAGCCTAGTGAGCTCACCCTCAGAAGCCCGGGGCGTCTAGGGATCATGAGGCTGGAGACCCCCTACTTCGGGCACTACAGCTGTAGCCAGGGCTTGAGTGGGAGAGAGAAGAGGCGCACACAACGCCAACGGGCGGGCGCTTCCCTGGGTCTGTGGGAGGCAGCCAGGGGAGGCCCACGCGGCGTTATCACCTGGGGCTGACAGGTTATCATGGGCGCCGACCCTCGCCAGGACCTCCCTCGTCCGCTGGTCCTCGTGGAGGCCGTGTGGGGCGAGGACCCTGGGGGTTAGGGGCACGCGGCTCCAGGTCTGTGGGCCGCCACCGGTGGGGGAGGTGTGCAGAGGGGCCGCTTTCTACTCGACACCCAAAGCAACGGGAGCTCCGGGGGGATGGACTGGGGGGCTTGGGTGCTCAGTGGCGGGGCTGGCGGCCGCGGGTCCCTGGGGTGGGGTCTGCGGGGAGCAAGGAAGCTGTCCAAGGGGTGTGGGTGAGGGACCGGGGGCAGCTCAGAACAGGGCCCACCGCCTTGCCTCAGCCCCCCTCCTCCCTGGGAGGCCGCTCCTCCGGGGAGACCGGGTCCTGCTGGCTGTCAGGCGTTGTCAGGACACAGTGAAGAGCGGCCGCTCTGTGCCTCGGGGACGAGATCTGCACCAAGTCCTCATTACGGGGAATATTACGGCTTTTCTCCCTGTTTTCAGCCGGGAACTCGAGGCTCAGAAGGGCCAGATGACCCTGGAGCCAGACTGGAGACAAGGCGCCGTCACGGAGCCCCGTTGTGCCTGCATCCAGACCTGGTTCTGGGCCTTCGGGGAGCTGTCCATGGGGCCAAGGCCGTGGGGAGTCAGCGGGGCGTGTGGCTGTGCAGGGAGCCTGGGAGCTCGCGTGTGTCGCCAGGGTGGGAAGGACTCGTGCAGCACGATGGATCCGGAGCCGGGGATGCAACCACCCAGCGGGGTTTCCCCTCCGCGGGGATCTGTCCCTATGCAGGACACAGACGTCAGCAAGTCAGGTGTTTGGGGGGCTTCATTTTAGGCCCTGATTCCTGTTGCAGAGGAGGGACCTCTGCTGGCTGCCGTGGCCTGAGTTTACCTTTGTGCGGACAGACACTCTGCCCTGAAATATGATGAACAGGTATGGAGGGAGGGGGAGGGAAGGAGGGTGGGCGGGCAGGAGGGAGGCGCTCGCACAGGCTGAATGGAGGAGGAACGTGGGTCACGCTGTGGCCATAAGGGGCCGGCACTTGACGATGCTGCTTAATGGATGAACCTGCTGACCCATGGAATATGAGCCACATCGTGTCACTCCCAGCCCACGCAATCACAGTCATCTGCTCAGACACGTGACCATACGTGTCGTCATGTGCATTGGACTGTGTGTGTGTGTGTGTACAGTAAGTGGAAAGCGGATGTGAAGGTAGATAAAAGTATATATTTTAGGCCTATTTGTGAGAACTCAGAGCCGTCACCTTGGGGGAGGGGAAATAACCACGCAGGGAACTATTAAAGCAACCCAGTAGAATAATATGTGTTGGGCAGCGCGGGTGGCTAAGTGGTTAGTGCCGCCTGCAGCCCAGGGCGTGATCCTGGGGACCCGGGATCAAGTCCCACGTCGGGCTCCCTGCATGGAGCCTGCTTCTCCCTCTGCTTGTGTCTCGGCTTCTCTCTCTCTCGGCCTCTCATGAATAAATGAATAAAATCTTTAGGGGAAAAAAAAAAGTATAATACATGTTTAGGGTTCAAAGGATTTTTCAGAGAGCAGCGCAGATCCCAGCGTCGGTGACTGTCCTGAAGTCCACGCTGAACGGTAGCGGTGGAGCGGACGGAGACGAGCAAGAGCAGGCCCGCCCAAAACCTGAGCGGCCAAGCCAGGAAGGCGCTCAGGAGGAAGAGGGTTCTGAAGGCCCTGCACGAGCAGAGAGACGACAGGGGAGCATGTAGGATTATGAACTTCTTGCCTGCCCTGCGGCCAGAGGCCCGGGAAGCACCCGCGGGGAGCAGCGGAGGAGGTTGGCCGTCCGGAGTCATGGGGTGTCGCCAAGGGGTGTGAGAAGGCACTTAGCACAGGATCTCGAAGTCGGGGCTCGTGTTCCGCGACTTGGGGGAAGGTCACAGGAGCAGGAGCAATCCCGTGACTTTGTCCTCATCAGCGTGTCTGATGGAGACAAGGCTGCAGCTGGCACAGAAGCACATTTGGGGGAAATCTGCTGTGGGCGGGTGTGACTCCCGAAGCTCTGCTTCTGTCCTGAGCCACCGTGGGCACAGAGTGGCCTCGTGTGGGAGAATGCTGGGGCGGGGGGCGAGCGCCAGGCCAGTTTGGGGTTCGGGTGGCTCCGCTGCTCGCGAGCTGGAGGTTCCATCTGGGGCTCCTCCCGGTTCCGTTGCAGGAGGTGCCCGCTTGTGCATATTGCTCTTGGGTGTCACTGAGGTGTCGCGGCACGAATCTATTTCACAGCATTTGTTAGATGCCACCGTCTGCTAGGCACTGGGCTAAACTCTGCGGATGTTGGGGTGACAGGGACCTCAAGAAGTTCACGATGTGGGGGAGCCAGACATTGGCCGGTGCCCGCAGCCCGCCGCCCCAGCGCTGAGCAGGGGTGCGGGTAAGGTAACGCCCGCCTGGCCAGGACGAGCCATGCTGAGGAGGAGCCGCCTTGCAAACGGCGGGCTCGTCCCAGAGGGGCTGACGGGTTGGCCGCTGCTGAGGGGGATTTTCCTTTTTGCGCATTAACATCTTCGGGCCAAAACGCAAGGTGAATCCAAGGAATCTCGGCCTCTGTCTGTGCCGCCGTGGGCAGGGCTGAGGCCCAGATCTGCACCCACGCGACTCACCGCTTACCCGATGGGCCCCGCCATCGGCCGCAAGCGTGGACCCGGCGTGCGGTGGCCACCGCCTGCAGAGGACACGTCACCACCTCCAGCCATAAACACGCTACATGCTCCCCGTCAGAACTTTGGAAAACACGTGAAGTATAACAAATCGGGGAGACAATTTGCCTGCAATCCCATGACCCGAAAGCACCCGTCACATTTTGAGATTTTCTTCACTCATTTTTAATGCATTTTTTCCATAGTCAGTAACATGTTACACCCTGCGCTGTCTGTTTAACCTTGTGTCCTAAAGATTTCCCGACTCCCAGGCAAGCTCTGTTAATGTCTGTATGAGAGTTGATGGTGTGGATGCACCATCTTCTGTTAAAATTGGACCTTTAGAAGGTTTCCAAATATCTGGCATTATAAGTGGCATTTTGATGGAATCTTTGTTCCGATTTCAGATTACTTCTCTAAGCAGGATCCGTGGAAGAGGCTGATTCCTGGGTCGGGGGGTGTGGATGTGTCAAGATACTTCGTGCAAAACTCATTTTCAGGATAGGTGACTGTGTACTGACAGTGCATGGAAATACCCCTCATCATGCCTGCACTAGGGTTTTATGTATTTATTTTTAAATTAAGAAAAGCTACTGTTTCAAAATGAGTAACAGCTTTTAACTTTTTACTTTGTTTCTTTGTTATTAAAAAAAAACACCTTTCAGAATGCAGACCATTAAAATGCTCTGATAAACCATTCAAATTTTAAAAATTTATTTGCACATGTTCCTGATGATGCAGATGGTGACACAAGACAGAGAGCAGGTTAGCTTGTGAGTAATTCTTTAAAATCCATAAGATGCACGTCCCGTGGGAGCGTCTTCATGCTGCGGAGAACCTGTGGGGCCAGAGCCGCACTCTGTAGAGTGAACCTGTCCCGCTGGGCGTCAGTGGCGCGTGGGATGCTGTGACCTTGTGCTCGTGACCCCTCTGCCATGGCGGCCCTGTGCCTGCTTGACGGGCGGCTGCGTCCCCGCCGGGGCTACTGGGCCGCGGTGAGCTGACAGGCAGGCTGTGAGGTCCCAGATAGAATATGAAAATGCTTGAGGTTTTCCCCCTCAAGCACGTTGGCTCTCTTAACTGACCCATTCCCCCCAAATAAGCCAAAGAACCTGAATTTTGAACCTTCAGATTTTGCTCCCCTTTCCAGAAAAAAAGCCAGCCGCATCATAGTCGCTGGCTTTCAGAGTGAGGACCCTTGACTTTCCCTAGGGAGGAGGAACTTGCATCTTAGGTAAACCTCTGTAGGGTTTTTTCTTGTCCGAAAACACCGCTTGAGACTACAAGGAAACGATTAAAGCTACCATAGCAGCCCGTTTGATGTGGGTTTTGCATACCATTTTCCATCTTTTCACAACTGCTATTTTTCTACAAAACTAACATGCAACTCAAATAAACGGTTTTGGTTTTCTTCTAACAGTTGAGGGAGAACATTAGAGCGTTAGGACGCCGTTTTCGTGTATGGATCTCAGTCAACCTTGAACATAATCATTCTCACTCATTTATTTGCCAAATCATGATTTAGGGAGCTTCGCTCAGGAGTCGCCGCAAGGTCGTACTCATGACCCGTTTGGTTGAATGTGAAGCACGTCACGTACGTGATAGTGGTGAAGGCCAAGGACAGTAGTTAGGGTAGTCAGTTCAAGGTCTCTAGGATGTTCATTAGTAAAGAGCTGAGGATAGGGCAGGGTCACAGCCCAGGTTGTGGCGAGGGCGCCTTCCAGATGGGGAGACACCCACCGTGGGTTCACTCACGGAAGGCAAAGGACTCTGCTGCGACAGGTGCCTGGGCTTTTGCAGATCGGAGGGTCAGGGCCAACTCCGTGTGTCTGGCGCGGTTGGGCTCACGCCTGCACCATCATGAGAGCCCAGCCTTGCACACTGCGGGAAGGAAGGTTCTATTCTCAGTGCACGTGGGGGCTACTAGAAGGTTTTTCATTTAGAGCGTGGTGTGTAAGTAAGGCCATTTATTAAAAACAGGGGATTGGGAGCAAAAGTGCCCCTCACGTTAGAGACTCAAGACGTGCTGAACATCATCACGTGGCTGCAGACATACTATACATAGTATATCCACCTTCAAAGAGCGCTGAATGTAAATACAATAAAATACTTAATATAAATAAAATAAATGACATAAATAAAATATTCAATACTAAGATCAATATAGTTCTCTTGGTAGAATATGAACAGCTCAGTCAGTCCACCTCACTTTTTTGTTGTTGTGTGAAGCTTATTTATTTTAACTGTGGGCCTTGCATGTTGTCTGCATTCAGTCAGTGTTTGCTGAATCGAGTATATTTGATCTTCTGTGATGTCAGGGAGGAGAAAAATCACTGTAAGGTATAGAACACGGAATTTTTAGGAAAACAGGGCATCATTTTTTTCTGAAAATATTTAGATAAAGTGTTAATATTATCGTGAATATTAAACATATATTTTAAAGGATTTATTTATTTATTTGGGGGGAGGGAGTGAACCTCAAGCCGACTGGGGGCCCAATCCCATGACCCTGAAATCATGACCTGAGTTGAAATCAAGTGTCAGACGCTTAATTGACTGAGCCACCTAGGTGCCTCTGAAAATTAATAATACTTAAAATAATTAAAAATAAAATAAATAATTATTTAAAATAATTAAAAATAAAATCAATGATTATTTAAAATTAATTAAAAATAAAATCAATGATTAAAATTAATTAAAAATAAATTAATGATTATTTAAAAATAATTAAGAATAAATTAATGATTATTTAAAAATAATTTAAAATTAAATTAATGATTATTTAAAAATAATATTTAAAGAATATTTTTAAAATATTAAAATATTTAAAAATTAAAAATATTTTCAAAGTGTTGAAAAATGAAATCTTTTTTTTTTTTAAATTTTTTTATTTATTTATGATAGTCACAGAGAGAGAGAGAGAGAGAGAGAGAGAGGCAGAGACACAGGCAGAGGGAGAAGCAGGCTCCATGCACCGGGAGCCCGACGTGGGATTCGATCCTGGGTCTCCAGGATCGCGCCCTGGGCCAAAGGCAGGCGCTAAACCGCTGCGCCACCCAGGGATCCCGAAAAATGAAATCTTGAAAACAAAAATGTAATATGCAGATATAATCATCTTCCTTACATACTTCTTCTCCTCCCCAACCCCACTCCCCTGCCCCTGTGCTGTAGAGGTAGAAATTTCTGGAAATGCACACGGTGGTCTTATCACACCTTATGACACATGTGGAAATCCCTTATTTATTCTCTAAGTCTTCCAGTCCTTGCACTGCTCTCTATGCAGGACTAACTCTGTCCAACACCTGCATAGTTGAAGAGAAGACAATAGTAGCACGTAATTAGTGATGTTTGCTTGTGAATGTTTAGCTCGGTGTCTTTGGGGAGATCGCGTTCAATATCTCCGCACCGCGTCTTCGGGTGTTTGTGAAGAGCATGCCGAGAGCCGGCCTCTGTGGTCGGTGCTGGGAGCCCCGCAGCTCCTCCGGAGGGACTTGGAGTCTAGGGGGCAGGAGAGGATTCACAGCCTTGAGAGATGATGCACGGCCTCCCTGAGCCCACGCTTGGGGAAAGGGGTGGTCGTGAGTGAAAATGTGGACTAGCTCACAGAAGCCTTAAATTCAGAATTTGATTAAACGATATATTTTTTAAAGATTTTATTTATTTATTCATGAGACACAGAGAGGGGCAAAGACACAGGCAGAGGGAGAAGCAGGCTCCCTGCAGGGAGGCCAATGCGGGACTTGATCCTGGGACTCCGGGGTCACGCCCTGAGCCGAGGGCCAACGCTCGACCATTGAGCCCCCTGCGTGCCCCTGGTTAAGTGATTTTTAAAAGACAATTTACAAAAGAGGACACAAGTGAAAAGGTGGCCGCATCCCCCTCCAGGTCGCAAGGCCGCCGCATCCTAACCCCGTTTCCACCGTTCCTGCCCCGGGGAGTTCGTGTCCTCCGGCCCCGGGGTCAGCAGCTCACCGCTGCTTGGCAGGAGACCCACGGGGTGGCAGGGCCCCGGGCCCCAGCCCCGCCTGCCACCCCGTGAACAGAACCTCTCCCCAGCGGCCTGCGGGTGGCGGTGGGGGCGGCACGAGCTGGAGTGTGCAAATGGGAGGCTGTCTCTTGGCTCCCTTGCCTTGGGGCCCAGCAACCTAGGCTCTGCCTCGACTGCTCGTTGCACCACTGCCCCTGCCTTTCAGAGACACAGCGGCTCGAGGCCCGAGACCCTCAGCGCCGCTGCCGCCTGGCCTCCGGGAGTGTTGCTCGTTGGCTCCTCTGCTCCTACATGCTCACCTGTTTCCCAAGCGCCTGGGTTGCTGCCCTCGCCCGACGACGTCTAGCAGGAGCCTGGAGGCCGACAGTTGTCAGGACAGGACAGGATCCAGGGGACGAGCCAGGGCAATTGCAGGGTGCTCCAGCTCCGGCCACAGGGACCAGTGTGTGGGGGACGCCTGCGGCGGTGAGGAGACGGGCCCCAGTAGCCCCTGCGTTGCCGTGAGCAGGGCCCACGCGCGGAAAGCAGGCTGCCGGAGAGGAGCGTGCTCGGGAAGCCCCCTGAGATCCCAGCGGGGACCTGATGGGGGGCCCGGCCGGCAGCCCAGGAGCTCCTTCCTCCTCCCGCCTGCATGCTCCGTGGGGCGGCCAGTGTCTCTGTCCGGCCGTGGGGCCGTCAGCAGTGTGTCCGGGGAGCAGTGCCGGGCGCGGCGTGCTGTGTCTGCTCACCCATCTTCTCGCTTGTCCTCAACAAAAGAAAAAAATAATTGAAAAAAAATGTGCCTTTCGGGGAACTCCCTCTGAGGCTGGCCCTTGAGGAGAGGAGGTGGGGTGCTGGGGGGTCGGCCTGACCTTGGATCTATGAGGGACCGCGCTCCCTGGCCCGACGCTGGGGCTCCGTGAGCTCCCGGCCGCAGTGGCCCACGGGTGACACCCGGGGTGGGGGGGACGTCCCCGCTCCCGGGGCGGGGGAGCGCTGGGAGGCAGCTGGTGGAGGGGCTCCGAGCGGCCCCCTGGAGTCCACGTCCAGGGACCAGAGACGTGGATGCGGTTTCGGTTTCTGAGTTTTCTGTAGTTCGTCTGATAGGATTTGGGGAACCGCGGACCCACGGTCAGCAGTGGGAGCTGCCTCGCCGCCGGCCTGCTCCCCGGGGCCGCGGGGCCTGAGCCTGCCCTCCACTCCGGAGGCCAATGCCGGCGCCTGGCCAAGCAGCTCTCCTTCCGACGGGTTTTTAAAATACACGGTCCACTTTTGATTATCGGAGCTCTCTGTGATTTAAGGGACATTGTGTTTAGAAAAAGAGTCCCGTTGCCAGGGGTTATTGGAGAAGCCATGGAGACGTTCACCTCAGCCACCTAAGCACCGTGTGGCCCGGGTCAGGCGACGTCCCCCTGCCCAAGCCCACGCTGCTCAGCTGCGGCCGGGGCAGGACCTCCTTGGAGGGGTCGCCCACCCGCAGAGGTCCTGTAGATAAAGGATCCCATGGATCGTGGGACGCTGGGTGGCCTCGCCCGGTGTGGTTCTTTCCCTCCGGTCGCTCCCACTCAGATGACCTTACTTTGCACACATGCTCTTAGGTCTGCGTGGCCGTGAAGTCCTGGGGGGGGGGGGGGGCGAGCCTGTCTGGGGAGAGTCTCGGGCCTCGTGCAGCAGGTTCAGGTGCCCTGCTCGCGCCAGCCGTTGGCGAGGTCCCCCCTCTGCCCACCCGGAGGCCTGGCTGGTAACAACTGGCCGATGGCTGTCAGGACGGGGCACAGGATCCAGGGGATGAGCAAGGGCAGTTGCAGGGCTCGCTCCAGCTCCAGCCACGGGGGCCAGCGTGTGGAGGAGGCTGCAGCGTCCCACCCAAGGCCTCACTCCCCCCCAAGCAGGCCCCCCAGGTAGCACCCCCCCAGGTAGCACCCGCCCCCAGGCAGTGCCTCCCCCCACCACCTCACTGTGCAGCCGGATGACCCCTGGGCAGACCCCTGAGGCACGGGGAGCTTCCCGCTGCGCGGCGGGTGGGTGAGCAGGTGCCACTGCTGTGTTGGCTGGGCCTGGGGACCCCACACAGGCGTGGCCCCCACTTGAGTTGCTGTGGGACCCCGTCAGGGCTGCCTGGTGTCCCCGGGAGCTCAGGGGTCTCCCCGAACTTACGGGGTCCACCTAAGCCCAAGCAGGGCAGTGGTCTGGGGGGTCTGGGGGTCCCAGGGGGCCTGGGGCAGCGGTCCAGGGACAGGCCAGTGGGTCTGGGGGTCCCAGGGGGCTTGAGGGGGGCAGGGGACACCTGGGGGGTGGGGGGGTCCCTGGGGGCTTGGGGCAGCAGACCCGGCTTCTCCTGGCCGTGCCCATTTGGAGGTCTGGAAACATCCACGAGGCCCCCAGTGAAATTGGCAGTGGCAGTGCAGGGCCACCGTGCATGCTCCAGACCCCGGAGGCCTTGGGGTCCCCGTGCCGCCCCCCACGCGGTTGGCACCCAGATAAGGAGGAGGGTCAAGAAGCCGCGAATGCCATCTGTATTATGAGCACAAATGATTATTCTTTCCTTTCTAAACTTTTCTGAGAAATTATGATAAATGTTAAAACTTGCAGGGCCAATGGACCCAAGGTAGTATGTAGGAATAATTTATTCAAATAATCTGAAAAAAAAAAAAACCCCACAGGAATTGCTTAAGTATTTTCTGAACATTATTAGTTGTTTTTGCCAGTGAGCCTTTCAGAACATACTTCTTTTAGTTTATTAGTAATCGTGTTACTGAAGTTTTGGTAAACATATTTTTCTAAAGGCTGCACGATGTTCCGTTACCTATGTTTCATTTATGCATTTATTTTTTCTTAAGGTTTTATTTTTTGAGTCATCTCTATGCCAGGAGATCGAGAGTCGCATGCTCCACTGGGTGAGCCAGCCAAGCGCCCCCGGTACCTACGTTTTTAAATTAGTTTTTAATTAATAAAAAAGGAGACATTGATTCTTGTGAGAGGTGAAGTTTTCCTTTGCCATTTCCTTGATTCAAGAAAGAAAAGCATGAAAAAAAAAGAAAGAAAGAAAGAAAGAAAGAAAGAAAGAAAGAAAGAAAGAAAGAAAAGGAAGGGGAGGAAGGGGAGGAAGGAAGGAAGGAAGGAAGGAAGGAAGGAAGGAAGGAAGGAAGGAAGGAAGGAAGGAAGGAAGGAAGGAAGGGTTCCCAGACGTATCATTGGATATTTTGGCATTTTTCTATCAAGCTTAACAACTTGAAGTGACGACCAAATCACACTGAAGTGAGCTCGTCCCCTTTTCCCTTGAAGTTTCCGATGGAATCTTTTTCTGTTCTTCTTCTTAGAAGCTTTGGAGTGTCAGACACTTTGGGATTATTTTTGCTTTTTCTCTCATATCACAAATGTTTATATTTGGAGTATCTTTACTTACTGTCTTTTTGCAGAAAGATTTCTCTCTATCACAGCATCTCATCCAGGGTTAGAGAGAAACATGAGAAAAACATCATTTTTACTTACTTATTTTTACGATTTTATGTATTTATTCATGAGAGACACACAGAGAGAGGCGGAGACACAGGCGGAGGGAGAAGCAGGCTCCGTGCAGGGATCCCGACGCGGGACTCGATCCCAGGACCCTGGGGTCATGCCCTGAGCTGAAGGCAGACGCTCAACTGCTGAGTCACCCAGAGGTCCCCAAAACCAGTCATTTTTTTAAATAGAATCTTTGGAATAGAAATATAGAAGAAAGCAGTAAAAAAAAAGCGGTCTTTATCTAGCAAGGGGATTTGCGTTGTTAACACGGTGCTCCGTGCACGTGCTTTTGGGGCGTTATGCGTCGCAGTGGTCACAGTAATAAAACTGTGATTTTTCGGCTCCTAGAGCCGCCTCAAGGAAGGAGGAAGGGCTGGGCTCCCGCTGGGCCGTGTCCCGGAGGTGAGTGGGAACAGCCTGGCCCGCTCGGCAGCTTTTTATGGCCATCTTTATGATCTATTTGTTCTTCCAGGGATCCAAGAGTCTGTTTACATTCTAAACAGAGTTTATTGTTGGGGATTTGTCAGGCCGTTCCTCCTGTTAACCGTATTACGTAGAGCAGTTGCCTTATTTTGCCAAATCGAAGCTCCTCCAATAAATAATTTTATTTTATTTATTTATTTTTTTTAATTTTTATTTATTTATGATAGTCACAGAGAGAGAAAGAGAGGCAGAGACACAGGCAGAGAGAGAAGCAGGCTCCATGCACCGGGAGCCTGATGTGGGAATCGATCCCGGGTCTCCAGGATCGCGCCCTGGGCCAAAGGCAGGCGCCAAACCGCTGCGCCACCCAGGGATCCCCAATAAATAATTTTAATGCAAAATAAAGGTGGGTTGCTACCCTGGCTGAACACTCACCGTAAAAATAAGTTTGTAGATCCTTTTGTAGAGGAAGTCGTCTCACAGGATTGCTTCCGGTGCCACCGGTTCTTTCATCTCCACCAAAGTCCCCCAAAGAAGATGCCAAGTAGGGGTGGCCCGGGTGGCTCCGCGGTTTAGCATCTGCCTTTGGCCCAGTGCGTGACCCCGGGGTCCTGGGATCGAGTCCCGCATCGGGCTCCCCGCATGGAGCCTGCTTTTCCCTCTGCCTGTGTCTCTGCCTCTCTCTCTCTCTCTCTCTCTGTGTCTCTCGTGAATAAATAAAATCTAAAAAAAAAAAGAAAAAGAAAAAAGATGCCAAGTAGAAGCTCATTGTCTGAAAAAAAAAAAAAAAGAATTTCTTTGCACTTCTTTAATTTTAAAGTCACATGATGTGCCAGTTGGAGTAAAGGAAGGTTGATGACCTTGCGACCAGTGGTTCTTCACACCATTTTCTTTTTTCTTTTTGAAAACACTTTTCTTGGAGTCTGAGCCTCAGCCAACTCCTAGCTACGTGAGCCCCCGTTATTATAAATAAACTATGAGGAGAATGTCCAGGTGAGTTTTTTAGGGGCTACCTTGTGCCCTTTGGCCGTGCCTCGACGGGCAAAATGCACAGTTGAGGAAATCATTCTTCAATCGAGGAAGAAACTCCCCCCTTTTTCCCTGAAATCTTATGGATGTTTGGGGGGAAGTTGTGTATAACAAGGGGAGAGCTCCTAGACGTGGACTAGCTAGCATTCCCCGTGTTCTTTGTGTCCCTTCCGTGTCTGCGTCTGGGTTTATGCAACTGACGTGCAGCGGTTGGAAGGAACGGGACATAGTGGAAGAGCTTTCTGGTTCCCATGCTCGTGGCTCATCCCAGCCCCGTCCCTGGCAGGGAAGGGATGTCTGACAACGAGGAGGCTGAGCAGGGCCCAGTCCCTCGAAGCTCGAGGCCGGCCCAGGGAGGGGGGGACAGAGGACACACCTCGTGCGGCAGCCCTGGTGGTTGCACGATCTCTGCGGACAAGAGCCGCAGTGTGCTGGCGACAGGACGACGCTGCTCAGGGTGGCCCTTCTGTGGCTCGGTGGCCCTTCTGCGGCTTCCTCTCAGAGCCAGGAAGGCAGCCGGTCACTGCGGGCCATGAAGCCCGGTGCAGGGGAACTGGGTGGTCTCTCAGACGGTCCCGGGGGTCCCGGGACACGGTTGGGGGCCTTTCTGGACCCTCCTTGCCTCGTGTGCCGGCCCCTCTGCCCCCTGCAAACACCAGCCTCCCAGGGCAAAAAGCAAACCTTGGCTTTTGAAAAGCTCCTCTAGGTGATTAGCATTAAAGAGCGACATGAAAGCCCTTTGGGGGACACCCGTCGTCCGTCTGTCCATCCGTAGCGGAACAGATGCTCTTGCTGGGACAGCATCGGAAAGAGCCGGGAAGCTGTATCTTTTCGGTTCGGGCGCAGTCCCCACGGCTCCTCGGGTTCCTTGGCGACGGTTGAGTCGGGGGCCCAGGTCTCCAGAGGGAGTTCTAGAGAAATCACGACGCGGTTTCCTTACCCGTAAGTGTCTTTCCCTGGAACTGCCGTCCACGAGACAGCTGGACTCTATGACCAGACTGCAGAGCAGGTCCCATTTCTGTCTTTGTTTTTTCCCTTTGGGAAGTCCTTTGGCGAAGGTGGGAAGGACAACGAAAATGGGAGGCAATGAGCGTCCCGGGGCGTTGGGGGTTGGCGGTCGGTCTCTGCTGCCTGGGGCACGAGTTTTCGTAATGAACAGTCTGGGAGTGAAAGGGAGAATGAAAGCAGGCGTCGGGGAAGGGGGAAGCCAAGGCCTACGGTGCCGCGACTCCGTTGCGCTGTCCGGCGGAGACCTCCGGAGCTGGGCCCGCCTCAGCCAGCCACCTGTCGGGCGGGAAGGGAGAGGGGTGAAGCTGCAGATGAGCAACGAGGCCTGATTAAGAAGCTGGGAAGCGTGAAAGGATTCTGGAGACGAAAAGGCTTATATTGATGGTTTCCAGAGGGGTGAGAATCACGTATCTTCCTCCTGAGGATGGAAATAGTTTAAAAAGGAAATGTGCTCACGCTGCAGCGCCAGGAGGTGACCTACGTGTAGGTGCTCCCCAGCTGGGTCAGTCAGGCCCGGAATGAAGTGTCAAGAGAGGTGGCATATGTGTCCTGGGAGAAGATGGGACCCGTCCTCCGGGTAGGACAACTGGCTGCGTAGCTGAGTTCTGCTTCTGTGGCTGTGATTGATGTGTGTCCTCTGGCTTAGGGGGTCTTCATCCAGGAACAGTGTCTTAGAATCCAAATTCACGCGTCCTTCTTTCTCCAATTTCTGAGAAGATGATGGATCCTTTTGGTGCCTGTCCTAACTAGGTCATCACGCTTTCCCCATCTTGTCCCCAGAAACGATGACAATTAATTTTTACGTTTGCGAGTAGATAGCTGATTCTTAAAATAATTCTAATACTTAAAAAATACACGCATCACCCCATTACACACACTGAAATTACCGAGACTAAAAAGAGTAAGCATTTGAGTGTCCTTACTAAAAACGCATTTATTGAGGCTTTTTTTTTTTTTTTTTTTACCATATCAACCCCTGCAGGTATGGGTGCTTATAAAACCACTTACCCCATGGCGTTCAGGGTATCACTACATGGCAATAATTTTGTTTTTAAAGATTTTATTTTAAGTAATCTCCACACCCCACGTGGGGCTCAAACCCAGCTCAAACCCACAGCTCTGAGCTCAAGAGTCGCGTGTTCCACCAGCTGAGCCAGCCAGGTGCCCCTAAATGGCAGTAATTTTTTTTTAATAATAAATTTATTTTTTATTGGTGTTCAATTTGCTAACATATAGAATAACACCTAGTGCTCATCCTGTCAATGCCCACCTCAGTGCCCGTCACCGAGTCACCCCCACCCCCTACCCTCCTCCCCTTCCACCACCCCTAGTTCGTTTCCCAGACTTAGGAGTCTTCATGTTCTGTCTCCCTTTCTGATATTTCCTACCCATTTTTTCTCCCTTCCCTTCTATTCCCTTTCACTATTATTTATATAAATAATAGTAAATGGCAGTCATTCTAATGCTAATCATTATGTTTAAGGAGAAAACAAGCAGACTTTTTTTTGGTAAAATCCATGATTCATCTGATAAAGGTGAATTAATTTAAAACAAAGCATGTTTTCTATAAAAATAATGTAGATATCATATGATATATCAGAGAGGGAGACAGCACATGAGAGACTCCTAACTCTGGGAAACGAACTAGGGGTGGGGGAAGGAGAGGTGGGTGGGGGTAGGGGTGAGTGGGTGACGGGCACGGAGGGGGGCACTTGACAGGATGAGCACTGGGGGTTATTCTATACGTTGGCAAATCGAACACCAATAAAAAATAAACTTATAAAAAAATATAGATATCATATGAAAACAAGACCATCTTCCAGTTAGGTAATTAGGTAAATCAATGACATTTTCATCGCCTCTCAGGAAATTAGGCCTTTAGAATAAATAAATTGTAGGTCGGCATTATAGATTGCTGGACTTGCATAGTCCTCTGATTTTACAGATGAGGAAACAAAGATCGACGGTTGCCCGGCAATCACGCAGCGAGGCTTGGAGAAGCGGGAGCCACACATTGGGGTGGGGGCCCAGGGCACGTTCCGCGGTCGTGCACCGTCCAGAAAGCCAACTGCGGATTTTGAGAAGGGCCCGTGACGGGGATATGGAGAGGAGGACAGATGGCTCAGCGTTGGTACCGTCGGGGTTTAGCGCCCGACCAAAGGTTTTTGACCCCTAGGGGAACGCGATGATGCAGCCCTTTAGAGTTTTAAGAGACCCTTGATTTTAGACACAGAATGTGGCAAGCCAGGTTCTGATACTATCAATTGGTTCTGATGATTCACTGATTTTCAGATTCCCCCCAAATCTGAAAATTTCTGAGTAGAACTTCCAGGTCAGTTGTACTAAGTAAAGGACGAAAGGTCGATACTCCCCGGGGCAGATTTCCTCCCACGGGCTCCTGCCGTTAGGACGGAGCTACGGGGTCTCCCCCAGTCTTCTGTTAATGCCGACTACTTCAGAAGCGTAAAAATCGCCTTATAAAAATGGCTCATCTCGACACGTCAGGGTTACCGATAAACGTTTTTCTGCTGCCGAGTGCATTTTAAGCAGTTGTCGAGAGTGGCCAGAAATAAGCGTTTGGGTTTTGGGGATGTTGTAGTCCACTAAGAGCTGCTCCGAATGCTTTACCAACTTTCCGAAAAGGATAACAAACGAAATGTGCAACAAGCTCCCGGGCGATTTCTGACTATAATCTTTCTTTGATTAAAAAACAAACAAACAAACAAAAAACTCAAAAAAAAAAAAAAAAAAACCCCTCATGTCCTGATAGACACGATTATAAATCATACTGTTCTATTTATTTTATCTGCGTTGTCTGGTCTGGAGAAATGATATATTATGAAACCTCGCAGGTGTCTAACTTTCCTCGGGAGGCTCGGCAGCCGGAGAGCCAACGTGAAGGTGTCACACTTTGGTGAACTGACTGGCGTAGATTACCCGGGGTGCGGGGTGCCGCCCATGGGGTGCTGTCCCGCAGGGTGCAGGGCAGCACGAGAGAGGCGGCCGAGCAGCCCTGCCACTGCCCCTGTGGGCTGAGGTCTGTCTGGGGTCTCAACAAGTGGCATCCGATGGTAGGGAGCAAGGCCCGTTCAGCTCCGTCGTAGGGTCGACGTGAGGTTTACACAGTGAAGTGTCTGGGGAAGCTGGGCAGGAATTAGTGTCCTCCGGACTCAAGGGATGAACCCCACCTTCCTCATGAGTCTCTCCCCCAGAGAGCTGGAGAGATGCATCGCATACAGTAGGTGCTTACTGGATGCTGGCACATGGATCGGGACTGTGGGGAAACAGTGCCCAGTAAGGAGCACATGTGTGCTCGCACATCTTCGGGGGCAGCTCCAGTGTGGGTGGGCTTGCTGCGCTCCCCCGGCAGCCCGGCATTGGGTGCCGTCTGCCCCTGGCTCCCCGCTCCCTGGCCCCCACGCTAGTGACCACAGGGCCGGGCGGTTCTTTGCGGCAGGAGAGGAGGCCCGGCCTCTTCCCACCGACGCCGCTAACACCCCTGGCGTTTCCGTTGCTGGTGGCCTATAACCCTGAGCCGTGGGCGCGTGGTGGCCCGAGCTCTGGGTGCAGAGCCGCCCGCCGGGCCGGCCGTCTACACGGCGTGCAGCCCTCCACACTTCACCGTGACTGGCTCGTCGGCTAAGCCAGCAGCCCCTCGGGGGCCCCGGGCCTTCCCTGAGCCTCCGTTGCCGCGGGTGGAGGCGCAACAGCTGGGCGGGGGGGGGGGGGGGGGGGGGAGGGAGGAGGAGCCGCCGGCCAGCAGAAGCCGCTAGGATCCTTGGGTTGGTCTGGGACCTGTAGCGGATTTGGGGGGGCAGGGGTGTGAAAAGGGCAAGGACTCGCCGGTACCTGAGGTCTCCTTTGGTCTAACCGCTGCTGTCCAGTCTCCTTCAGGTCTTCCTCTCCCATGGCCCGACCGAGGACGCCGTCACGCTGGGCGTCCACTCAAAGTGCGGGTCATCCCAGGCTGAACCCTGGGGCTTTAGGCTTCAAAGTCGGGACAGAGGTGAAAAGCCTCTCCCTCCTCCCCCCTCTCTCTCCTTCCCCCTCTCCCCCCTCCCCTCTTCCTCCCTCTCCCCCTCCCTCTTCCTCTCTTTCCCCCTCCCCCTCCCCCCTCCCTCCCTCCTCCTCCATCTCCCTCTCCCTGTCTCCCTGTCTCCCCCCACCCCCACCCCCACCCCGGAACACCTCCCTGGAACAGCCAGGCTCCAACCACCTATTTCCTGAAGACCCCAAGCGTGTGTCTCCGGCATAGAGCCTCCCTACTAAGTCGGACTCCCGTTTCCTGGCCCCGGGGAGCTCCTCTTGCCATTTCCCGAGCTCGCAAACCGGCAGCCTGGTGTGCAAGGACTGTAGACTCACCTGGTCCCTTCCGTGCCCCTTCTCAGCTTCCCCGCGACGTGTTAGCCCAGGAACCAGGCCTGGTGCGGGGGTCGGGAGTCGGGATCTTCCTTTGCCACCTGAGGACTCGGTGACCTTCTCCTCTTGTCGCCTCGTTTTCTTCATCTGTCAGATGGATTCCGATCTCCTAGGGCTGCTGTGAAGACAACAGTGGGTAATACATGCAAATCACTTCAATGAAACAGTATGTAAAGCAGCGAGGGGACCCAAAACGCCTGCTCCGCTCAGTAGAGGCCGTGATGGGTGAGGACCACGCTTACGCAGCCTCCTGCCCTCAGGTTCAGGCCTCAGACCTCTGCTGGTCTCCTGGTCCCTGGACACACGGACGGCCTAGCGCCTGCCATCGCCTCCATAACGGAGGCCGACCTCAAGCAGGACGCAGTGGCCCTCGGTGGCCCGACCGCAGCCCGGCTCATGCCTGTGGCCCCTGCACCTCCGCCCTCGGAGCCGGCTTCTCCTCGCCCTGTTTCCCTTCCTCTTTTTCACTGAACTGACATCTCCTCTTTAAGGCAAAGGGCCGTCGTGTCCTCATCCTCGAAGCTACCCCTGGTCACCAGCCCCCGGGACCGCGCGCTCTTGTGAGAGTGCTCTTCACAGGGCATGTGCCCGTGTGGGGACGACAGAGATGAAATAACTTCTCCACGGTGGAGTCGTGTCGTCGCCTGCGGCCCAGAAATGACCGGCTGGCGCCCCGGAGGGAGGCTCCCATCCGGGCGTCCTCAGATCGCCGGCCTCTGCCCGCACACGGTGCCCGCGGTGGTCGTCCTGCACCCGAGCATTCCCAGGCCAGCTCGCTGCTCAGGGCCACGGTCCCGGGAGCCCTTGCCTGCAGCAAGGCTGCCCCACACGGGCAGACGCGCACTGGCCGTCCCAGGCGGTGACCAGAGCAGCGCTGGGTGACGGGCCCTTTGACCCACGCTGTCTCCAAAGGAACCGCACTGTGGGGTGGTGGCAAGGAAGGCGTGGGCTCGCTGCCCACGGGGCTGCCTCTGGAAGCCACAGCTGGGGAGGCCGTAGCTGAGCTTTGCCGCCGACGCCCGCGTCGCCCTGTGTGGAGGGTCCGTCCTCGTCCCCCGACCTTCCTGGTGGAGCAGCGCCCACCACGCTTCATTAGGGTGACGGCGACTCTCTGGCCCTGGCATTTGTGCGGTGCTGGGCAGGTGCGGGGGCAGCATGATCACAGCCCTGGGGGCCTTCAGGGCTTCAGTGAACCGAGCCCCTCTGGGTGGTTGTCGGGCCATGATGTCAGGGCTGCCCATTTCCCACGGCCTCGTACCAGCCCTGGAGGCCTGGCTCCCGGCTCTCCCGCACCGGGGGAGCCAGCATCCTCCTGCCTAGCAGGGTCCGCAGGATCCGAGACCCCGAACGCCAGCGGGGCCCATCCCCAGAGCTGCAGATCCCCAGCCACCTCACAGCGATCAGGTGGGGAGCACCGACCGTCCCTGCAGAAGGGCACAGCCCCGGCCACAGGCCCTGCCGCAGCGGGACCCCGTCCCTGTAAACACCCAGGGCGGCGGGGGCGGTAGGGCCCTGTGCCCCCCACGCCGCCACCGCTGCCGCTGCTCTGGCAAAGACCTGGGTGTCGGCAGGGGCGCCCCCCCGCCTCTGCACAGTCTGCTCCGGGAGGCGGGGATCCCTCTTACTTCCAATTACCGGCTGCTGTACACGTGGGAGGACATTTCCTGGCACATTATCCTCATTTCTTCGTGTCTGGCTGACAGAGCCCTTGCTAATTTGTTTTTTTGGCGTCTTTTACGCATTTGTTAAGATGTCGCAAGGTCTGCACGAAGTCTGGGCGTGAAGGGGGCCGAATTCACATCCCGGAGCTTCTGGCGGGTCTGCGACGTGGGCAGCGGCCTCCCTGGGAGAGAGGTCGCGGCTCTGGGTAAGCGGAGGACCGCGGCCTGACTCACTCGCCCGCTTGCAAAGGTCAGAGGACCCCTTACTGAACGTCGAGCCGCGAGGTCCTGAACCAGAAGGCAGGCAAGGGTCTGGGACTTAGCGTGAGCTCTTGCCAGCAGAGGAAGTTGCGGCAAGACACCGCTCAGTGATGTGCCCGCGCTCACCCCGCTGGCTCGCGCTGGACCCCGAGCTCGAGCTCCGGGCTCCTCGCTTTGTTCTGTGTTATTTTCACTCTCCCGTCGTGTTTCGCAGGTAGTAGGGCCTCAGCGACGTGGGAGACGCATCGGGTCATCTGCCTCCGTGGTTCATCTTGCGTGTAGGACGCAGCGAAGCAAGGGCTCCCCATTTCCCCTCCCGAACAGTGCTGACTGGCTGTGTCGCCGCCCCGGGTGGACTGGCTGTCGTCCTTGCAGCTGGATTGAGTTGCCTGGAAAAGGGGTCACTTTGCTAGCCTTCCCCGCTCCCGAGTGCTTGGAACCTTGGTTGAAACACCAGCCAGCTGGAGCGCATCAATGTCAATCTGTAATTTTAGAGAAATTGGAAAAGCAGTTGCATCGCCAGCCCCAGACGCTCTGTTCCGTTGGGCTCTGTGAAGCGTCCCTAGCGGGTCGGTGAAGGCACACGCGGGAAGAGCGGGGCCGCAAAGCCTCTCTTTGCAGGGAAGGATTATACAAACAACCAATTTGAGTACAAGTAGCTCAGAGAATGTTCCAGGCTCTGCGTGAGAACCTTGAATGCTTCAATTTTAAAAAGCTCTTGCTAAACCTGATAGGATGTGGTGATTTCTTTTTTTTTTTTCTTTTTAAATAAGGGGTCAGTGAAAATGCATTTCTGTTCGCGACAATTGCTTCTGAAATCGCCGCTTGGGTGCAGGCGATTTTGCTGGCGACGATGGTGTCGTGTGGTCAAGAAGGAAACTCACGCCGCGTCCAACTTCGAAGCTAAAGCAAATGCCACACGTGACGGCAGGGAAAACACAGAGGCCGGGATGCCCGAGGGGGCGCAGCGGTTCAACGCCCGCCTTTGGCCTGGGGTGTGACCCCGGGGTCCCGGGATCGAGTCCTGCGTTGTGCTCCCTGCATGGAGCCTGCTTCTCCCTCTGCCTGCGTCTCTGCCTCTCTCTCTCTCAATAAATAAATAAATAAATAAATAAATAAATAAATAAATATATTTTCTTTAAAAGTTGGAAAAAAAGGGAGGAAAGTGCCTGGGGTGCCACTGGCAGCTCCCTTCTACCACGTCCCATACTCTGCCCTCGCTCCTTGGAAGTGACTGGTCCCTCGTAAAGCCTCGCGTCCCCGTTCTTGTACTTTTGCTGTTGATGTTTGATTACTGAGACCATTGGATCATGGATCTTAACATTTATACAAGTGTCTTCCTGTCCCACGTGCCCAACCTTATGGAGTAGGAGACCAGAAAGGAAATCATTGGGTCGAAGGGTGCACACATATTTAAAATTACGCAGGTATTGGGATCCCTGGGTGGCGCAGCGGGTTAGTGCCTGCCTTTGGCCCAGGGCGCGATCCTGGAGACCCGGGATCGAATCCCACGTCGGGCTCCGGTGCATGGAGCCTGCTTCTCCCTCTGCCTGTGTCTCTGCCTCTCTCTCTCTGTGTGACTATCATAAATAAATAAAAATAAATAAATAAATAAATAAAATTATGCAGGTATTACGAGATTGTTACCCTCCCGGGTCTATGCTTACCCCATGCTTCACCGTCACCAGATCTTTCCAGTTGTTTTTAACTGTGTAAATTTAATATGTATAAAAGGATATGTAATTGCTTTACTTGGCATTTTTTCTTAATAAGGTTGGGCATTTTTTTCGTTTATTAATGACCTTTTTCAGTTTTTTTGTAAATTGCCTGTTTATGTTCTATTTTTCCAATGCAGTGTTGTTTTTTTAATCATTGATTTCTTCCCCCCCCTTTTTTTTAAGTAGTCTTCATGCCCAATGAGTAGCTTGAACTCGTGACCCTGAGATTGAGAGTCACGTGCTTTACTGAGCCAGCCAGGAACCCCCTAACCATTGATTTTTTTTTTAGGATTTTATTTATTCATGAGAGACCCAGAGAGGCAGAGACACAGGCAGAGGGAGAGGCAGGCTCCATGCAGGGAGCCCGATGCAGGACTCGATCCCAGGACCCCGGGGTCACGCCCTGAGCCAAAGGGAGACACTCAACCATCAAGTCATCCAGGTTGCTCTAACCATTGATTTCTAAGAACTCTTTATATAATAGGAACAGGCATATACAATTGCCTGTTGTATATGTTGCAACTTTGCAGTTTTTGTTCTAAAATTGACTGTAGTGGCTTTGCAATATAAGAATTTTAAAGTTTAATTGAACACCAATAAAAAATAAATTTATTATTAAAAAAAAGAATTTTAAAGTTTATATATTCATAGCTCCTCTTTAAAAAAAAAACAATGACTTTTGGCTTTCTTACACTGACTAAAATACTCTAAAGAAGGAATTGGTGAAGTGCTCTCATCAGAAAAAAATTCTAACTTGTCATGAGTAATTCATATAATGAGCAAATGGAACATTATGTAAAAATAACATTTCCCGGAATAAATAGGGGGAAAACTTACACACTTAAAACAATAAAAATAACAAAACTTTATTTTTTATTTTATTTTTTTAATAACAAAACTTTAAAGTGAAACCCAACAAGCAAATTTTCAAGTAATGGAAATTCAGACACTGTGCCTCCAGCGACGAGACTACAACACTGTTTGTGGAAAATAGGACACGGTTGCATAAAAAAATGGGAAAAAACATGAAGAGACTAAGTAAATCTAAATGAAAGAAATATGAAACCCACAGTCAGCTGTTCTATTCACATAGTACTCGAGATTTATTGTTAATTGGATAAGATCCACAGAGGAACTTTTTATTACACTTAATGAGAGTCGTTCAACTTTGACGGAACTTAACTTTTGGGTTTGCTTTTCAGTCGACGTGTATTGATGACCTGCTGTGTTTCAGAGAATGATTTCTGGGTCATAATTGTGGCTTATTAGATCAATCCCTAGGGAGTCGCCTATGGCTGACCTGTCTTCCCCCTGCGGTACCAGCAGTGGCCTCTGTTCAGCCTGCCGCGGGCTCCCTCGTCCTTCTGTCCCCCTGCCCCATGTCCGTGCCACCTGTAGCCGCCGTCCACAGCTACATTGTAAAAAACAAAAAACAAAAAACAAACAAACAAAAAAAACAAAACAGCTACGTTGTGGGGCTGATGTAGGTGACATTCAGGTGCCTGTCGTCTGGTTCCCCGTCTGCAGGTGTGCCTCGTAGATGCTGCACCTGACGCACAATGTCCTAAATCCCGGACGGAGTAACTTATCTTCCCGGTTGTTATTCCCTGGAAGCGGCTTACTTCGTTTCACGAGGCCGGCCTTGTTGCCGAAGCAAAGCTCTTCCGCCTTCGACAGGAAACCGGGCCGTGTCCTCCACGAGTGTCCACCTCCGCGTCCTTATCTACCTTTCCCCTTTGCTCCCCGCCCCGTCGTTGGCCCTTTCTCCTCGGGTCCCTGCATGACGCTGCTGAGTCTGCATCCACGTGGTCTCCCACGCTGGCCCTCGCCCCTGATCCTACAGGCCGGCCTGCTGCCGTGGGGCCTGTGCATAACTGAGCCCCAGCGTCCGTGGCAGGTGCGACGGCCCGCCTGAGTGCACCCCGAGTGTGGACCCGGGGGAGGTGGGACGTGGCTGAGGGGCTCAGAGACGAGGGGGCAGGTCGGGACCCCGTCCCCGGTGCTCGGGCGCTGTTGTGCACGCACTGGGCCAGGGCGGTGTGGACCCCGACTGGCAGCTGTGGCTGGTGGCCTGGATTCCGACCCAGGGGCTCATTGGGGGCTGCCTGACGGAGTTACCGCAGGACACGGGGAGCACCTCTTGGGCCTCTGCCCAGCGGGCACTTGCACGGGTTCCTCGCTGCGCCTGGCACCGGAGCAGGGCTGTGACCAAGCTCCCCGGACACGCAGTCAGCTGTCCCCGCTCGACCGCCGGCTGCAGCCCCAGCCTCGGGTCCTGGTCTGCTCTCCACCCTGCCTCTGACTCCGCGTGGCCCAGCGCCCAGAACACTCTGGGAGGTGTGGGGCTCACCCTGCGCTGGGCAACCAGATGCGGAAGGACAGGAAGGACCTGAGAACTGTTGGGGATGCGGCGGCAGCCCGAGGCCTGTGGGGGCCTGAGCATGGTCGGCCGCTTCCGGGGAACAGGTGCGACATGGGGGGGCACAAGGGCAGCATCTGGACGGTGAAGGAACCTGTGTGCTCCGCCGGGGGTGTGGACCCTACGATGTGCCACGTCGCTGGGTCACTTCCCACTGGAGCGAGGCATATGCTCCTGGGTCCCCTTGGGGTCACGGCCAAGTGGCCTGCAGGGTCCCACCTGGCCCACCCGCCACAGGCCCTCCACCTGGCCCATCCACCGCAGCCCCCCCACCTGGCCCACCTGCCGCAGTCCCCCACCTGGCCCACCTGCCACAGGTCCTCCCACCTGGCCCACCTGCGGCATCTTCCCCGCCCACAGTACTGCCTGACCACTCTGCCCAACGCCAGGCGCCTCGCTGGGTGACCTGGGCCTGGGGTGCCAACCGCACGGACTCGCAGCCGCATGCATCCTCCTGCCCCCTGGCAGGGCGCCCCACCTCACCCGCGCCCGCCCTGCATCACCGGCCCCCAGCACCCTCTTATGGGCTTGATCACGTGGCCACCTGCTTCCCTAGGACGTGACCTGAGACCCGTCGCTCCAGAGGCCGCGGCAGGTGCCCACGTAGGTCTGGGAGCGGCTGCGCCCAGTCCCTGGCTCGCATCCTTGCTTGTGTGAAGCCAGGTGTGGCCCGAAGCAAGCCGCGACCCCAGCGATGCCCCGCAGACCCCGGTGACCCCAGCACTCTGACCCGCACAAGGTCAGCGGGCGGCCGCCTGCCCGGCCGGCTTCTCCCTGGGGTGTCCCCCCCCAC
This sequence comes from Canis lupus dingo, assembly GCF_003254725.2. Taxonomy (NCBI): domain Eukaryota; kingdom Metazoa; phylum Chordata; class Mammalia; order Carnivora; family Canidae; genus Canis; species Canis lupus. The sequence continues at coordinate 68,860,296 of NC_064243.1, forward strand.
CGCCGGCCGCCCCCTGGGCGCGGGTCAGAGACGTCGTGGACATGAATCGCTTCCGTCGGTTGGGCGTCCTTGCCTGGCTCTCCTCTAGAGCGCTTCAAGGGCTCCAGACCAGCAGGCAGCCACGTCAAAGGAGCCGATTCGGCATCTGAACATCCAGTGGCCAGCGTCTGGGGGGACGGGGCTAACGGGGCGAGCTGCCTGCTGACCTCTGAGGCAGGTGCCCTCCCTGGAATACTCTGCCTTCTGTGGGGAGGCACCTCCCCGCTCTTCCTTTTTAATAAACTTCCGATGAATCATATTTAGATGAATCATGTCCTTGGAGTAAGCTCTCAGAAAAGTATGGAAGTTAATTTTTAGCGTTTCGGAGGCCTGTCCTGGTTATCGGAGGTCGTGGGGCACGGCCAACAGCAGAACGCTATACTTCGTTTATTTAAGGTAAAGAGCTGTCGATGGACTACATAGTTTTCAAAAAACTACAAGGTTTTTTTTAAACCAAAAGGGAGGTGTTTGAGTTACCTTGTGGAACTGGGCCCTATCTGACCTCCTGGGCCGGCCTTCAGGTGTGGCTGTGATCACACCTGCTTTGCAGGTGCTCGTGAGTGGGAGGCATCCTCTGTGTGGTCCAGGACTTAGGGAGGGGCTGAGGACCAACCGCATGGCCTTGCTGCCCCACTTTGTTCTCATCCTTCCATGTTAGAATCTCTTCCGTAGGAGGCGGCTAGAAGACGGCCGATAAAACCTCAGATGGATTCAAAATCTGGAGTGATAAGATGTTAAATGCCTTTAACTTTCCCATTAAAAAAAAACAACACATTTTTTAAAGTCCAAATAACCTAATTGTAATTGTGCACATTTTCTAGTACATTTTCATTTTTTTAAAAAATATTTATTTATTCATGAGAGACACACACACACACACAGAGGCAGAGACCAAGGCAGAGGGAGAAGCAGGCTCCATGCAGGGAGCCCGATGCTGGACTCGATCCTGGGACCCCGGGGTCACACCCTGGGCCGAAGGCAGGCGCCAAACTGCTGAGCCACCCAGGGATCCCCTACATTTTCATTTAAAAAGAACACATATGTTGCTGAAACATGAAAAGAATCATGTAAAGAAAAACCTCGTGTTTCTGTGACATTGCTTAATGTGCTGGGAAGTCTATTTGGTGAAAGGATCGCATGCGACATCATGACTTTGCAGTGTTTGGAACCCGTGACACGTGAGACGCTGCCTCTGTTCAGCGTGGCAGATCTGCCGTTTAAACGAAGACAAAAATGAGGATCCGCGAACGTGACAGGAATCATTACTTTAAAAGCCCGAGTGAAACGTTAATGTGCTTACGTCTTAATTTGGGTGAGATTGAATTTGGGCGTGTGCGTGACCTTCTTATTTAACTTAATAATGAGCTTTCTGTGTCGCCAGAGTTGTTGCAGGGAAGCCACAGAGTGCGCGGAGGGGCCTCTGCAGGGAGGCTCTCTGGGTCAAATGGAAGTTTGGGAACACAGTATGGCCTTTCCCTTCGACATTTGAGATTTGTTTCAAGCCAGCAGTTGACTGTGTTTGATGGACATGAACGGACGGGGTGCTGAGGCGAGGCAACGCCATTTTTCGAAGTGTTTGTCTTTCCTGAACCTCATGCTTACAAAAACTTTGCAAATACAGCACAAAGAACTTTTTTTTTTTTTCCCTAAACCACTTGAAAATAACCTGTTGGCACGAGTTAGCGGGCAAGTAGATTAGTGTGCGTTTTTTACAAGGACGTTCTCTACATAACTATAATACAACCATCAAATCCCAAACCTTAACACTGATGCTTTACTGCCTTCTAATCCTCAGACCCTATTCCTGTTTTGCCGGGTGCCCCAGTCTTGTCTTTTCTAACAAAAGGATCCGGTCCAGAATCATGGGTTGGATTCAGCGGTCACGTCTCTTCATCGCCTTCAATCTGGAATTTTTCTTTAGTCGGCCCCAGACGTTCATAATCGTGAAAGGCCAGTTTTGTAGGAAGTCTCTCAGCGTGGGTTTGTTTGATGATGCTTCCTTGTTCTCAGGTTCAGTTTTGGCATGGGTATCACAGAAGTGGTTGTTGAGGGGGAAAGTAACTCTTCCTCTAACCTCTCCAGTTCAGGGTATGGGGGCCTGCAAATTAAACCGACACAGGCAGGTTAGTAAGGAGGAAAGAAAATCAGATTTAATCAATCACATATGCACGGGAGGTCACAATGGTAACGCAGAGAAGTAGTAAAGATTTGAGACTCCTATGGCATCCTAATCAGGAACAGAGAGGGCCAGATGGGCACTTCGAGGAGGACACAGGACTTTTTAGAAAGGAAGTGCAGGGAAAGGGCACTTATGGAAAAACAAATGACTCTCTGGAATGATAAATGGGCCCTCAGGAAAATAGATGGGAGATACAATCAGTTCGGGTGTGGTGCCAGCTTCTCTCTCTGAAAGAGAAGATTGGAGTTGTTCCCAGAGATGGGGATTTATGACCATTGAATTTTTTTTTTTTAAGCTGTTTTGGGAGCCTCTGCTTTTAGGCAGATAAGGGATTTCAGGAACTCAAAATACCTTTATCTTAAAATAATTTTTATGCCACAGTGGCTTATTCTGGATCCTTTCATGGCGCTTTTTCCCTGTTGGGTCAATTAGTGCATGATTTCAGTTCGCCTCATGATAATGATGTTCACTTTGTTCTGGTTTTTGCCACTCCTTAGTCCATCAAAGTTTCACAGTGTTTTCCATTTATAATTAATAAGTGTTTTGTGAGGGGGCACTTTGAATTTGTGTAAATATATTTTCTTAAACTTCAAATTTATGCATTTGCTTGTTTATATTATCATGGTCTCATGGCTTAGTGGGTTGTAATCTGTGGCTACCATTATTTATTTTGATGCTCTGTTCTTCCACATTTGGCTGGTGGGAGCTCGTGCAAGCTGACCTCTGTGTCCTCTTGACAGATCACTGTCATTGAGCATTTCCTTGCTTTTGGGGGCCCATGTTATTTTGAGGTCATGTTACACTTCTCCTACCCTAGTTCTGAAATTATCCTTCTTCCAAAAGGTCTTGTTCCTTTCAGTGGAGAACAATATTTAGAAACCAAAATTTGGGTGATAGGTGTGCTCATTATTAGGGCATTGTTGCTGCTTATAGACCCTCTCAGTAGATAGTCATCACTGCTGTCCCCGCCCCACCCCAGGGGGATGCCCTCCTCCTGGTCCTGCTCGGATTCCCTGAGCTGGTGTGCTGTGCCATAGTATTGCTCCTTCCCCACCAAATGGCTTTAGGAATGAATTGTTCATAAAGGAGAATAGGGCTCAATGCCATTTTTAAATGTTGATATAGAAGCAACCTAATAATTTGCTGGGCTCAGAAGATCTGTGGTCATATTTTTAGCCAAGATTCTGGAACATACTATTAAGGAGAAATGATTCCTGAAGTATCCTCATATCAATTCATTTTTTTAAGATTTATTTTATAATGTGAGGATGCATATTTTAATATAGCAGAGCTTTGATGTTTAATTTCTTCTACGCTCAGTAGGAAATGAACACACATGTATAGCATATCTTCTCCAAAATAGACAGAGGCATTAATTACTTAGGAGTAGGTAGTCTTCAGAGGATTTTGTGTCCAAAGTAATCTGTGATGAAACCTTCAGAATCAAGTGCCAGCAGTTTCTCATTGACATTCCATCAGATCTATGCTCTTTCATATCAGGCAAAGGTCTAAGGTACTGCCCACCCTGCACGCGCAGTATATACTGGAGACCCCAAATTTGTATTTCCAGCACAGATATTGGCCCTGGAGCTGCCTTCATACCACTCTACATTAGACTGTTCTTTGTGTCAATTGTACTAAAACTTTGTCATTGACATGCCTGTGGGACACCGAGATGGAGACGCGTTTGTGCTCCTTTGGTATTTCACAGGCATCTCCACTTCAGCGTGTCCACACCCGAACTCTTGATTACTAACACCACCCTGCGCAGTGCACATCTCCTTCCCAGTCTCCCCGCTCCCGACACCTGGCGTGGCCATGCCCCAAGTGAGAGATCTGGAAATGTTCTTGATGCTCCTTTATCCCTATGTAGGACAGTTTAATGCATTCTGTGGTTTGTGGTCTGTTCTGTTCTTTTTGGGACCTCTTGTCTCAACTCGAGTTGGAATGGGAATGGGATTGGGATAAAGCTGGGAATGAGATGTCTAACTTCATTCTACCCTGACCTTGAAGTGAGGACGGCTCCCTTCCAAAACCTTGGGCCCTGCCTACACACAAACAGGTCCCACCTGGCACCATCGAATGCCCTAGGCCGCCCGTTGTCAACAGAGTTCCCAGAGGCAAATTACGAGGGCCCTGTGGCCCGACTCATGACGGAGTCACAAGGTTTCTGCCCAAGCCCTCGGTTTGTTTGTTTGTTTGTTTATTTATTTATTTATTTATTTATTTATTTATTTATTTATTTATTTCAAGCCCTCGGTTTAAAGCAGAGCGCGTTGCTCTGAGACACTGGCTCTGAGTGGCTCCCAGGGGGGTCGTGCTTTGGAAAAAGAGCGAAAAGATAGAAATGGATACACGGAGGGCCAAAGTTCTTCATCACAAATGAAAATGGGGTAGAGTTGAGAATGAAGAGCCTACCAGAACCTCCTGGGGAGTAAGAAAATAGCTGTGGGCTGGAGAACAGGAAGCTTCCATGGGCTACATGGAGGAGCCCAGTGGGCAGGTGACCTTCATTCTTCCTTCAAAAAGAGGGAAAGAAAAAACCCCAGTATTTCTCCTCTCATTTACTTCTTATCCTCATTCCTTATCCTCACAGCTGCCGAAGCGAGGTCTGCATCTCAGATCACTTCCCTAACCTGCTTAACCACACTCAGCAAGCCCCACGATTCTTACGTACAGTTGCGTGACCAGCCCGTCCCTCTCTCCACGCTCATCTTGTGCGGCTCACCCCCTCTACCCCCTAAGCCCTGAGCGCCTGGCCCTCTTTCTGTCTTGGAACGGATCAGACTTATTTGCGACTTTAGAGCTCTTGAACATCCTCTGCCTAAGAATATCATTAATGTCCCTATTCCAAAAAGGACGTTTGAGTCTTTCCACCAGAGCCAAATGCTTACTGATAAGTGTGATTTGGGGACTAGTTTCTGTTCTCCTTCAGTATTATTTATTTTGTACTTGAAGGAGAATCTCAGTGGCAATTAATACGAAATAACTGTTAAACTTAATTTACTATTAAGAAAACAACAAGAAGAGTCTGCTTCCAACCACTTCCAAAGTAAAAGTCTTAATAAGAATCCATGTAATTATGACACTGAAAAGATAAAAAGGAGAATAAGCCACAGTTTCTATAAAATATTCAGTATATGAAACACTTTGAAATCCTGGGGAAATAAGGGGGAATTCAAAGTATTAGTGTCACCAAAGGATGTCTAGCTCAATTTTCACATGAGTCGCTTCAGTAAAGACGGCGGATTTTTATTAGCGGTGTCTGTAAGTGCTGTAATAATTTCTTACAGGTACATGGAACAGCCCAGAGTACAAGAATGTGTGCATGCATTGTCTCTCTTGAATTTCCAACCTCATGAGATCAGAGAAGTGACTTATTAGCATCATGTCATTAAGTAAATATTGTTTGAGAGTACTCCGCATCAAGCACTGTGCTAGGAACTTAGGAACAAAGTGTGCTCATGATCTCCTAGAGGACAAACATAATAAACAAGTGAACCAGCAAATACATTTATGTGCTTGGAGGGATATTTCCCCTTGCTCATACACACTGTATTTCTGGAGCCAGGAACATACTGAACATCCAAACCAACCTTTAGATATGACATACAGGGAGAAGGAAGGAAGGGTCAGAGACTCTTGGTTCATGTGAACTCATAGGAGGCAGATTACTTGAGGCATTGTAAAATTTTATTGTTTTGTAAATACTGTATCCATGGGGACTGAAAGCTGAAAGCTCACCCCTTCCACCCCATCCAGAATAGAACCCAGTGGAATGCAGGTATTAGCAGATCGAGCCTCGGAGGAAGCAAAAAGAAATGGAAGAGAATCAGAGAGTTAGAGACTATAGAGGATGGAGAGAATAGAGGTTTGGCCCAAAAGGATGTATCTTCTTCATTTGAGGGCCTGGTAAGGTACCAAGCTACGGAGATGAGCAGATGGGTAAGGAAACCTCTTCACCCCCAATTCCCCACGCATCCTGTAGAGACTAAGAGATAAAAATGGAACATGGATTCATGAACGATTTAGTATGTTCTCCTTAATTCTGCGTGCCTGGCTTGCCAACAGCAAGCTTCATTATTAATGAGTCACATTATTCCTTGGTGACGGAATCAGCTCCTTATAATTTCCAAAAAACTATATGCCAGAAAAAAGGAGAGCCAAAGACTCCAGAAGATGATGGATCCCTCAGTTGTGAAGGGACATTGGGACTCCCTTGAGCCCCGCTTGGACAGTTTACTAAATTGATGGTAAACCTACGACCCTCCTCTGCCCTACAGACCCCTTTCCTCCACTTACAGGCACCCACGAGACCATTCTGGGAGGGCGTCTGAGGTTGTACCCTTATCCGAACGAAAACTCCAATCTGATATGTAAATGAGCTACTGTGCTATGTATGTGTAAGGAATTATTAGAGTATTTATAAGCATCATTAGCAAAGATCCATCATCTTTACTAAAACAAGTCATCTGGAAATTAAACTAGAGATGATTTGGTAATAATAATACTTTGAATTCCCATCTCTTCCAGGGTTTGAAAGTGTTTTGTATACTGAATATTTTATAGAAATTCCTGTTTTTTTTTTCCTTTTTACATTTTAAATGTCATAATTACATTGATTTTCATTAAGACGTTTACTTAGGGAGGAAGATTTTTGTCGTTGTTGTTGATGCTGTTGTTTTTAACAGTAAATTAAGTTTGACAGTTATTCCGTGCCAATTGCTGCTGGGATTCTTCTCCAGGTTACAAAATAAGCAATACTGTAGAACAGAAATTAGCTCCAAAATCACGTTCATTATGGAGTATTTGAGTCTAGCGTGAAGATTCAGAGGATCTGTTTCACTGAGAAAAACAACATGATGATTCATGGTCATTAAGCCTCATGCTTATTTTATCAGTGGATTAGATTTTCCACTTTTCCTTATAGGATTGCTGTCTTTGTGTGTGTACACATAGTTAATTAACTGTAAGTCTGTAGGAATATGAGGACCACTGACCGATTCAAAACTAAACTTTTCCCTTAAACAGCTTTTCATTTGTTCCTTGTCTTCATCCAGGTGCTCAAGCCAGCATCCGGTGGGTGTCATCCTGACAACTTCCCCTCCCCCACACCAAGATCTTGGTCCTCCCTCCACAGTTCTGTCCACCCTGTTAACCCCATAGCCACCACCCTGTTCCAGCTACTGTCGCCTCCTATCTAGATTGCTGTAGGGCTCCTTACCTGGTCTTCCTACATCCATTTTTGCTTCCTTTCCCTCTGACGCCAGGAATCTTATAATCATGCAAATCTGATCCTGATCTAGCTCTGCTTAGAGCCTGCTCATAGTGTCTCCCAAGATAAAGCTTAAGGCCCTTAATATGATCTGTGAAATCTCCTGTGACCTTGCCCCTCCTACCATGTCAGTCTTGGCCCATGCTGTTCTTCCCTCCCTGCTCTACTTTTTTTTTTTTTTTAAGATTTATTTATTTATTTATTCACGAGAGACACAAAGAGAGAGAGGCAGAGACACAGGCAGAGGGAGAAGCAGGCTCCACGCAGGGAGCCCGAAATGGGACTCGATCCCGGGTCTCCAGGATCATGCCCTGGACGGACCAAAGGCAGACGCCAAACCCCTGAGCCACCCAGGGATCCCCCCTGCTCTACTTTAAAGTCACCTCCTCACACTCCTTTAGTCGAAAGGGGTCACCTTGGTGTTCACTTCCGTGCCACCCTACGTTCGCCCCTCCTACCGCATGTAACGCTCGCAATGATTTGTCCAATGTCTCTCTTCAACACTCAACAGTTAGGTCCTTTCTCCAGGCTCCCAACAGAGTGCTTGGCACATAATGAACGCTCAGCAAATATTTGTTGAATGAATGAAAATGAATAAATGAAATGAATGAGTGAATGAATGACAGACCAATGTGAATGTCCCTCAGATACTTAGTTTGGTATTGAATTATTACGATAATAATTAGAATCAGTTAGAAAAGAAATAATGAAAATTTGGGCACAGACTGGTGGTACTCTTAAAAAATTCGTTTGAAAGTATTATGGACATTCTCATATACTCGGGTTCAAATTGGCTTGGCAGTGTGTAGGAACGCAGAGAATCCTGCAGGTGAAGAAATTTAAATATATGGGTAAGCCCTCCACAAGTGGGAAGCATCCTTCATGAGAACAGATACAGAATGTAACGTCTAGAAAATACTGGCTTTCTCGTACTCCGGCTACAACCTGTCTAAACAGCCCCTGACGGGTAGAGGCTGATCCAGCGACGTAAGGACTTTACCTTCCCCGGGAATCTGCAGACCTATTAGGGACAGCAAAACCAGGGTAGACACACACCCAAGTCAAACAACAGGTTAAATAGATGCCACCAAGCCCAGAGCGGAGTGTACCCCGAGCCTTCACTCTGGCTCTGCCCGCGTTGCCTTAACGCGCCGTCGGCACATTGCTGGGCCCCTCATTCCCGAGGATGGCGCCCCGTGTAGCCCGGGGACGGGGAAGCCTATGGCAGCGGCGGGTCAGCCACGGCACCTTCCCCTCACCCACTCCGCACCCTGGGGACTGTCACCCGCGTCACAGCGCTGACCGCATGCACCTCGCGACTCCAGTCTGCTTTTAAAAAGTTCCTTCCCATTCTCGATCTTAAACATCTCAAAGAAAGGCCTTGGCTTCTCACAGAGCCCTCCGGGCGGCACGCGGGAGCGGGTCGTGGCGGATACTCAGATTCCAAACGGAGCGAAACAACTCGGAAGCATCAAGGGAAAATTAAATTATGGTTAATATTGCTTGAGGAACCTGGAATGAAGTACTGTTATTGCATTATTTTTTTTGAAGTGTTATATTTTATTATAAATATAATTATTTATTTATTTATTTATTTAGAAGAAATATTTTATTCCCCATAATGAAAGTACAGAGAGGTGAATACAAACCTGCTACTTCTATTTTTTTAGAGCTCCTCAGAAACCAGGGAGTGTCCCAAACCCGAAGTGTCACTATGCACCAGTTCTGATTTTATCAATGTATAGTTTGCAAACCCTTTAAACTCAACCTGACTCAGAGCAACCTATTAAGGATGGGAGCGCCAATATTCTGATTTTGCAAATAAAAACCTGCAGCGGGAACCTGAATTATTACCTTAAAATTACAGTTTATTAAGGATACAAACTTCTAGTCTTTTCAGGTTATACTGGGCCATAAAAGCAATGTAGCAGTGTGATAAAATCACAGCTTTTAGGGTCCTAAAGATCTAGGTTTGGATCCTTCCGTTGGTCACATACCAGCTGAATCGCAGTGAGCAATTTGCTTCATCTCCGTAGATGGGGGCAACCTCTGAGCAATTATTAGTCATGGGATGTCATCATGTATCAGTTGGGTGAAAAATGACCTGGAGCCACCAGAGGGAATCCCTGAGAAATCCGCTAAGGGTTTCCTTTAGCTCCTGAAGCTAGAGGGTCAGGCATGAAACAAAACATTAATCCGGTGACAATACCCTTTTGCATTCAAGTCGCTTTTTAGCCTCCCTGGCTCTGGTTTCTTTAGAAGGCACTGGAAAGACAGCAGTACTTAGCTGTATCCATCAGGCAGGGTGTTCAGAGCAGACAACCCCACATCTCAGTGCTTTAAAACAGCCAGGACGTCTTTCTTATTCAGGTCCATGTGGGTTGGCCCGCAGCCCTTCCCGTCATCCTCGTATGAGAACCTGAGGTGTGGACCCATCTGGAGGGTCCCAGCCACGGGAAGGGGTCCTAGCGAATCACACATGCCTTGTCCCCCGAAGGGACACACACCTGTCCGCTCACCTTTCAGGGACAAGGCAGGTCACTTCCCCTGCCTGGTTCATGGGGTCGGGAAGATGCAAGGCAGGAAGGGGTCTGTGGACCTGGTGGGGGGGGGGGGGGTTGGAATGTGGAGAAGCACCCTCAGGAGCACCTGGCCCATCAGCACCGTCTGGGCGGAAGCTGCTCGGTGCCCCGCGACGACCCAGCCGCCTGGATTGTCAGCCTGGCATCGGCTGCAGGCTTCCCCAGCACGCAGGCCTGCAGCCTCCTGCGCTTGTGGGTGCATGCTCCTCATGGGGGGGGGGGGGGGGCGGTGCTGAAATGAAGCCCGTGTCTGTGAACCCGGCTGAGCCCTGAGCGGCGCGCTGGACGTGCCTGGGTGTGCTGCATGGACGTGGCACCCGCGGCAGGTGCCCAGGCCTCCCCCCTCTCCCGCAGACCTCTCTCCCCAGGTCTCCTCCCCCAGGCCTTCCCCCTCCCTCCACCATCCCCTCCCCGGGCCTCCCCCCAGGCCTCCTACCCCCTAGGCCTCCCACCCAGGCCTCCCCTGTCCTCCCACCGCCCCCTCCCCCGGGCCTCCCCCAGGCCTCCTCCCTCCTGAGGCCTGCCCCCCGAGCCTCCAGGCTTCCCGGGGACCTCTCTGCTCAGGCACTGGGTTTACATAACTGTTCCATGTTGCTTCTGAACCATGGGAATGACCCTAATGACTTTTCTCCTGCTCTTAGAATCCCCGTGTTGTCTTCTGTGTGCGGCCCCAGTGTTGTTTTGATTGTCACGGATTATGAATTGCTAAAGCACTGGAACCTCTGGTCCCAGAAGACCGTCCGGGGGTGGGGGGAGTCCAGGGACCTGCCTGAAGACTGCACTCGGTCAGGAGGGGAAAGGCATGGCTTCCTGTCGCAAAACACAGTTGGACCCTTTCATCGGCTGTTTCCCAAATTCGCAAGAGTTTGCATCGTGCGCCTGGCGTCCAGCTAGTTAGCCAGTCGGCCTTTTTGAAATCACGAAGTCACTTCGGCTCTAGGGGTGAAATATAAAATCCACGGGCCATGATTTTGCACAAGGAGCTCTATCACGTAGTTGACTGAGCCAAGTTTTAAATTCATAGCTGTAGCTCTCAAACTGATCTTGATGTAACAACAGAGTAATATGACTTTTGAGTGAAAAAGCAGTGTTTACCGAGCTGTGCTGCACGAGCCAGAAGAAATCAAAGTCTAGATGCTGCGTGATCTTCTATTGGGGATATTTGTTGTTAGACGAGCCAACTGGGGACTGTGCTTAGACCGTAGGGTGAACTCTTTTCCATATGGCTTTTCTGGGTATTTTCCCCATGTGTGCATTTTTTTCAGTGTGCCTCTGGCTACGCAGGGGCATTTCTGCGGCCCGAACAGTGGACGGTTGGCGGCTGTGCCTCACCTGGCTGCCGCTCTCCAGCTGTGCCCACACGGAGGCATGTGAAATAGATTTTTCAAATAAATGAGATTGCTTATCACACTGGGTTTTTGATATTGGTTTGATATACTTACTGAACATGTCTTCCTGTCATTAAATGTCTGTCTACGGGGATCCCCGGATGGCTCAGCGGTTCAGCCCCTGCCTTTGGCCCAGGGCGTGATCCTGGGGTCCTGGGATTGAGTCCTGCATCGGGCTCCGGGCATGGAGCCTGCTTCTCCCTCTGCCTGTGTCTCTGCCTCTGTGTCTCTCTCATGAATAAATAAAATCTTAAAAAAAAAATGTCTGTCTACATTTTGGGGATGACCGCCAGTGTCCGTCGCCATGAGGGCGCCATAACTGGTGGGTCGGGTCGCTGTGTTAATACAGTCGAGAGGAGAAGAAGGTACATGCTGCTGAATTACCCCCTAAAAAGAGAGAAAACCCCTCCATATAAACATTGCTAACTAATAAAAAACCTTTTGCTGGCATTTCCTTAGTTTGTACTGATGACGCTTTAGGGGAAAAAATAAAATCTTGAAGCCAGTTGGGTCTAAAATATTCTCCAATCTGATTAGGGTGCCAGGTCCTTCTTAAGTGCCTTTCCTTAGTTTGGGTCAACTGCGTAGCGGCATGGCGATGAGTACGCGTCAATGTGGCAGGATGCGAAGGCAACTAAATAGATAGAGTGACACCACCGTCGCTTGCTTTTTGGGATAATCGATCTCTATTTTATTTCTGCATCCAGTACTATAGTTTTGGGTGGTTTTGGGGTTTTTCTGTGTGTGTGTTTTTTTTTAGGCATTTGTTTATTTCTCATATACAACTTCGACGATTTTTACAGAAATGGGTTCCTACAAAGGTCAGAAACGGAACTCACTGTGTCATCACCAGCGATGGCGCGGTGCTGAGGACGTGGCACTGCGCTGTGCAATTCAGAGATGCGTACGATCTCCTTCTTTAAATGACATTTTTTTTCCTTTAAATGACAGACTTTGTTGTTGCTTTAAATAACGTATTATTTCCTCTCTGCATTCTACATTCATAAGCACAAATTCTTCCCTCTTCCCCTCATCTCCTTGTTTTCTCTCGACACTTGCGGTCACGCCTCCCCCTCCCCCTTATCCTATTACTGCGCGATGTGATTTGGGATAAAAATCACGTTCTTGGAGCTGAGCGGGTCTGGATGTGAAGCCCTGCTCTCTCTCCCATTTCCTGGCTGCGTGACATGAAGCAAATTACTTACCCTCTCTGAGTCTCAGTGAAGCGGTTTTCCTCCCTCACCGAATTTTTCTGAAAATCAAGGACAACGGTGTGTATTTAGTTCCTAATGAGACATCACAGCTCGGTAAACATTACCTCCTCTCTTATTTCTGATTTTTCATTCTTCCTTCACGATTTTCATCCTTTTCCCCCCAAAGCCTCCAGATGAATAAGTTGAGCTTCTTGACTGTTCTCTTGGAAAAGAGTCAAACTTTTTTCTTTCCCTCTGGAAAAGATGAAAGTCCTCCTCTCCGGCATTTTTTCCCTATTTTTCCCCCTTTTGCTGTGATTCTTCATCTTCTGAGAGTCTGGTGACTCTAGAGTATTACGATCTTTGAGGTTTTGATTGTGGCTTTGACAAAAATCGCTTTGCTTGTGAGAGCCTTGCCATCATCTTCAAAAAGTCAGCATTTTTTAAATAATAATAAATTTATTTTTTATTGGTGTTCAATTTGCCAACATATAGAATAACACCCAGTGCTCATCCCGTCAAGTGCCCCCCTCAGTGCCCATCACGCAGTCACCCCCACCCCCCGCCCTCCTCCCCTTCCACCACCCCTAGTTCGTTTCCCAGTTAGGAGTCTTTATGTTCTGTCTCCCTCCCTGATATTTCCACCCATTTCTTCTCCCTTCCCTTCTATTCCCTTTCACTATTATCTATATTCCCCAAATGAATGAGAACATATAATGTTTGTCCTTCTCCGATTGACTTATTTCCCATTTACCTAATATTTACTTTGGTCTCAGTAAGGTTGCAGAGCTTCGGCGAGTCAACTCCAGCCCTTTCCAATCGGAGTGAATCCTACAATGACCTTTTACGCAGCACAGGGTCTTCCGCTGCTTTATGAGGTTAGGCGGGTCTGGGCTGGGCTGTGATCATGATGGTGATGACGACTTGTGGTAGAGTAAGTCTCGGGGAGTTCACCACCGACTTCCGTGTGCTGCTTGGGGATTGCTGATAGGAAGCTATCAGAAGCTATGCTTCTTAGGTCTAAACCCCCAACCAGCCTGAATTCCTGCAGGTCCATCCATGCCGTCCTAGTGGCCGCCTTCCCTCTATTTCCTCTGCTGGGAGTTCCTCTCTGCTCCTCTTCCTCCCTTGGTCATGAAACCTCTCCTGCCCGTTCACTGTCCTGACCCGCACACTCCGAGGTCACTGTCTCCTCTGGGCCTTGTGTGTCCACCAACATTCCCGTCGCCGCGCCTAGACTGCGTCTCAGCACCTGCTTGTCAGCCCAATGACAGCACAGGGGATGGCACACTCACCGCTGAGCTTTGGAGCATAGTTGGTGCTCAACGAGTCTGCACCAAGTGCAGAAATAAATAAACATCACAAGCACGGCTCCTCAGATCAAAGGGCGTAGAAGCTTGAAATCATTGTAAGTGGTGATCAGAATGAAAAGCAGCCCCCCCCTCAAAAAAAAAAAAAGAAAAAAAAAAAGAAAAGAAAAGCAGCCCAAGCAGTGCTAAATAGAAATGCGAGATTCCCTGCTTCCCAGAGTGAACGAGGAATTTGAATAAATGATCAACATCGTTCTGGAAGAATTAGGACTGTGCTTTGATTTGTTTAATTACTTGGCTTCGTTATCTTACGTGGATTTAGGAACAAAGAAGAATCCTCGTCATCTTTTCAAAAGCAATAAAAAAAAATAGCCCAGATGCCCTCTAAATAGGTGGTTGGAAGCGAAGGATGCTGAAGCCTGAACAAGCCCAGCCATTGCTTCAACCCTCTACGTAATTTTCCTTTTGGAGATCAGCCAGTTCGGAGGTAATCAGGTGGCCCCAGGGGTTGTAGGGTCGGAGCTTGCTTCGGCAGAGCTGCAGAGCTGCAGAGCACTGCCCTACACACGACCGATGTATCGTCTTGGACTCTTGGCCCATTGCCGGGAGGGGGCTGCTACGCAGCTGTGTGTCGGGCCGTGGTGCTACAGCCTGCTCCCCACGGCTGTGAGGCTCTCATGGGCCAACGTGTGAATAAGCCAGCAAACGTCTGATTCACCTTCAAAAGGCTACGGGTAAAATCCGTGGTTTGGCAGGCAGCTGTGGCAAACCTAAGAAATACTTAGAATTTTATTTATTTATTTATTTATTTTTTTTAATACTTAGAATTTTAAAGGAAGTTTTGTTTGTCCCTGGGCTGGATGTCATTGACAATCAAAAACCTGAACCAATGCTGCGTATTTGTTTAAAAAGCATACACATCAAAAACTCGTCCTTATAATCCCATTAGTCTTTCATTTTGATGATAAGCATCGAGATCGAAGGCATTTTTAAAACTCAGATTGAAGTCGCACGTGAGTTCATTTTTATTTTTTTTAAGATTTTATTTATTCATTCATGATAGACATAGAGAGAGAGGCAGAGACCCAGGCAGAGGGAGAAGCAGGCTCCATGCAGGGAGCCCGACGTGGGACTCGATCCTGGGGCCTGGGGTCATGCCCTGGGCCAAAGGCAGGTGCCAAACCGCTGAGCCCCCCCAGGGATCCCCACGCACAGTTTAGAGGCTGGCTCAACCTTGGCCTAAACTCAACTTCCATAAGCCCCGGGATGGGATGCCAGTGCCTGAAAGAAAGTTCCTCGTGACTGTGTTTGTCTCCATTCAGATGAACCGGGGGGCACGCACAGAGGCCCTTGGGCACAAGGCGCCAGTCCCTGCCACCCGCCCGCCAGGCCGCGGCCAGAGCAGAGCCTTGCCTGGCCAACGACTCACGCCCACGTGGACTGCTTGGCTCCCCTGTCCCCGCGCGCCCACCCCCCGGACCCCTGCGAGGCTTTCTCAAGGCTGTGGTCGTGGAAGTGAAGTGGGGCAGGAGGAGGGTGACTTTGCAAGTCACCCCCAGGAATGCACATAGTCAACCCTTCTTTTTCTTTTCCGTCAACGAGTGAACGAAGGCGCAGCTTTTCTTTCGAAATTGCGTCAGGCCACGTGTCTCCCTTTCCTGTCGGGTTGCTCTTTGACTCTGCTCCCTGGACATTTGTATTTTTTTTTCTTCTGTGGCTGGATGAGGAATCTCTTTTGTCCCTTTTCCCCTCGGATTGCTGTCTCCCGTGGAAGTTAGCAGTGAGGCAGGCTGCGATCTGGGGTCACAGACAGCTGAGGCTGAAGCTGTCCCAGGCGGGGCCCCCACACACCCCACCCGTGGAAAGCGGACATGTGCGTGTGTGGTGTGTTTAGAAACGCGCTTCCCTCCGTCGCTGTTGTTAGGTTAAGCCTCCCTCGAAGTCATGTCCTGTGCTCTTTCCAGTTTGGTCTTCGATGCCTGAGATCGTGGGCAGTTTACCATTATTCTCGATTTTCCCCTCTCGGCCAATATATTCAACCAGAGTGTGCGGACGACCTGGTAAGCCTGGCAGGCCCAGCCGGAGGATTCCTGACCTTGTATGACCTTTTTTTTTTTTTTTTTTTTAAAGAAGTTCTGGAAAGAAGGAAGCATTTTTAAGAAAACAGAACTGATTCATGGTTTCTGAT
This sequence comes from Canis lupus dingo, assembly GCF_003254725.2. NCBI lineage: Eukaryota > Metazoa > Chordata > Mammalia > Carnivora > Canidae > Canis > Canis lupus. Next base: position 68,876,450 of record NC_064243.1, read on the forward strand.
AGTTTGTGTCGCGTTAGTATTCCATAATTTTCTGCCCCGGAACATGGTTCACCTTCTCTTCCTCCACTGAACTCATTTTCCTTCTTCCTTCTTTTCTATCTTTTGACCTTCCCCCTTCCCTCCATGTCCTCCGTGTCCCCATCTAGCAGCAGCTCTGACATAATTAATTTTCTCCCCCGGAATCTAGGTTAAAAACTCTACCTGAAGCAGTATGGACAGGTAATTCGGTGGTGGGACCGGGGGGTGCTCCCTTTAAAACCAGGAGCCAGGCAGGGAGGGCCACACACACCCCCCACTTTGTCCTGGTTTACCTACCTCCTCCAGGTCCTCGGTGGTACAGTTAGAAAATGTCGGTTGTGGGTTTGAAATTGGGAAAGGGGGGCACCTGGGTGGCTTAGGGCTCAAGCATCTGCCTTTGGCTCAGGGCCTGACTCCGGGGCCCTGGGATCGAATCCCACATCAGGCTCCCCGCAGGGAGCCTGCTTCTCCCTCTGCCTGTGTCTCTGCCTCTCTCTCTCTGGGTCTCTCATGAATAAATAAATAAAATATTTTTAAAGATTGGGAAAGAGGAGGCAAAGATATATCTGGATGATATCATTGTCCTTCTAGGACACGTAAGAGAATGAACTAAAAATTTATTTTTTTAACAGTCAACAAGCTCAGTTAAGGCAGCTTAGTAAATTAATGCACAAAAGTCAATAGCCTTCCTACAGCCAAATGACAACCACTTGAAGATGTAAATGATAGGGACAGAAAACTCTGCTTTACATCAAAACGCAGTGACCCAAGAAAGAGTAAGAAGAAGTGAGAAACATCTATGTTGAAAAAAAGAGAAAGAAAGAAAGAAAGAAACAAAGAAAGAAACATAGAAAGAAACAAAGAAAGAAAAGAAAGAAACTATGGCATAAAGCTTTTAGTGAAATGCTACCATGGTACAACAGTGTCCGTCCTCCTCATATGTATGTAGAGATCTGGTGCGATTGCAATAAAATTGCCAGGTTTTTAAAACTCAAATTCTGAAGTTCACAGGCAACATAAAATGTGTAAGCATAGCAAGAAATTTTTGACGCAGGAGAATGAGAATAAACTAATCTTATCAGGTGTCCAAATATGAATTATCATATTAGTTTCGTTCAGGCAAATTAGTAGATTAATGGAACAGAATGGGCAATCTTAATATTGACCAAAATGGGTATGAGATTTGGTACATAGTACGACTATAAGAAATTAATATACAATGAAAGTATTTCGAAGCAAAGGAGGAGAGGTTTCCTATGAACACGTTAGAGCCCTACCTATATTCTTACACACACACACACATCCAGATACACAAGAAAATGAAAATGTAAGATAATTAGAACATGAAATTATTGGGGGGAAAATGAGGGAATTTTTTTTCAAGATTTCTTTATTTATCTGAGAGAGAGAGAGAGGGCACGCACACACATGCAATCTCAAGGGGGAAGGGCAGAGGGAGAGGCAGAGAGACTCCTAAGCAGATCCTGCACTGGGCATGAACCCCACTAGAAGGCCCAATCCTACAACCCGAGACCACGACCTGAGCCAAAACCCAGAGTCGGATGCCCAACCCACTGTGCCACCCAGGTGCCCCCACATGGAAGAACTTTTAGCATGACTTTCCAATGAAGAAGAGCTTTCTAATGATTCTGGGAAGCCATCAACCAACATAAGGCTGGCCACATAGAATTGAAATTTTCTGTTCGATAAAGGATACAATAAAAACGGAAGCCAAAACATAAATATGTGTGCCAGGCATATCACTACCAGAGAGCTGATTTCTTTCATATGCAAAGAGTTCTCATAGATAATTCTAAGACACCAAGTGAGAAAACCTCCTTCCCACTTCTCAAAGAGCTGCAAAAAACACAACACTCGGCTGACCTCTAGGAGGGGGAAACTAGGGAAACCAGTTTCCCTTACTGGTTTGGGAAACCAGCTTCACTTACTCTATTGCTGGATTTTTCCCTTGCACAGAGAGGGGAGAGAAGAGGAGGGGAGGGGAGGCGAGGGGAAGGGAGGTGAGAAAGACAGACGGGCTGACCAACACTGGTTTTATTTTTTCATTTTTTTATTTTTTGATACATGGATGCAAATTCTTATTTTTTATTTATTTTTTTGTCAATTTATTTTTTATTGGTGTTCAATTTGCCAACATATAGAATAATGCCCACTGCTCATCCCATCAAGTGCCCCCCTCAGTGCCCGTCACCCCAGTTACCCCCAACACTGGTTTTAAATTGGAACTGTAAAAATCTATTTCCTTGATTCACCTTGCTGCCCCTAAGCTGTGCAAGGAGGAAAAAAGACGAGGCAAACAAAAATAGAAATAGTCACATGTGTCCCCACTGCCTCCTCTGCCAGAGTTTCTCTAAAGACTATGTTCCTTATGCTGAAGGACTCGTGTGTTTCGTTCTTTTTTATTTTTTTATTTATTTTTATTTTTATTTATTTATTTATTTTTTGTGTGTGTTTCATTCTTTTCTGTGACTGGTGAAGGCTTTGGCCTTGGCCTCTCCCGCGAGGCCACCCCTTCCCCCCTTGCCTGAAGGGCGATCCTACTCAGGTCGCACTTCTGGGGGAAAAGAAATTCCCCAGTGGAAACGATGAGGTCTGACTTATTGCCTAATGTAAATGCTTCATGGCAGCCTCGAGCTACCGTGGTTTGGAAGACTTTATGAGAAATTCGATGGATGGTGTGTTACTGTGGATTAAAAGATGGCGCAGCTGTTTGCTAATTTAGATGGTGCTTTTGCTCTGGTGGGAAATGATCCCTAATTTGCAGCAGAGAAGAAAGTGGGATGTTCGGGCCCCGTCACAGTACTGGCCCAGTGGCACTGCACGCACCCCTGGCGGGCTGACATAGGACGTTTGCTAGAAAGTGGGGCCAAGGAGAACTGAGACTTGCTACCGGGTTTCGGCCTTCCCCCTTGTCCTATAGGATGGTCACCAGAGTGTTTGGGGCTTCTTGGGGTTTTTAAGTCACTGTAAAGGGTGTGATTACTGGAGCCTCACTTACCAGTGTTGTTTCCAGAAGCCTTGTCACTGTACCCTTAAGTGACGTGACCGCCGGTGTTTCTCTGCAGGGGAGAGGTCTGTATACCAAGTCTAGCCCATGGTTTTCAGTGTTTCAGCTCTTCATCTCAGCTAATCTGCATTTTGGTAACCTGTGACTTCTTTAACGGTAGCTTCTGTGCATCGATTTCAAGTCGGCTTCCTGCCCGGAAACGCAGTGAGCAGGAAGGGTGGCTACGTTGTGAGAGCTTGTCCTGACTTGAAGAATGAGGGTACAAGGCAGGAAGCATTATTTCTACTTTGGGGGAAATAGGCTTCTAATTTCTTCTGTTCCTGCGGAAAATGTCTCCCACTGGGTCTCAGCAGGGTTTTTTTCCAACAGCTCATTACGGATCTGTTATTTGGCCTCCTGAAGACTTTTGCGTTCTGCGAGCTTCGTGGCTCTTAGTCCTGGGAGAGCAGTTGTTCCTTGTCATTGTTACACAGTCTGTAATTGGTTTGGACCCTAATTGTACAGTTTGTCAGGCTGGCGGGTTTTGAAGGCCTCAGTAACAAAGAACACGTAGGATTTCCCAGCGCATCCTCTGTTCCTAGTGTTTTCTGCATGCGTAGGATGTCCTTGACCGTAACGTGGTGTTTTCTATCTAATGATTTGAGTATCATTCTGCTAATTTTAAAGAATTCTCTATTTCCCTGTAGTTCCAGCCCTCATGCAGATGTAGAATTATGCTGAATATTAGGATGCCCTTCTCCAAGGCAGACCAGCACAGGTCATCACGTGTGCATAAAATCGCAGCTTAACCTATTGTCACAAAATTAACATTTTGCAATGTTCGCTTTATATCACCCTTATGGCAAATTCTCTAGTCCCCATATCCCCAAGCCCCATATTCCTCTTCATTTTCAGTCTGTGTTATGCCCGAGGGTCCCAATGGAAGCAGAATGGTGCTTGCAGAATTGATCAGATCCCGCTGCCTTTGGTTCACCTGCATCATTAAGATAGATCAAAACATCAGATGAACTTAATTCTTGTAATTGCTTGTATTTTTTTGGTCGTACGACAGGTCTCTGAATCTGAAGAACTAGAACTAGGAGGAGGGCATGCTTTATATTCTTTCTATAATCCCCCACTTGCCTCTCTCTTATATAAACACAGCTCTTCCTAGTAACTACCAAATTATTAATGCTCCTGCCACTAAAATACAGTTTCCATTCAGATAGCTTTTGACTCTAAACCCCGTGCAAACCTGCAGTCATAATTCCCTCTCCACATACAGTGAGCCGTCGTTAATTATTTCGCTTCGCGTATTGGAGTGTGTGTTGGTTTGCCTAGCAGAGCAACGAAAGAGTGGATGGCACTGAGCAATGAAGAGCTAATAAAAATAGCTGCTGTTTTTTGAGGATTTACTATAGTCAACACTACAGTGAACTTTTCATAGATATTTCTTCATTTTATCCTTAACAGGGCCAGTGCTCTACATACTGAGTATTAAGGAAGGTTTTTGCCATTTGACTGACGGAGGAACTGAGATAGGAATTTAAAACACCTTGTCCAAGGGGCCCCTGGGTGGCTCAGTAGGTTGGGCGGCTGACTCCTGATGTTGGCTCAGGTCGTGATCGCAGGGTCATGAGATGCAGCCCTGTGTCGGGCTCTGCGCTCAGCGGGAGTCTGCTGGAGACGCTCCCCCTTTCTCTGTCCCTCCCCCTGCTCGTGCACCAGTGCTCTGTCTTTCTTTAACAAAATATATGAATCTTGGGGATCCCTGGGTGGCTCAGTGGTTTGGCACCTGCCTTAGGCCCAGGGCGTGACCCCGGGTCCCGGAATTGAGTCCCACGTTGGGCTCCCTGCATGGAGCCTGCTTCTCCCTCTGCCTGTATCTCTGCCTCTCTCTCTCTCTATGTCTATCATGAATAAATAAATAAATCTTTAAAAAATAATAATAAATAAATATATAAATCTTAAAAAAAAATTGTCCAAGGCTGCCTGGCTATCAGGTTTCTGTGATTCCAGAGACAGTGTGCAAATCCATTATGCTATGTGCTAAGTAATGATTTCTACCTATTCCTATTTTTTAAACTTTAATATGATTGAACTTATTAGTCACCCATAGGCATTTTCTCTTCCAACTCTGGTAAAGATGTAGATTAAAAATCCCAGTCTGAAAATTTAAAATGTCTCTCCTGGGAAGAAAGTCCTAAAACTGTTCTAGCTTGAACAGAAAATATTTCTATCTGTCACATTTGTGGATACCACATGGGGTTTTTATATAATGTTTTTGTTTGGTCCTGAAGGCACAGATTAACTTTCACTTCCTTTTGGCAGATAGCCTCACATTCTGGTGCATTTTTAAGCCTTGAGATAAGAATATAAATTCAAACAGAGAAGTAAGACAATATCAAATATATTTAGGATAATAAGCATACTGCGGTTGAGCGGATAGAGAGAAATCCTGGTGCGAGGGCCTTTGTGAAAGAGTGAGGAACAGCAGTGAGTTAGAATCTGCTTCTTGGCAAACTCCTACAGCTGTGTCTCCACTGCCCTGCTGCTGCTGCCTCTCGGAAGCCTCCGGGTTACTCCAGATAGTGGGGAAGAGCGTCCTCAAGTCCATCATCACAGCAAGTAGGTGATTTCGTTTTAGGTACTTTCCTGCTCTCGACCGGACTCCATGCTCCTGGAAGTCAGGACGAGCTGTGAGCCGTGCCCCTGGCCCCCAGCGCATGCCAGTCATGCCCTCGCATCCCTCACATCAAGTCATAGTCAACAGATCAACTTGTTGGGCATCTGTCTCATTCCCGGCACCATGTGAGGCCCAGGGGTAGCAGGAAAAACAACAGGAAGAGGAATATGTAACCAAGAATGAACGCTGGCCTGCTAGTCTGAAAACTTGAAATCCAGTCCTATTCTTTCTGCTTCTCCGTTGTTGGATCTGGGACAACATTCCTGGTCCTCAGTTGCTTAAAAGGAATGTCTGATTCAAAGACTTCTGACATCTCTCGACTCTGCAAGTGCGCGTACTTACCATGTCCGAGGGGAGTGTGCGAATGCATCTGGAACCGCATCTGCTGAGCGGGAGACTCACGGCGTGGTCAGGGCAGGAGGTCACGTGGTCGCAAGAGGATACAGGGTACAGGAATGGGCTTCCGTGAGGGTGGCAGCCCCACATGCGGGTGAACGCCGTGGAGAGCCGGGTCCACGGGGTGCATAAGCTCGTGATGGGAGTGACGGGCCACAGCAGCAACTTCGAAAACGATTGGCTGAGCAAGAGTATGGAGGTGAGGCCTGATGGTGAGGCCAGTGGTGTGTACTGACACGATATGCAAGGCAGAGATCTGCTCAGGCCGGAGCAAGCGCTTACAGCCAAGCCCGAGGTGTCGGGTGAGCACGGCCCAGAGGGCAGAGGTGCCCCAGGTAGGCAAGTGGACAAGAATGGGGCATGCAAGCGAGCGCAAGAGGCTGCACCTATGGTGGAAAGGTAGCTACGGGGCCTGAGTCCCCGTTGATGACGCTGACGTGCCTCATGAGCAGGTAAGAAGGCGCAGGCCAGACACAGCCCAGCACGAATCTGCTTGACGGGGGAGAAGAAGGGCGAGTGTGGGTCGCAAGCTGCTAATTGGGGCAGGGGCAGCTAGCAGCGCGTGGCTGATTCATGAGCACTGGGAATGGCAGATAGGCTGACTGATATGCAGCCAAAAGTTAACCCAAACTGATTTAAAAAAAATTTTTTTGGCTGTCAACAGATGCTTATTTTCATGCATGTCTTGACGACATCATGATTCCTCTCTGGAGAACATGGAAGGAGACTGTGGCTGACCCTCTAGCTAGGTTGAGGTATAACTCGTCGAAAGGCCTCCTCAAAAAAACAGTTGCTGATCATTATATTCTTCTGGCCAGAAAACTGATGTTGAGTCTTCCACTAGACGTGCAAGCCCAGGTGTCAGTGTTTACCGTTACATGAGTGAATATCTACACAGACTAACACTCCCCCTTAGGAGGAGGCCCCTACTGGAGTATTCCAGCACGTCCTCCATTTTCCAAAGGTTTAGGGAAAGCTGTGGATCCAGAGAGATTGGGAAGCACAGACTCTGTGCCCAAATTAGCAGAACAAAATTCAGCGTAGTAGCAAAATTCTTTACTTGGATGGTTAAGGAAATAAGTCCTATCCCTGCCCTGGGATGGTAGGGAGCACACATACAGTGATAAAAGTGTAGGATGGAGAGGATGTGGCTTTTTAGCATACATTAAAAAAAAATAGATTTAGGCTGCTTTCACATGGACCGAACACCATAGACCAGGCTGACGTTGCGGGGCGGGGGTGCAGGGGCCCAGGCCCAGACGCCCGCCCCCGGAGTTGCAGTTCCGCCAGAATCTTCATGGGGGCCACAGTGTCGGTCCCTCATTATGGCGTCAGCCTACGAGTTGAAGTCGATCCTCCTAAGCTATGACAGCAGTATTTGTGTCTTCCTCCAGCCCCGTCACGTGTGAATGGGATAGTCAAGCACCTGGGAGGGACCCTTGCTACCTTCCAAGACCCGGGCCTTCCCTTTCTCCTCGCACATGGCCTGGCTCCCTCCCTCCACGCTGAGCCGGGTGCTCAGGGGTGCTCCGCACAGACCAGGGCTCTCTTCTCCAGCCTCGCTTTCCCTTGACCTTCCTTGTCCCAAATACTATTCATTTGGCTTCTCACTGTGATGAGAGTCAGAAAGCTTCCACCTGCCGGAAGCTGCTGCAAAGGTCCTCCACAATAAACCTTTGGTTCTAGGGGCGTTAATTCTGTTTTATGGAGATAGACTAGCTCTTTACAGTGGAGGTTCAAGTTCTTTGAAGCAGTGACTGCGTTTAAGCACCTTTGCCTTCCTGTCGGAGTCAGTCTGGGCCCAGTCACCACGGCGGCTCACAAAGGAAGACACGGGCACCCGCCCGGAGCCGCGTGCCCCCTCGGGGTCTGGCCAGAGCAGGTTGAAGAAGCCAGGGGGTCCTTTCATCTCCCCCCCTCCCCATTCTTTATTTCTGACCTCGGCCCGGACTCTCCCCCTTCCAGTTGCGTTTTCACACGTCGACTAGCCCTGTGTGCTTGCTCTCAAGGCCCACTCCCCGTCGCTCTGTCCTGCCTTCCAATCTTCATCCGTCTTTCTCAAATGTGGTTTTCTCTTCCAGCCGCCTCTCCTCCGTGGGCCTCGGGAATGGAGAGGGCGAGATAGCGGGAATGTCTTAACCACTGGAGGTGGGCGTGGGCTCCGTGGAATGTGATCCACCATGGAGCTTTCAACCCCTGATGGAAAAGTCCGTGCCTTTGTCTTCATTCTGTTTAGAAGGATGGCAAACTAAATCCTCGTCCTGCTACACGGAAATAACGGAGTTAGATGGCTTCTATCTGATCAAATTATTTTATTCAAACATTCAGAACTGTTTGGGGATCGAGACAACCTAGGTTGACTAAGCTCCGAGGTAGCCAAGGTCCGGGAGAGGTTCTGAACCGCAGTAGGAGGCCTAGCTGACTTTCCTAGGCTCCTGCTGTGTGTTACAGGATAGTTGGTCCTTTCGACATTAAACTCTTTTCCTCCTAGTTATAGTTGCGGCCAAGGCTGGATTTACTCAGCAGCTTGTTCAGCTAGCTCAACGTGTGGATGCCTTCCACGACCCCGCTTATTTAAACAGAACTCAGAAATCATAAATAGCAATTCAAAAGGAGAGCTTGATTTCACAAGCTGAGATCTGAAACCCTCTCAAAAATTTGCTAGAGACCCCGTGAGTCCTAAAATATCCTCCGTTTCCTCCCAGCCAGCACTGGCAGCTGGAGAACTATTCTTACAAATAATGACAAATATTTTACCAACTCACAACATGTTGCTTTCTGTTTTGGTATTAATTTCATTTGTTCATATTTTTGACTGGGGAAGTCAGTGTGGTGTGACATGATGGTCATCCAACAAATCCCAGGAAAAGAATTACTCTCATTTTGAACGTTTTAGTGTGTGTTTCTTGAACAGTGGCTCCGCGCAAGCTATTATATTGAATGTTTTTGGTGATGAAAATATGAATTGAACTTGATGTTTGACCACAAGAATTGAAAGAACTGAGACGTTATAATACAGCCAGTGCCGTGGAAAACTTGCTAAAATGCACTGAGAAATGAGGGCTCGGGTGGGATTGGCTGAGTGAGTCAAAGAAGGCTTTTAAGGGAAGTGGGACACGAGCTTCGATGACCAGCCTGTGCTAATATGTGAAATGGGGCATGGAGGGTGAGGAAGGGGCATCTAGACGAACGAAACCTTATTAACAAAGTCTCAAAAATAGTACAGTATGAAGTACAGGGCACTTTGTTAGGTTTTAGTTTTATGTAAATGAAAGAGAACAGTTAGAGATAAAGCTAAATCCCCTGGGTCTGAAATCCCGCATTTAATGCTGGTAGGTAATGGGGAATGTTTTATCTATTATTCCACTCTTTAAACAATTTCAGAGTTGTGTTTGAGGATAATGAATCACATAATTAATCTGTCCTCAGCTTATAAGCTTGACTGTGGAAGAGAAAGAGAATTGGAGTTTGGAAGGCCGGCTGGGAGGTTATTACAATGGTCTAGTGACAGGTACCGAGAGCGGCCTGGGCTGGGCGGGGTAGGATTGGAGTGGGCGGTAGAAAGGAGAAACGTCAGGGAGTGAACATTTCTCAGATTTAGAGCCTGATCAGCAGATGAGAGAAAAGAGAAAGGAAGGAGTTAAAGATAATTATGAAGCGTCAACCAGAAGAAGCGACACCGTGAGGGAAGTGAGACAAGTCAAGCCGTACGGAGGGAGGGTGAGCTCAGCTGTGCGAGCGGTGCGTGGACATACACGCGCTGCCCTGGGAACCCCGGCTACGGCCTGCAGTACGGGCTTGGGATGCGTTAGCACAGAAGTGATGGCGGCAGGAGTAGGAGCGGGTATGAAGGCCAAGGGGGGATATAAAATGGCCAAAGGTCGGCCTCGCGGGGGCAGGCGGTCTAGTTGTAGGGGAGGGAAGATGAGCCACGATGGAAGTAGTCAGTGAGGGCAGGGAAGAGCCCGACTTAGGATCATAGGAGACTGGAAAAGAGCGAGTTTCAAGGAAGCAGGGGTCCGAGTGTTCATGGACACAGAGAAATAAGGAGGCTGAGAACAGATCGGGAGAAACGAAGTGTGATAGGCAAGAGCTCACTGGTGACTTCCACAAGAGTGGATGTTAAACTGTGATTTGTTGGAATGTGTTCTCTTTGTAAGTCTAGGGTTTGATGGTTTGGGGTCTATTAAGTGTTCTGGATTTTCCCATTTCTTTGAGATGACACAGATAATGAAAGACGGCATGCGTGTGTGTGTGTGGGGGGGGTTCCTTGTGATCAGGGACTGTTTTATATAAATGATGAGATTGTTTGAATAAACTATACCTTGAGCTCATGTTTCATTAACAACCCAGACATTAATTCAGCCGATAAAGGAAATCTCCAGAATTTTACGTTATTCAATAGACAAAACTTCTACCCAAACTATATCAGGTAAAGAGATACTCCACTGCCCTTTTTCATTATATGAAACAGCAAACAATAAAAACATATAAACAATTGCTGAACTGGTGAGCATGTCCCAGAACAGCTAAGATGATCATCTTTTCTCTTTCTTTTCAGAACAGAGGGCTGAGCTATGATAGCAACCGGGGGAGTGATAACGGGCCTGGCCGCCTTGAAAAGGCAAGACTCGGCGAGATCTCAGCACCACGTCAGCCTCAGCCCGGCGCCTGCTGCCCAAGACAAGAAACCGGCCCGGCGTCGGCCTCAGGCCGACGTCGTAGTAGTGCGGGGCAAAATCCGGCTTTATTCCCCATCTGGGTTTTTCCTCATTTTAGGAGTGCTCATCTCCATTGTAGGAATTGCAATGGCAGTCCTTGGATACTGGCCCCAAAAAGAACATTTCATCGATGCCGAGACAACACTGTCAACCAACGAGACCCAGGTCATTCGGAACCAGGGTGGCGTGGTGGTCCGCTTCTTTGAGCAGCATTTACATTCTGATAAGATGAAAATGCTCGGCCCTTTCACCATGGGGATTGGCATTTTCATTTTCATCTGTGCCAATGCCATTCTTCACGAGAACCGTGACAAAGAAACAAAAATCATACACATGAGGGACATCTATTCCACGGTCATCGACATCCACACGCTGAGGGTCAAGGAGCAGAAGCATATGAATGGCCTCTACACGGGTGCGATGGGAGACTCAGAGGTTAAACAGAATGGGAGCTCCTGCACCTCGAGACTAGCAGCAAACACCATCGCATCTTTCTCCGGCTTTAGGAGCAGTTTTCGGATGGACAGCTCCGTCGAGGAGGATGAGCTTGCACTGAATGAAAATAAGAGTTTGGGGCATCTCATGCCACCTTTGCTTTCTGACAGCTCTGTCTCCGTCTTTGGCCTCTACCCACCTGCGTCCAAGACGACAGAGGACAAGACAGGTGGCCCCAAGAAGTGTGGAACCAAATCAATCGTGTCGTCGTCCATCAGCGCTTTTACCTTGCCTGTGATCAAGCTTAACAACTGCGTCATTGACGAGCCCAGTATAGACCACATCACTGAGGCTGCGGACAACCTCAAGAGCAGGGCGAGGAACTTGTCCATGGACTCCCTGGTGCTCCCTCCACCCAACGCTGGGGAACCCTTCCAGCCGGTCGGCACGGCCTTCCCGAGGAATCATTCTGTTGGCGAGTCGCTGTCGAGCCAGTACAAGTCCTCTGTGGCCCTCGGACCTGGGGCCGGACAGTTCTTGTCTCCTGGGGCCGCGAGAAGACAGTTCGGGTCCAACACATCTTTACATTTGCTCTCGTCACACTCAAAATCCTTAGACTTAGACCGGGGTCCTTCTACCCTAACTGTTCAGGCGGAGCAACGGAAACACCCAAGTTGGCCTCGGTTGGACCGAAGCAACAGCAAAGGCTACATGAGACTAGAGAATAAAGAGGACCCCATGGAGAGGCTGCTTGTGCCCCAGGCTACGATCAAAAAAGACTTTACCAACAAGGAGAAGCTCCTCATGATTTCCAGATCGCATAATAATTTGAGTTTTGAACATGATGAGTTTTTGAGTAACAACCTGAAGCGGGGAACTTCTGAAACCAGGTTTTAATGTTCAAAAATATATCATTTTACAAGGCTATATATTTTAAAACTATTTTCACCAGTGTTTCCTTGTTAAAGTATAGGTTATAAGCCTTTTTATTAATCAAATGGTTTGTAGTGGGTTAGACCTGGCTGTTTAATTCTGTGTGGGAGATGGCTGCTTATGTTTGGGTTGCTCATGGTTGCAGTTCTTTCTACAATCGCACATGGTTTAGTGTTTTCCCTTCCTTTGGAAGCATTATCTCTTTTATTGATATGAACACACCAGACTCCCATCTGAACTACAGCTCCCTTTTCTTTACTTTCAAGTTCTCACGTTGATGGTCATCTGCATAGAATGAAGTGTCCGGTTCGGAAAGGGCAGGGTGCCAATGTGTGGACCCACAGTACCAAATTTAGGCCCAAGACTCAAAATAAACTTATAGATGCACATGAGTACAAACCATAGGTGGATTTTCTAAATGATTGCTTTTTTAAAAGCATTTTTTTTTTTTACAAAATCAGATAAATTATTTAAAAGGAAAAAGATCTAGTTTCTGTGTGAGCGAAATAATGTGAATTGGTGAAATTGGTTTAGCTTTATGTGAGCTAATTGATAGGAATTAAGTTGGTTGTGACTAGTTCCCTGAGCTCTGGGTAGGTATATCTTTTTTCAATGTTAGTTCTATTTTAGGGATATTTTATTAAAAAAAACAAACATGTATTCGAGAACCATGGCTGAGAATGCCAGGTATTTTTAGGGATAAATATCAAAATGCTATTAGCTATAACTTTAGATATTCAAAATCAGAATTTCTTTGCAACTAACTCGGAAAAGGAATGAGCCAATTTAGTTTGTAGGAATGCTATCTTGAAATAATTATATACATGAAGAAAATGTTGACTAGTCACAAAAATACACTATGGGTTAGTTAACAGTAACTAGGCTCAGTATCCCTCCTCGCCATCTCTTTTGTCATCCAGCATCCATGCATTCCCACATCCTTCTTTCCCCTCAACATTTTTTAGATCCTGTTCTTTGGGAAATAATCAGCTAACCTTGACATTTCTTTTTATCTTTGTGTATCACTAGCTTGGTGATTCAAGAAAATTTAATCCTTGACAAATGGACTTGAAATTTACCTTGTGCTGGAAAGCCTTATGAAGACCCCAAAGACTTTCTTAGGGTGTAATACATTTTTGGAATTGTGGCTGTCAGTCACCGAAGATAATAAACACGAAAATGAATGTTTCCATCAGAAAATGTTCATGTTTTCCATTAAGGTAACATTTAATTGTAAGAACTGTTTAATGGAATACTCAGGAAATTTTACAGATTCTTCCCAATGCCTAAATGTTTCTGAGCGGCATCAGCATTGGTATCATTGCAGCTCTTGTGGAAAAGGAGAAGGAAAATACATCTCTGTCCGTAGCTCCCCACAATCCCACCTTGTGTTGGCATCCGAGCTTCCCTGAATTGAGTCAGTGTTACTTGTTAGAACACCAAGCTTGTGTATCGTTATAGAGTGAGCTCAATATTTTGCTATAAAGCATTGAATAAACTTCTGTTCTTAATAGAAATTTGTGTTCTGCCTACATTTGCTATTATTTTTAAATAAAATGTACAATTCTGTTTAAAGTACTGTTGTTCAAACTTTCAAGATGTAGTCTCCTGGAGGCACTTGATCCTCTAGAATGTGTATTGGGTTTTGTGGCTTTCTTATTTTGCTTCTATTAAAGAGCTGGGTCTCTCCACTTATTGAAAATAGGCTATTTTCATATTTGTTCTCTTTGTGTGGTGATTAATTTTCTGTGTCAACTTGACTGGACTAAGGGACATCCAGATTTCTAGGTGTTTATGACGGTATTTACAGAAGAGATTCGTATGTGAATCTATCAACTGATCACCAGTGCAGGTCGACATCATCTCACCTGTTGAGGGATTGAATAGAACAAAAACACAGAGGAAGGGCACATCTGTTCCCTGTGCTTGAGCTGGGACATCTGTCTCCCTGCCCCCAGACATCAGTACTCCTGCTTCTTGGGCCTTTGGACTTGGACTGAGGTTTATACCATCGGCTCCCTTGGTTCCTGGGCCTTCGGGTTTGGACTGGAACGACACTGCCACCTTTCCTCTGCCCCTCTAGTTTGCAGATGGCAGGTGGTGGGATTTCCTGGCCTCCACAATTATGTGAGCGAGTGCTTCATAGTAAATCTCTCTATATCTGTCTACCTATCAATCTATTTATCTGTCTATCTCCTAAAGGTTCAGTTTTTCTGGGGAACCCTGACTTGGGATCATTTTCACTTAAAGTTTCATTGGTTTTCAGGAAAACAACCAGATACATAGCACCTAGCAAATGTCACTGATAATCCCAAGTTTGAAAACAGTGACTCTAAGCACCCCTGATATGACAGGGGACTGGAGCCATGTAATTTGCTCAGTTCACCCCTGAAAGAGCTGTAGCAGCTTGAAGAGGATTAAACAGCATGGGGCTTGGAGGATCCAAAGAAAGGAATTGGGGCCCAAAGCAGTGATTCCTGCTCACTCTTCTCTTCATCAAAAAGCCTGAGGTTTTTTTTATTTCCCAAACAAGCCAACTTTATGAAATGATTAACTTTATTTTAAATTAATCAGACACGTGTTGCTAATTAAAGCTTCAGATGAATTTGAGACAGCGGACGCCACCATGTTGACTTGATACAATTCTACCCAAAAGCAATGAAACTTGGAATTTTAGTCGGAGTGTGTTTTGTACATTTCCCTTTAGGCTTTAATAAATCCTGAAAATTATTTAGAAACTCTTATTTCTTCCCTTGGGAAACATCAGGTATCTGGACTGTGGGCTAACTGCCTCTAGGCCAAAGAGATCTAAGGCCTGTGATCTACCTGGGATGTATTAGCTTGCTGGGGCTGCCATAACAAATACCACAAACTGGATGACTTACGCAAAAGAAATTTATTTTCTCTTAGACCTGGAAGCAAGAAGTCCAAGATCAGGATGTTTGGTTTCTCCGAGGCCTGTCTTCATGGCCTCCAGAAGGCCATCTTTTCCCTATGTCCTCACACAACCTTTCCTTGGAATGCACGTCTCCGAGTCTCTTTTCTTAGAAGCACACTAGTCCTGTTGGATTAGGGCTTTATCCTGTCCTCATTTCACCTTCATCACCTTTTTAAAGGTTCTGCCTATCTCCAAATATGATGTCATTCTGAGGTGCAGGGGGTTAGGACTTCATGAATTTGGAGGGGAACACAAATCTGGCTCTAACACGAGGTGTGCCTGGAGAAGTGGGGCAGCTGAGTGAGTGTTCTTAGCCTAGAGCAGGTAAGGAAACCACAGTATACCCCCTAATGGCTTTACTACCCCAGCTGTCTAGCCTGGAGTGAATCAATCTCTCAATTTCACTTAACTCCATTTTTATTAATTTCTTAATTTCGAGCCTTAGATTCCTCAACTGGGAAGTGAAATGAGCAAGAACATAAATGATAAAGCCTAAACTCTAGAGGCTCTGGGTTCTTGATGCCCTGGGATGAAGACCCAGTGTTTGTCACCATCTCTGTTTGCTTCTCAAATAATGAGGGGCAGGAACCATAGTAGAGCAGAGTGGTTTGACTCATGGATGTCGGAGCCAGAGCATCAGGATTTGCACCCGGCTCTGTCACTTTTGGGCTTCTCCCCCTGCTGCGGCAAGACCACCAACAAGTACCAACTGAGTGCCAGCCCCACTCCAGGCTAGTATAGATTTAATCGGTTGGAGCTCATAGAGGATCCAGGGTGGTGCCTAGGGGGGCACATGGTGAACACTCAGCATCACTATTACTATCTGACAGTGTCAGCTGAGTGCGTTCTCACCTTCTTCACCCCAACCACATCCCACCCCCAGATGCAGGATGGATTGAGGCCTCCTAAAAATGTTCATGTCCCACTCCCCGGAACCTATGAATGCTACCTTATATGGCAAAATGAACGTCTAACTCCAACTAAATGAAGGATCTTGAGTTGGGGGAGATTATCCAGGATTATTCAGATGTGTCCTCATGAGAAGGAGGCCGAGAAAGATTTGACTACAGAGATGATGTGTTCAAACCAGAGGGAAAATAGAAGATGCTCGGATCCTTGCTTTGAAGATGGAGAGAGGAGCCACAGGCCAAGAAATGACAGGAACAAAGCTCTCGACACTGGAAAAGGCAGGGAAATAGACTCTTACCTCAGAGCCTTCGCAGGAACCAGCCCTGCTGATACCTTGATTTTAGCCCAACGAAACTGATTTTGGACTTTTGGCCTCCAGAAGTGAATTAAGTATATGTTATTTTAATCCACTAAACCTGTGTGTTTTGTTACAGCAGCCATGGGGAGCTAATACATTCTCCAAAACCAAAGGAGCTTTTTCAGACAAGCGAGCGGGTTGTCTGCAGACTAACAAGCAGGGTGAATGCATCCATCCCAGGTGATGGCAGGTGGCCCAGTGTTGATGTAGGATCAACATTGATAATGTAAGTTATTTAGACAAAAGAGGTAGAGATTCTTTGAAGCAGCAAATATTGACTTTGGTGGATAATAAATAAATTGCCAACAGACACACGAAAAAATGCTCAACATAACTAATTATCAGGGAATTATCAAAATCAAAACCACAATGTGATAGCACCTTCCACCTGTAAGATTGGCTAGTATCTAAAAGACAAAATATAACAAATGTTGGTGAGGATGTGGAGAAAAGAGAACCCTTGTGCACTGGGAATGTAGCCACAGTGGAGAGCAGCATGGAAATGCCTCAGAAAGCTAAAAATGGAAGTTTCATATAATCTAGTAATTCTACTTCTGTGCTTTTACCTGAGGAAAATGAGGACACTAATTCAAAAAGATGTATGTGCCTCTATGTTTATTGCAGCTTTATTTACAATCACCAAGATATGGAAACAACCGAGGCGTCCATCGATAGATGAATGGATAAAGGGGATGTGACATATATACACAATGGAATATTACTCAGCAATGAAAGAGTATGAGATCTTGCCATTTGTGAGAACAAGGGTGGATCTAGATGGCATTATCCTGGGTGAAATAAGTTGGACCGAAAAAGACAAATAATAAATTATTTAATTTATATGTAGAATCTAAAAAATCAAAACCAATGAACAAACAAGCAAGCAAACAAAACCAGAAACAGACTCATAAATAAAGAGAACAGACTGGTGGTTTCCAGAGGGGAGGGGAATGTAGGGATGGGCAAAATAGGTGGAGGGGATTAAGAGGTGTAAATCTTAAGAGGGGAAAATATATATATTCTTATATATTTATTATTATTATTCATATATATGTATATTTATATTCCCATATTTGGATAAGGGCATATCTTAAACTGGGCTTAAGAGCAGCTATCAATTGTAAAAGTTTTCAGAGTCAAATTAGTGTTTCTGTTTATATAATTTTAAAAGAAAAGTGGAAACATTTTTAGCAACGTTTGTATCAAAATGGATATTGTACTAGCAATTAACAATTTACTAAAGGTAAAGTTTTAGTTACTTGTTTTAGCAGTTCAAATTTAACCCTTTTTAATTTATGGAAACACACGATGAATGACTAAAGGAAGTAATTTTTTTTTTAATCCATCGATTTACCAAAGCTTACCTACTGTATTTTAAAGATGAAAATCTTGGCCTGCCCAATGATGTACATCCAACTGCTGTGGTGTTTTCGATTGTTAAAGATCTTAAGCATTAAAAAAAAAAAAAAAAAAAAAAGATCTTAAGCATTATTCACTAAGAAGCAGTGGCCCTACATGCACTATCCTGTCTTTTACTTCCAAAGAATTGCTCTGTTACCCTTCTCCCATGCTACATGTAATCCCATCTCAGGTCTTGTATCAATAATAATAATAACGTTGATATGGGATCAGATCCTCATTTAAGTCCCTTGTGATCCGAATTCAAACTGAAGTAATTCAGTTGGTTTCTTTCTTTCTTTTTTAATTTGAATTCAATTTGCCAACACATAGTCCAACACCGGGTGCTCATCCCATCGCGTGCCCGCCTCAGGGCCCGTCGCCCCACCAGCCCATCCCTTCACCCCCCACCCCTCCAGCAACCCTTTATGTATTTCCCAGAGTCAGGAGTCTCTCATGGTTTGTCTTCCTCTCTGATTTTCCCCCACTCATTGTGCTTGTTTTGGCGGCACATATACTAAAGTTGGTTTCTTTCTGTCTGCTGTTTCTTTCAGGATGATGGCGTAAGAGGGGAAAGGCCAACTTCATTGAAGTGCTTTTTACTCATTGATGCCATCTTGAGATAGAATTTAAAAATCAGGCCTGCCCAAGAGCAGGGTTATTAAAGCGACAGAATTAGGTCACTCAACCTTTAAATGTCAGCAGGTCAATTCCTATGGGGATTGTAGGAAAAGAGAAAATAAATAATAAAGAGGACACAGGAAACTCCACACACAGGATCTTGTCATTCTCATGCATCAAGTAGGTCTTCACTATACACTTTGAATATTCTCTTCTTACTGCTTCCTTTCACTCCTGGTTGGTTCAGGAGTTATTTTATTACAGAAATTATTGAGAAATTCACTTTTATTTTTACTCCTCCCTACTCATTCACCATTTAATACTTTGAGATTTTGAATGATTTTCTAGTTTTCTCATCACCAAATAGTATGGGTTGTGTCTCCAGGAGCACGTGTACTCTGTAAATTAAATTTAGAGATTTTGTTTGTGGTGCAATTATTTATAATCTAGATAATAAGGCCATGGTATTTGTGGTGTAAAGATTGAATACTTGCAAATGAAAACATAAAAGTCTGGACTTTAGAAGCAATAGGACATTAGAGCTGACACCCAGTGGGACACACGTTAGTGGCAGTACCAGGACTCGAACCCAGAACTGTTGACTCCCAGGATCTACATCAATTAAAATCAAGCCAGGTGGTTCTTTTTCTTTTCAAGGGTTTTAAAAAATATATATGTTCAAACTCTGATGGATAGATTTTGAGTTCATTAGGACTGGTAAAGAAAAAGTATCTAAAATTTCAGGCAGAAAATACAGTGTTGAAACTTTCATCCCATCTTAGAGGTTTGTGTGGGGTGTGCAGGGGGTGATATACTTGGGACAGACATTAGATAAGGCACAGAGTTTGAAATGGGAATTTTTGCTATTTATCTTACCCATGATTTCCTGCATTTTAATATATTACCTATGTAACTCTACCATTTTTCCTGCCTGAGCCATTATATTATCTTTAATATGAACAAGATTTATGGAACTAAAGTGAGTCATTTGCATCCATATTCAATGAACCACATGTACATGAAGGAAGGCAGGAAGGCAAGGGGGAGGCAAGGAAGAGTGTGGGATTTGAGGGATAGAGAGCAGGGACTCCCATATGTTTTTAATGCTTATTGAAAACCCATGCATAGCAAATGGCATTCCATTTACACTTTGTTTTGGAATAAAACCAAGCTTATAATTTTTAATCATGGAAACAGTGAGAAAATATTCTTACTTGATTTAAAAATACATCTTAATAGGTATTATCAGTGTTTATTTTCCAGCTTATTTCTGTCAATCACCCTAAGGGTTCATGAATTAATCATTAATTTGAGGTTGTCGACTAACGAATCAATAGCTCAGAGCTGTTCAGAGATTATTATTTTTAAAAATGAAATCACTTTTTTTTCTACACTCACATGTTCTGTATTCATTAGGTATAGTTTTTTTCTCTAAGCACTTCCAATTTCCACTGTGTTACCTTGTGTCACCAGTTATACTGTGTTAATAACCTGAGAAGTCAAATGAACTTTCCAGCCAGTTAATTGAAGAGTTAAGGAACTATCGTTCAAAGGCTCTTGCATTTTATGTTTGTTATTATAGTCTATTACTGTTTCAGGGTCAAATAAAATACAGATGAGCAAAAATATGAAGGGCATTTAGAACCTGGATCATATTCAATATAGGTTATGATTGGTTATCCCCTAGAGTTCAGTATACTCATTACCAATTCACAGGAAAAAAAAATGTCTTACAAAGTAATCAAAGTGAAAAATAAAATATACTCTAGCATGTGAACCCTGCACCATATTTTATATTGGCCTGCAAGATATTTAGCAGCTTACAAAGCAAATTTAGTAGAAGCCATAGTTTTCTTATGCTGGAGTTCTGGCAATGATGTGCACTAAGAAATATTGATGCAAAATTACTGTATGTTTATAAACTTACACCAAAGAAGTCTGGTCCCGAAAGTACGGCCTGCAATCAAGTATTTAAATGTATAGTATTTCATCTGCAGATCCTTTAAACTCTTCTCTTTTAAATTCTTTTTTTAATTTATATATTTCATTATTGACTTTGTTGGCATAATCTTATGGCTGTGTTCTCTGGCTAAAGGAGAACTAGAAAGTGGGTATTGGCCCTCTGCGGCATAATGGTGAGGCTGCCATGGGCTCGCAATGGAAGGAAAGGGAGGATATCTGAAAAGGTGTGATATTGAGTATTTCTAAGTTTGCTTTATGTGTGTGATTTCTGTTGTCTTGCTCCTGTTGCCACAGTCAACCCAGAGTTGACTTTTGGTTAGAATGGAGGTTATTGTCAGCTTGGGTATTATGTCTTGAAACGGGTGTGTGTACTGCAAAGTCCAGGAAATTTAGGAATTGATTTTAACTTATTTGTTGCGGGCCCTCTTTTCAATATTTCTATTTATAGACGTCAGACTCTATTCATCAAGAGTCTTGTAAACGTTGGTACATATCAGGCTCCTAATGGATGTTGGTAGAATTTACTCTTCAGTTCATGGTGGAAAATACAGACTGTATTTCATTGTCCTATACTCACGGGTCAGATGGGTCGGTGTGCAAAAACCTCTACGATAAGAAAGGGAGAACATATGTGGCTGGTTATAAAAGTGGAAGGTTAGGGCAGCCTGGGTGGCTCAGCAGTTTAGCGCTGCCTTCATCACAGGGCCTGATTCTGGAGACCTGGGATCGAGTCCCAGGTTGGGCTCCCTGCATGGAGCCTGCTTCTTCCTCTGCCTGTGTCTCTGCCTCTCTCTCTCTCTCTCTCTCTCTCTCTGTGTGTGTGTGTGTCTCTCATTAATAAATAAAATCTTAAAAAAAAAAAGTGGAAGGCATGGACTGGGCTATCAACCAGCTGCAGGAAGGGAAAGGAAGAATTAATCTGGGGTAACTCTTAGTCATTTGATCCTAGAAAGAATAAGAAAGTAATTTCAGGGGCGCCAGGGTGGCTCAGTTGTTGAGCGTCTGCCTTTGACTCAGGGTGTGATCCCGGAGTCCCAGGATCAAGTCCCACATCAGGATCCTTGTAGAAGCCTGCTTCTCCCTCTGGGGTGTCTCTGCCTCTCTCTCTCTCCCTCTCTCTCTGTCTCTCATGAATAAATAAATAAAATCTTAAAAAAATAAATAAAACAAGAAAGTAATTTCAAAAGCTGTGTATATCTTGTAAAAGCATAGAAAACAGAAAAGCTATATCTGAACTGCAAAAAGAATTCAGTACTTATGGTTGGTCAGTGGCCTTTTGGAAACATTAACTTTGTATTATGTTTTTGTCCCATCTACTTGCTTTAGTCTTTAAGGCCCAAGCCCTCTTGAAAATTCATTTCAGCAATGGAACAATTACCAAGGCCTACATACTACTTCAATTGCATGAATTTTAGGCCGAAATGACCATCTTCATTCAGTGTTTCTTTAGAGTTGCCCGTTCAGTTCATTTACCAAGGCCGTGTGATCGGTACAGCACGTCTCCCCCAGGCCCATGTCTCCCAGGAACCCCAACATTACCTGAGCATGCAAATTACCTTTATTTCCTAGATGTAACCCTGAAATAGAAACTTGCGCGTAACGAAATTTGATGCCTATGTGCTAACAGCAGATACCAGAAGAGTGGGAAAATAGAAACTGAAGATGCAAACATTCACTCTTCCAGGGTAAGTAAGAAAAAAATCCTGCCGTTATTTATTTTATTATTAAATAAGGTAAAGAAAGAGATTCTTTAAAGGACTCTTAAGCGTCGCACGCACACCCCTGTGACGTCCGTTTGTGGCGTTGGGAACCCTTGGTGAGTCCTGCACTGTCCTTTACACCCTGAGAGAATATCAAAAAGAAAGTCATGCTCTCTGAAGTGAAACAGCTTGAACTAGATTTTGAAGGATTTGTATGAATCAAGGAACTATTTCAAGGACAGTCTTTTTAGAGAGAAATTGCCGCTCGAGTTAAGCCCCGGAAACTGAGAGAGTAGAGCCTGCAGGACATCCGGCCTTCCCGGAGTGGGAGTTGGAGTTAGAGAGGAACAGAAGAGGAACAGAAGAGGAACGGGAAGGGAACCGGAAGTTCAGATTAGCGGGAACTTTAAGAAGCCGGGCCGGGGAGCTAGGCCCCAGGGCAGGGGTGAGACGCCCCAAACACTGAGAGACGTCGCTGGTTCACTCTGACCTCATCCTCTCTGCTCCCCAATTCCCCAAGGCTTGGCTTGAACCTACCCCTGTGTCCCGCCCCTTGTGGACAACGGACACTGGCTCGTACCAGACCATGTCATCTCTATCCTCCTCTCTTGCTCTTCCTGCTGTTAGTGTCCCCAGTCTCTTTCGTCTCTCGACCACGTCTATGTTTTTCCTTTGGATTTGACAACCCAAGCTATTACTTCCCCTTTGCTTGCAGGACTTTCTTCAACCATTATTCAGGTGTTTAGAAGTATTTGTGTGATATTACTGGTTATGGAAATAGTGTGGTCACTGTTAAAAAAAAATTCCACATCCCAACAAAATGGAACTGCATAGTTTAGAAAATTAAATGTCCCTCAAGATGCCACCCTTAGATGGCCAATGCAACAATCATTTTTTGAAACCCCATTGTGTACCAGGCATGGTATTAAGTGACGTGAAAACACCACCAGATGAGCCATTGTTTGTCCTTTAAGGAACTGGAGGGTATGATGCTGAGTGAAATAAGTCAATTGGAGAAGGACAAACATTATATGTTCTCGTTCATTTGGGGAATATAAATAATAGTGAAAGGGAATAGAAGGGAAGGGAGAAGAAATGGGTAGGAAATATCAGAAAGGGAGACAGAACATGAAGACTCCAAACTCTGGGAAACGAACTAGGGGTGGTGGAAGGGGAGGTGGGCAAGGGGTGGGGGTGAATGGGTGACGGGCACTGAGGGGGCACTTGACGGGATGACCACTGGGTGTTACTCTGTATGTTGGCAAATTGAACACCAATAAAAAATAAATGTATTATAAATAAATAAATAAATAAATAAATAAATAAATAAATAAATAAAGCCTGCAAAGTTCAAATGGCCAAATCCTCCTCCACAGCGCCAGAGCTCACACCCTGCCCTGGCGTCAACCATCCCCTCCAGCCGGGGCCACCTTCCCGCCTCTCTGACCTGTCCCGGCCTGCGCAGAAGCCCCTGCCCACAGTGGGGGGGTCGGGAGGTGGAGCCTGTGGCCTGAGAATGAAGGGGCTGGACGAGGCCAGGAAAATTAAGGGCAAATGGTTTTGAAAAGACTATTTCTCAGATGATCCAGACACAAATTATTAAGTCATTTAACCTGTCATCGAATGCATTTGCATACATTCTAAGCTTTTTATTTTGTCAGTGACAGATCTGTGAACTAAAATTATTTTAAAAAATAAGAAACATATGCCCCATTGGCTAGAGCAAAGTCTTCTCAAACCTTGAGAAACAGATTGGCATATATTCTTAGCTACCCTTGAAAGAGCACCAGGCAAACAGGTGTACTGGACCCAGGCCGGAGGAGAGCCCGGGGAATTTTCAGGGTATGTCCATCGGCAATTCAATTGCCTAATTGATTACATTTTGATGTTTAGCTTTTTTCCTCTAACTGTGGAACAAATATCTTTGTTCTCCAGTAGATCATCCCTGTCTGCAAGCAGGTAGGGCAGGGAGAAATTATACTTCTACAGGTTTTTGGAAACTCCTTTCTCCAGAAGGGAAAACTAGAGCTGGCTTAGCTGCCAGGGAGGGAACCATTCCTGTAATGGTTTCTGTAATACAGGAACTGCTGGGAATGGAGGAGCCTAAGACCCGTATCATAGCTTTTTCCACGACCTGGAACCTCTACAGCTAGAACCTCTACATTCCCTCCATACTGGACGCCCCCCTCAGAAACCTTCTACTCTCTTCTCTAAGTGAATTTGGCTTCCAGTCTATGTGCTCATCTCTTGGCTTTATTCTTCTTCCAACTTCCCAACCATCTACTCCAAGTCTCCTGAGCATATGCTTTATGGTTTTCATTACTGGTACAAAATGACCTAAGCCAATGGGGGTACAAATCTCCATTAAGTTCTTTTTGGTTGTAGGGTGCCTGCGGGGGGGGGGGGCTCAGTGGTTGAGCATCTGCCTTCGGCTCAGGGCGTGACCCCGGGTCCCAGGATCGAGTCCCGCATCCGGCTCCTTCAGGGAGCCTGCTTCTCCCTCTGCCTGGGTCTCTGCCTCTCTCTGTGTCTCTCATGAATAAATAAATTTTAAAGATCTTTTAAAAAGTTCTTTCTGGTTGCTTACAATGCTCGCCAATAGTTACAGATAGGCGTGGCTGCTCTCTTACCTTGCTGCGACGTTATAATGAAGGCAAGTCTCTACCAGGTCTTGTGACGATGCAGACAGTTATTAGCAAGTGGGAGTAAAACCGCTTGTTCTGCAAGCTCGATCAAGTCCTACTTCTCCAAAAATTTATAAGCTTCTACGACACTGCAGAGGAGTTAAAAGTTTTCCTTGACCCTCTTAGAGTCCTGATTGGGTCTGAAAATGAAGCTGACAAAGACAGATTAACAGGAGAAAAGAATACAAATTGTATGAAAATGTTACATGTCTATACGAAACTTCATAAGAGAATAAAGACCTGGAGAAGTGGCCGAAGTAAGAAACCTGTATACCTTTTAGACAAAGAAACAATAAATTTGTGAAGAATTGACAAGACAAAGGGGTTTGGGCTCTGGGTAGTAAATGGTGAAAAAGTAACAAGATTTGCTCATATGGCTTTCTCAGCCCTAAATCCTTTTCTCTTGTGATAAGAATGTCTTCCTCCTGATACAGGGAGATTTATCCCCTGTTTTCAGGGAAGAAAAGCAACTGTGGAAAGGAGATCAGAGTGACCTTCCTGCTTCTGCTGTTTCCTTAGTCTCCCTTAGCTTAAAATACTCAATATGCCACGATGCAATATTTTGGGGTAGTGTGTCCTGAACCCCATCAACACCTTGCATGGTGGTTTTACTCAAGACAGATGTACTAACAATCTAAAGTAGGGGTTCCCAAACTTTTTGGGCTCAAGAACCTTTTATCCTCTTAAAATTTATTGAAGACTCCAAGGAGATTTTGCGTTAATGTTTTATGTATCTAGGTGCTCGCTGTATTGGAAAATAAAACTGAGAACTTGGGCAGCCCAGGTGGCTCAGCGGTTTAGCACTGCCTTCATCCCAGGGTGTGATCCTAGAGACCTGGGATCGAGTCCCATGTCGGGCTCCCTGCATGGAGCCTGCTTCTTCCTCTGCCTGTGTCTCTGCCTCTCTCTCTCTCTCCCTCTCATGAATAAATAAATTTTTAAAATCTTAAAAAAAAACTGAGAACTTTAAAAAATTAAAACGCACATCCCATTAGCTTTCAGAGCAGTGATGTTTTCATGTATCACGTAGGCTCCGGGAAACTCCACTGCACACTCCTAAGAGAATCAGAGTGAAAAAGCATAAGGAACCTTATTGTCAGGAATATAAGTCTACCTTGCAGACCTGTTTCAAGTCTTGGGGGCCCCTGGAGGTCCCAGCTATATACTTTTAGCGTCGCTAATCTAGAGTCAGGACTCAGTTACTCAAAAATGAACAAATGCAACTAGAACCCTCTGAACCAATATCTGCATATAGAACAATGTAGGCATGAAACCTCCCACACCATCCTTGAGAGTGAAAGATAAAGAAGGAAATAATAGGGACGCCAGGACTTTTCAATTAAATCTGTTTATATGCATGTGGGGACGACCCCAAAACACCGGAGCAAATCCTCTTATCTCAGACACTGCAGATACCACAGGTGGAAGCCCATCTCTCACATCCTTGTTGCTTTTAGAAAGCCGCTGATTTTAACAATGAAGTCTCCTTTCTCATGTCATTATACTAATGAGCAAATTTTCTAGTTGTTGCTGAGACATTAAAAAAACAAAAAGGTGAAGGTCTCACCTCTACTACCACTTCCGCTGAATTATTTTGGAGCAGATCCCAGACATGCCATTTCATCGATAAACGTTTCAGCATTTATCCCCAACAGTCTTCTTTCGTCTTAGCCTAATTACGATACTGTTGTCACAGCAAAGAAAATTAACATTAATTCTTTAATATTATCAAATATTCACTTGGTATTAAAACTTCCCTAATCATTTCATATTTTCCTTCTCTTCGTTTCTTCATATTAGGATCTAAATAAGGTATAGACATTACAATTGGTTAATATCTCTAAGTTTCTTTCAATCTTTAGATTCCCCTCCCACCCCCAAGCCTCCTGATTTCTTTATTGAAGAAACCAGGCCATTTGTCCCCTTTCATTCTCCATATTCTGGATTTAGGAGACCACATGCGTCTGGTGTTATTTGAGAAGTTTCTCTGCCCCATCTGTCCTGTAAATGGATCATTTGGTTAGTGAAGCTTTTTGGCAAGCGGATTTTGTAGATGGTATTGGGTACTTCTCATTGGGTCCTCTTAGGAGGCACGTGAGACCCGTGAACCCTTTCCATGATAAGTGGGCTGTTAAATTTGTGCTGGTTTTGAAAAATAATCTTCATTGAATTAAACCTCTGAGACTTCTGGGCTTTTCTGCTACAGAAGCCACGTTATTCAACGTTACTAAGACACTGATAGTAACATCACTTTGCCTAGGAGGAAGTATTATAAACTAATTACAGGCATCAAGAACATCATTTTTGAACCAACAATTTTCAGTAATATTTTTATAATGTAACCCCCTTCACCTGAAAAAAGAATAACTATTTCTTTTGATTTTTTTTAAAGATTTTATTTATATATTCATGAGAGACACAGAGAGAAAAAATAACTATTTCTATTCTTATTTCTCCCTCTGATGCTAAAATCTCTGAGAGAAATATGTGACTGGAACAGTCTGTTTGTTGATAACGATTTCATTGTCTTTTGAAACTAGAACAGCCTAATCACTAACCAGCCATACCAGGTAACATTTTTTTTTATTGTCTCTACATTCCATTAAGAACTCTTTTATTTAAACAATAAAATTTCTTCCTGTTCAATAATACACTTCTTGATAACATCATCATGTGCCGATGTTTTGGCAAGGCTTTCACAAGCAAAGCAATTTTTGTCAAAGCCACAATCAAAACCCCAAAGATTGTAATAATCTAGAGTCACCAGACTCTCAAAAGATGAAGAATCACAGCCAAAGGGGGGAAAAATAGGAAAAAATGCTGGAGAGGAGGACTTTCATCATGAAACCTTCCTGCCTGTGCTGGAAGAGTCATTCAACACCCCCTACAGCTGAGCTAGTAAAAAGTTGCTCCATATATGAAAATGTAATGATTCACTAGGAAACTTCCTGACACACAGAGAACAAAACTTGATAGTAATTCTTAAAAAAAAAAAAAATATTTGAGAGAGAGAGAGAGAGCAGAGGGGAGTGTGGGTAGGGGGTGGGGGGAGGGAGAGAACCTCCAGCCTACTCCCACTCAGCACAGAGCCTGCTGTGGGGCTCGATCTCACGACCCTGAGATCACAAGGGTTGATTCACTCAACGGACTGAACCACCCCTGTAACTTGTTAATAATTATTAAATGGTCTAGAAAAAAAAACAAAAATCAAGGTTTGGGGCTCATATGCCTTTATAAAAGTGTTTGCTGCTCTTTGTTTGATCATGATTAATTTGGCCAGAAATGATGAGATTGCAACCTCTCCTGTTAGCCCTCCTGGTATTAATCATCTCCAAGGTGATTCAGTTTCCATGGCAACTGTAATATTTATTTTTGCATTACAGCACTGGTTGGGCTCTAATGGTTGGGAGGGCAGAGTCATCCTGAAATGTTCAGTCTCAGTCATCAATTTCTCATTGCTGATGTTAGAAAACTGGCTCATCACTTCCAGGTATTAATATTAATCTGTATTCAGGCAATTCAAGTACAAGGGTGTCCTGAGCATATCCTGTCCGTTGGTTCCCAGTTACCAGGCTTGAAGGCCCAAAGGGTTTTTACTGAGTAAAGGAGCTCCTGGTGTTTGCGTCCAAATTTTCATGATAATTTTAAACATACATAACATATTACCATATTTATATGCAAATAGACTGAGGAGGTCTAGCTATAATTCCTTCAAGGAAAAAGAAAATAAATATTAAATATGACTTTATGTATTCTCCAAAACAGAGATCTCAATCGAGACCGGCTGACAATGAATTAAAGTTTCTGAATTTCATTAAAATTAAGTGTATTCAAGGGTGAATTGCAAATGAGGAGAGGTCTCAGATATTTCCTGTCTTCATTCAGAGCAATGAATATTGTACCAGATGTAAGATTTTCCTAGACAGGCTCCCGAACAATGGAGGGGAGCGGGTTTCTGTCTTGGTACATTTGAATGTGGAAGGAAGCTTTCTCTGAAATATGGCCTGAGGCAAAATCACAAATTCTTGGTATTTTGAATTATTAGTGTCTGTATCCCTGTCACGTGTCTTCAAGTACTTTCCATCCTGCGTGTCTTCTAAAATATCCAGGCAACCAGGCAGCCCGGGGGGTCCAGCGGGTGAGCACCTGCCTGCAGCCCAGGGCGCGACCCCGGGTCCTGGGATCGAGTCCCGCATCGGGTCCCCACAGGAAGCCTGCTTCTCCCTCGGCCTGGGTCTCTGCCTCTCTCTCTGTGTCTCATGGATAAATATATAAAATCTTAAAATAAAATAATAAAATAAAATAAAATAAAATAAAATAAAATAAAATAAAATAAAATAAAATATCCAATCAACCTATTGGGTCAATCCATCTTAAAACCCTTGCTCTCTGGGACGTGTAAGACAATCATGTGCTAGGCGGGCACGTAGGCTCTTCATCCCGCCCCGAAGCTGGCTCCCCGGCCTCCCCGCTGCGGGTCAGGACGTGCTGCCCGCCTAGCAAGCTGCCCCTCGGTCCCCGGGCTGGGAGCGGGGTGAGAGGGGTGGAGTGGGCACGCGTAGGGACAGCAGTGCCCTGGGCAGCGAGGCCCTGGTGTGGGTGCCCAGGAGCCCCGCATCGGCCCCGCATTGAGCCCCACATTGAGCCCCGCATTGGCCCCGCATCCAGCCCTGCATCGGCCCTGCATCCAGCCCCACATCCAGCCCCGCATCCAGCCCTGCATCGGCCCCGCATCCAGCTCTGCATTGGCCCCGCATCCAGCCCCACATCGGCCCCGCATCCAGCCCCGCATCCAGCCCTGCATCCAGCCCCGCATCGACCCCACATCCAGCCCCGCATCCAGCTCTGCATCCGGCTCCGCATCCGGCCCCGCATCGGCCCTTCATCCAGCCCTGCATCCAGCCCCACATCCAGCCCCGCATTCAGCCCCGCATCGGCCCCGCATCCAGCCCTGCACCCAGCCCGGCATCCAGCCCCGCATCCAGCCCAGCATCGCAGTGCCTCGGGTGGGCGGGTGCGTCGCGGGTGGAGCAGAAGGAAGCAGCAGGTGGCCCGCATGAGCACTGGCGCGGCCAGTGCAGGCCAACGGCTCCAAGGACCACCCGGCCTCCTGGGGGATGTGTCCGCGGGACCCCGGGGACCTGAGCTGCAGATGGCAGGTAGCACAGGGCTGGTGCCGCAGGGGCCCCGCTGTCATGGCCTGAGGTCCACCCCCGAGGCGCCGTGCCAGTGAGAAGCCCGGGGACAGCATGGGAACCACCATGGTCGCCTTCTCTGCCCACCCGCGTCCCGCACGGCGCTGCCCACCCTCCCGGGGCCTCTGCGCGCTCAGGCCTCGTGCTCCCACGGCCGTGGACGGGGGTGTTGACGTCGTTCTCCCCCATCCCGTGCATGCTGGCGTGGGTGGGCACAGGTGCACCTGAGGGCAGGGACGCAGGTGCACCCGAGGGCAGGGACGCAGGTGCAACGAGGGCAGGGACGCAAGTGCAACAAGGGCAGGGACACAGGTGCACCCCACAGCAGGGACGGAGGGCGCAGGTGGCCGTGGGGCAGAGGGAGGAACAGGCTTGCACGAAGGCCCCGGGACAAGTGCGCCCTGTCCCGCCCCTGGGCACCCTGTCCACCGCACTGCACTCCCTGTCCTGCGCCCCTGGGACAGTCTGCTCATCAACTCCGCCACCTGTGGGCGGGCACATGCCTCGCTGCTGTGGCCACGAACCCACGTGCTGCACCTACTCAGAGCCATGTCCTTGTCTTTTCTTTCTTTCTTTTTTTTTTTTTTTTTAAGATTTATGTTTTTTGGGGGGGTTGAGCATGCATAGTGGAGGGGGAGGGAGAAGCAGACCCTCTTCTGCGCGGAGGTTGACCTGGGCCCAGATCAAGGGCCGGATGATTCCCAGCTGAGCCCCTGGCCCCCCAAGCCCTTTCCGGAGAGCACATTAACTGCTGGATCCCAGAAGCCTGTGAACCCGGGTCCCTGGAGGGCGACTCCCAAGGCGAAGTCCTGGGAAGGTCTGGGCCGCCCACGGTGAGCTCATGGGGCGCCTGCTTCTCCTTCGCCCTGCTCATGCTCTCTCTTTTTTCTCTCTCTTTGTCTTGTTCTGTCTCAAATAAATAAAATCTTAAAAAAAAAGGGGGGGGGAGGGGACCCGGAGCAGGCTGGGTTCTCATCTGTCGTTCGGCTCGCGTCCCTTCCCTGGCACCGTGGACTCAGTGCCCAGGGGTGCAGGAGCGCCCAGGCCAGCGTGCGGCCAAGGCTATAGTAAAGAAGGGGCAGCGGCCAAGGAGTCGGGGCCCGGCGGCATCTCAGAGCTCCTGGCCACCGTAACAGGCCGGAGCCTGCGCGTGGGGAAAACAAGGTCCTGATGCGCTCAGGCTGTGACCATCCATTGCTGTGGCCCAACATAGTTGCACGTGAACCGCGTTGGAACCGGGCCCTCGCTGGCCTGGCTGCCAAGTGGGCAAAGTGGACGAACACGTGAGGATCTCGAGGCCGCAGCTGCAGGGACACAGCGAGGCCGGAGCAGGTGCCGTGGGGAGCGTGTAAGGTGCAGCCACGAGCACGCAGGCCACACACTCAGCAGGTGAAAAGAGCAGGAACGCGGGAGGAGCACGTGCTTTTGAATTTGTCGGTTAAAAGCAAGTGCAGGTTTAGAGTCCCAACAGCACCGGTATCTCCGGGGCCCCGCGGCCTGCAGCGTGGTGACTCGGCCCACGGGGAAGCCTGGATTCCTAGCACTTCTCACCCTTACCCAGAGATGTCCACACTGCCGGCCTCGGAGCCCACCTACTTGGAACAGCAAGCTGCAGGTGTGCTGCGGTGCCCGGCGAGGGATGCCGGGCTGGACCACTGCCTGCAGACATCGTCGGGGAGCCCAGTGTCAGCCCAGGAGACAAGGGGGTCAAGGTCAGGAAGAGGCCAAGGAGGAGGGGGTCATGGGCGGAGGAGCTGGGCCCCCCCAAGAAGCCGAGGCGGTCGCGATTGTTCCAGGAGCCCCAGGAAGCAGACACCAGGACACACCTGGGTTAGGGCTCCCCTCCCGGGACAGATGTGCGACCGTGGGTCCTTCCCTGGCCCAGCACACGGGCGACGCGGTCCCTAAGTATCCACCTGACGTCCTCCAGGTGCTGGCTGCCCTGGTGAGCCCGGGGCGGGGAGACGTGTGCGCGTGTGCCCGCGGGAGGGGCACAGACCACACGGGAGGGTGGCATCCCCCTGGGGTGCACTTCGCCCCAGGCCGTCGTGCTCCCACACAGAGGGCCCAGTGTGGCGGGTGAGGTTGAGCCACGATGGGGCGGGGGGCGAGGGGGTGGGTGTGGGTGGCTTGGGCTGCAGGGGTGCTGTTGGCAGAGGCTCCCGGCCCGCTGCCTTCGGGGGCTAGGGGCAGGGTCAGAAGTGGTCACCTCCGTGCACCCGCGCAGGGCGGGGGTGGGGGGACACCCGAGGGTCCCCGAGGAGCCGCTGGGTCTCCGGGAGCCCGAGGCACTGTCGCGACGTCCCGGACCTGTGAGGGGCAGCTCCGCTGTGCAGGTGATTCTGCAGCACCAACAGCACCAGGGGCTCGAGGGCGTGCGCCTCCTGACCTGTGTGGCTGCGGGGTGGCTGGAAGCGGAGCCAGAGCCTCTGAACCAGAAGCCCGGGCGTGTCCCCGACCTCCAGCGACAGCAACGCCAGGTACCAGGGGCCGGGCTTCTCTCCAAGGCTCAAACTGCGCCGAGCTTCCCACCCCGGCGGAGAGCCACCTGCCCTGGCAGCAGCCGCGCCCATGGGTGCTGCCCCCGCCGCTGGCCCCAAGGTGATGCCCCGGCTTCTTCCCGCGCGCTGGCCTGGCGGGCAGCCCCTCCCCGCCCCTCCCACTCACCCGCCCCTCCCCGCCCCTGCAGCACGGTCACCCCGGCCAGGTGACACAGGGTCACACAGGGACGCGCTGCCTGCACCACGGGTCACTCCTGAACAGCATCCTGGCTCGCGCCCCGGTGCCCACTTGTCCAGCCGCCGCCCTCCCGGCCTCGTGGACCACAACGACCGTGACTGGGGTGGATCCAGACGGGCCCACGGAGCCAAAGGCCCCGCTCCAGACGCCCGCTTACTTCTAGACACGTCCCTGCCTCCGCGCGTGGAGGAGCTGCGCCCCAGGACCCAGGAGGAACCCCAAGCCCCAAGCAGGTGGCCCGATTCAGCAGGAGGGGTGCAAAGTCCAGGCGCCCTGGAGGGTGCAGCTCTGGAGAGTGCAGGGAGCCGTGCAGCCAGGGCGGCTCTCGCGGCCCAGCAAAGCCAGTGAAGGCCCGAGCCAAGCCGGGATGGACTAAGACCAGGCCATCCCCCGGCGACAGGTAACAGAAGCCATGCCACACTGTCTCCCCTGTGCCTTGGGACCCTGGCTTCCTTCCCCACTGGCATCGCGGTCAAGGCCTGGACACCTGCTGGCCTCACCTCACCTCCTGCCCTCCTGGCTTCACAGGCACAGCACGAGGGCCTTGCCTCCCTGTTCTGTGTTTTGCGACCACTGCCCTACTCGGTAACCTCCGCGGGTCCATCCTGCCTCCGGTCCTACTGGCCTCCGGGTCCCCCTGCGTCATCACACTCACCCCTGTAGCACCAGGGGCACAGCTTACAGCTCCATAAGAACATACTCCAAACATCATCTTAATGTCATCATCTCTTAAAGTAAGCCCCGGGGATACAGATCGTGCCGCCAGTGGGCCCTGGGGTGGCACGGGTGGTTGAGCCCATGGGTGTGACTCTCGGTTTCGGCTCAGGTCATGCTCTTGGGGTCGTGGACCCAAGCCCTGAGTTGGGCTCCTTGCTCAGTGAGGGAGCCCGGCTTGAGGGGCCGCTGCCCCTCACCCCTACACCTATAGGCTTGCACACACTCTCTCACTGTCTCTCAAATAAATAATTTTTATAAAAATAAAGAAAATAAGTTGTGCTGCCAGCAAGCACTGTCCCCCAGAGCCCCGTACCACTCTCGGGAGGGCTGCTGGGGTGACAGCCGATGTCCCCCAGCCATATCCCCAGCGCACCAGCCATGGCCCGTGGGGCTCGCAGCTTGTCGCTGCAGGTGGACCAGGTGGGGGACTGTGGGCTTGAGGAGCACTCAGCTGGGAGGAGCTGCCCAAGATTTCCAATCCCTGCAGCGACATGGCCTCCTCATTGCCCCTTCACCCGGGCACCGATGAGCTCTCTTCCCCGGCATGTCCCGACACGTCCCCTGTTGTCCAGAGATCTCAAACTGGGGCCGTTCTTCTTCGTCAAAGGCCCACATGATCTTTTGAAAATGCACATCTGACCACACCCCCGTGTGTCTTTAAACTGCTCAGGGCCTTTATGCTCTTGTTTCATAGAGACCACATCTTTCCTGCGGCCCAGGAGCCCCTGCCTGCCCGCTCCGTCCGCCTCCCCAACTCCTTTACCCTCTGCTTCTTCCACCTGCTAAAAGCTATTGAAGACGGCACCTTGGGTGACACTGTCACGCTCTGCAGTGGGTGGCCTCGTTCCCACTGGTCCAGAGAATTGTAAAGCGAGGCGGAGAGCAAGAAGCGTTTATAGGGTGAGAGGAAGGAACGAGGAAAAGAAACAAATAGAAAATGAATGAGACATGAGGAGGGAAGTTGAGAGTCCTGCCCGACTTGGCGCTCGGGCGCTGGCCGGCCAGCGGGTGGGTGCAGGGGGACAGGCAGGGACACAGCGGTCATCTGAGTTCCAGCTTGCTACTGGCAGCCTCGGGGGAGCGGCTTGGCCCGGCCTGGAAGCCTACGTCCTGCGGCCTCATTGCGGCTCCCCGGCACCTGGCTCCCAAGCCCTGTGAGCCCTGTAAGCCTTGTTGAGATGGCGAGGAAGCCTTCGGCGGGACCCTTGCCGGGACACAGAGATGGGGCTCCAGTGCCACCAGGGCGAGGACGAGGGCCGGCGGGCCCAGCAACAGGGAGCTGGGGCGATGGCAAGGGCCTGAGAGGAGAGGTGCAGGCGGGCGCTCCCTGCTGCCTGGGCCCAGCGGGCTCCTGCTGCGCGCACACCTGCGCCTCAGGTTCTCTCCAGGCCCACCTGGCAGGCCTTCGCTGGGCTGGGCCGGGACTGCGGCCGGTGACCAGGGGCAGGGTGGGGACCGAGTGCAGAAGGCGCCGGGCCTGGTAACACTGGCTCAGGGTGAGGCTCCGTCCCTCCTTGGCCCCGCCACTTCCTTCCAGCCTCTTCTGCTCCCGCCGCCCCTGGACGGAGCTTCCTCGCTGCCTCCCCGGCCCGCCCCGCTATCCTGGAGCTCCCCGCTCGCAGCTGCCGTCCAGGGAAGCCTCCTTGGCCCTGCCCTCCGGACGAGGTGTCCCCACCCGAACTTCACCCACAGTCCATGCGAAGGTTTCCCGTAGCAGCGGACAAGGGGATGGAGGCTCCCGTGTCGCAAAGGCCTCGGCCGCCTCCCGGGGCCTGAATCCCGACGACCCCGCGGAATTCCTGGCAGCCGGCTTAGGGGTTGGCCTCAAAGCCCCCATTAAGTCAATGAAAACTATTTGCTGTGCTACTTTTTAATTTAAAGATAAGGGAGTAACAAATGGTGTAGAGTAACAAACTCAATTTTTTGATAAGATTCAAAACAAGTGAATGTGTTCCCTTGGGCGCCTAACGCTTTAGCCAGAGCCACGGCCCTGTAGCGTCCACAGTGATGTAAAAGGTACGTATGGATGGTTTGCCTGATTTCTTGAAGAATACAGTTTGTGTTTTTAATAACAAATAATAAAATTGACTTTAAGGTACAATGAAATGCTTTCTGGAACGTTTGAGGTAATTTTCATTGGCATTTAACGATGTACTCGGGTGTAACCATACTTTTCTGGACAATATCTTTCTAAGTCATCTGACGAGAAAATGCTGATAGTTTTCTTTCTTTAACAGAGGTGATTGGGTTTAATCTTTTAAACGATATTTTTCGATATTGGCTCAATTTCTAAGCCCTCTTTTCTAATAATTATAACTGAAAACTTCAGAAAAGTTCTGTTTGGGGTGATTTCAAGCTCATAAATATTTAACCATAGATGAGTTTTTACTAAGTTAAAATGGGTGTGTGACATCATCGACTTGTCCTTTTGTCATATGACCCCCACTGAGTCATATGATCACTGAGTCCAAAAACCTAGAGATGTTTTTTTTTTCTCTTAATGTGGATTCAACAAGTTATTTGAATCATATGACGGATTTTCTATTCAAGCCCTGAGATGACAGGTTGGTAATTATTATTGAACAATTTAAAGTTCTGGAATGGATATTTGCCTGGCTTGCTGCACTACCAATCAGGGTAACTTGTATCTCTCTTTCAGTGTGAAAATAATCTGACTCTGAACTCACAGTGACGTCCAGAAATACCCAGAATCAACTTACCCATCCTTTGCTATCCACACTGCACCAACTTACATTGTCCCCTTTGGGCCACCACTTCATTTGTTCTTTACCCCATTAGCCAAGTCACAACACATGTGGAATGGAGTATTACTACTGATTATCATTATTTAGACGATACGATCTTAAATTTGCCATGAAGGAAAAATCATATCATTTAAGGGATCAGCCAGTTGTGAATATTGCAACCAACAGTTGACAATCCTACTCTCAAGGAGCTCATTATACTCATAAAAATAGCCAACTTTTATGGGGCATTTCCTAGGATACTGGTACTGTGCTTAGCTTCTATATACATTTTCAGTGTAATCCACTGATTGAGTTATAATTATCAACTGATGAAGACATTCTGTTGGGGCCACGATAGTTTTTAAAAGCACAGTAAATACTATAATTACTTTGATTTCTTTATTAGTCATGATAATTCATATCGTTTGATATCCCAAAAATATTAAAATGAAGAGTATTGGATTTTTCTCCCAAAGGGAACACAGATTAAAGAAATTGATAAATTATTTTGAAAGAACAAATAACTACAATATAAAGCAGTATAAGATAAGTGCCATGAAAGATGCATGAACAGGTCTTATCCAGCTCAAGAAGGGGAAGTAAATGGGTTGAAAAAAGTCATAGTGAAAGAGGTCATAGTTGAGAGATGCTTTGCCAGACTGGTGGCACTTTTTTGACAAACATGGCATGAACATTGGCCTATGTCAAGAGGCCACATCATTGGCCATTGATGTGAGGAAACAGCCTAGTCATGGAGGCAACGAAGGGATGCGAGGTTCAGTGGAGGGAAAGTAGGTGGAGGCTAGTCGATGTTTACTGTAAAGGTGATGAAAAAGCAAAAGAAAACTGGGAGGAGGTGGGACAGTGCTCTAAATTAGGGTCGTGCAGGGGCCACTGAGGAGCTTGGGTAAACCTGCTCCACAGGGGACGAGGTACATTAGAGCTTCCCAGCAGAGCTGTGACATAATTGCACAGCACTTAAAGAAAGTGAATCTTGCAGGGATATTTTGAAAGCAGAGGTTCAGGAGGGTACTGATTTGGAAGAAGCCAGTAGAAGGTTATTTCAAGAGCCCAGGTGAGAGATAATGAGGGCGGAAGCCGGAGTGGTGGCAGTGATAATGAGGAGCTGGTAAAAAAATGAGCCCACATACGGCTGAGGACCCTCGTCACTGCACGTCATCGGCCCTTCAATTACTGGGCAAATGACATGAATTGTTCTCCCAAGCTGTGCAGACACCTTGTGATTTTATGTTTAATTTGGCTGATGACTCCCTACTTTTGGTCCAAGGCAAAACTCTTCTTCGGTGCTTACTTTTAATGGAAGTAATTGAAATCTTTCCAAGAGTCACACACAAAAAAGAAGAATTCAGATTAGAGAAAGTACTAAGAAGTGCTTAGTTCATTCCTCCAAGGATTAAGAGAACGAGCCGTGTGTGAAGTTCAAGGTTAAGTGGATACTGTGGACATAGAAGCCTTTGAAATGGTTCACGTGTGTGACCGCGTGTGCCATTTATAACAAAGAGCTGTGCTATCTTTAACTTTCTGAAAAAAAAATATATACTTAAGAGGAGATGGTTCTTATAAGATTGCTCCTTTGCTGAGATAGCGTAATTGATTTTGGGTTACCAGAAAGCACAAAATTGCATTTTGCAGGATGCAAATGCAGGAAAATTGAAGCTTTTGACCAGGCCCAGAACAGCAGGAAAGTCCAGTACCTGTAACACGATTAACTCATATTCCAATTATGTTTTTAACCAAGGTACTTTCACTTTCCATTCTAATTTCTAAAAATGTGTTAAACATGTCATGCTTTATAGACTCAATTATCAACATGGGTAGCGGCTGGTTTGGAAAAGGTTGGGTTTGACCATTGCCATTAACTTTCTGCTTGAGAGGACATCTCTGACGGTCATGGCAGCAAGGTTTTATACCTGCTTTTTAATTTTCTAGTTCTTCTACCTGGGACTCAAGCTGTGTTGCTTGTCTCTAAATTTCCTTGTTAGGTTTCTTTGTTTCTGTAATACCCTTGAAGGCAGAAAAGCAAAAAGTGAGGGTCCAGAAGGTAGAGTGGATATGGCGTAGAGAGTGGATCGTGGCCCCATTTCTGTATTTACGAGTAACCTCCTCTTCTTCCCTCTGACTTCCACGACCTGTGTATTTAAGTTGTAAGCAGCTAAACATTCTTCAAGAATGTCAGAAAGCCAAACACACCTGAACAGAGTTTGATATTATCATCAGAGAAAATGCGCATGCCTACGTCTCTGAAACCCACCCACTGATTAAGGGTGAGCCAATAATCCATATGAAATTTGTACATATTAATTTTAGGGGGGATTGGCTTTTTGTTTGTGTGTTTATTCCCAAATAGCTGTAGTTTTTAAGAGCTACTATGATCTACTCCCTTCCTCTTTGCTGTTACCCCATGGCCATGTTAAACACACACACACACACACACACACACACAAATCTTGACACACATACACACAGATTTGTATTTCTGCCATAAATCTCATGGACAGTAGATCCAGAATGGAAGCTTTCATTCCCCTCCTAGTCCCTCCAAGACCTGCTTGCTTCCCTGTGTTTCATGTCTCGGTACCACCACCATGCTCTTGGTAACCTTCCTCCAGCCAGAAGCTCGGAAATGATCTGAGAGCTCTCCTTTTCCTTATTCCTTCCTCTCAGCATCCAACTCCTCAGCAATTTTACTCTCTAGATACTTCTGGAATGCATTAGTTTTTTTAAATTCCTACTATCATCCTCACAATTCAGGCTCACCTTTGTCCTTGACCTTTAACAACTCTCTCCAGCCTTCTTTTTTGCAGTCCAAAGTCCAACTAAAACACAAACCTGAACTCTCTACTAAAACCCATTCAATTGTTTGCAAATTAAGGTTTCTATGCCATAGCATAGCATAGGAGTCTGTCCATGACTCATCTTCATCTTCCTCTCTAGACTCCATGCTGTGCTTTATTTTTTAAAAAAAGATTTTATTTATTTATTCATGAGAGACACACAGAGAGAGAGAGAGAAAGAGAGAAAGAGCACTGCCCCATGCTGTGCTTTAAACTCAAGGATTAGGATCACATGTGACTGAGCATTATGGTGGGTGAATTACAAATATATCCCCTCCAACATTCCCATCATCTAGTTATTCAGCCAAACACTAATCCAGGTAATGCTGTGAAGGGGCTCTGCAGATATAATTAAGGTTACTAGTCAGCTGACCTCAAGATAGGGAGAGTATCCTGGACTACCCAGCTGGGCCTCATCTAATCGTATAGGTACAGAACTTTCTCTAGTTGGAGGCAGGGAAGATGAAGTAGAGGATTGGAAGCATGAGAAGGATTCAACATACGGATGCTGGCTTTGAAGATGCAGAGGCCATGAAGCAGGGAATTAGGCTAAGGACAACCCCCAGGCTGTAGCCAGCAAGGAAACAGGGACCTCAGGCAAAACTGAATTCTACCAACAACCTGAAGGAGCCTGGAAGCATGCTCTCCTTCGTCACCTCCAGATTCTCCTTCGTCACCCAGCCTGGCTGTGCCTTAATTTCAGCCTTGTGGAAACTTGAGCACAGACATCAGCCAAACCCACCAGACTAATGACCTACAGAACTATGACATGGTAAACCTGTATGGTCTTCAAACATCATGTAAGTTCGCACAGAGCATCTTTCAATTCTATTCACTTTACTGCCTCAGTTCAACATATGTGTTTTGAGTGCCTATGGTCGAGTGCTACGCTAGATGCAGGTGGTTTTATCTATGTGTGTGTGCCATATCTGCCTTTGTTTATATATTTCTGTATGTGTATGTTCATATATATGCACACATACATGTACATACCTGGTGATTATGTAGATATTTTTTACTTTGCATAATTATCAGAACTGGATAAGCAATCTAAGTAAAACTT
Organism: Canis lupus dingo; assembly: GCF_003254725.2. Lineage (NCBI taxonomy): Eukaryota > Metazoa > Chordata > Mammalia > Carnivora > Canidae > Canis > Canis lupus. The sequence continues at coordinate 68,916,532 of NC_064243.1, forward strand.
CTTGCATCTATGCTGAATTTGAAGCCAGTAGGACAAACAGTTGGGAAGGGAACAGGAATATGAGCCAGGGGGAGAGAGAAGGCAAACTGGAACCCAGAAGTACAAACCGGAGTTCATAATATGCTGGGGCCTGTATGAGAGCTCACCACCCTCAAGTCTCCAAACTGATGAGGAAGTGTTCTCTTATCACCAAGCTAAACATTCTCCTGGCCCAGGAGTCAGAGCAGGTGAAGGAGGACATAGTGAGAGCTGGAGCAGGAGCATGGCGGTTGTTACCCCAGGCCAACCAGGTGAGGCCAGTAGAGAAGCTTGTAGACCCCACAACAGCGCCTGGGGTCTCTGCACCTGTTTTCTGAGAATTGAAGGAATATGGTTGCCTCTTCTATCTTCTTGTCTCGCACAACATTTCTTTTAGAACTCATGCAGGGAAAGGAATTCTGGGAGACGTAGCCTCAATTTAGCTAGGCTGACACCATGTAGAGCCGCTACATTCTACCCCTTGTTAACTTGCCATCTATATCCACCTCCTTTAACCATACTAACCATACTTAAAGTACAAATACAGGCAAGATCATGCTTCTGTTTAGCAAAATGCAACAATCTCCTCATACACTGAACACATGGTAACCTTCTCCAGCAAAGAAGACACTGAATCTATTTACCCATCTTTAAGGGATGTTCATTCGTCTTCTAGATGAGTCATGCTCTCCCATGGGTGTCCTGTAACTTACAAACTGACATAAAAAAGTTAGCTCCTACTAATGTTATGTTAGATACTAGAAGAATGGGACAGAGGAAGACGAATATATCAAGAAATATATGTATCTACATATATATATTTCTACATATATATATATTTCAGAATGAAATGCTTAAACTATTACATTCTTTGTTTCTGTAACTGGTCATGTAGGCATAGTTGGTGATAAAACTACCATTTTCCTCTACCCAATTCCATTTGCCCTCAGCCAGCACTTCAGAGAGCTGTGGTTCCTTGCTCAGCGGGGTAACTCAGACCATCCCTGAAGGGTCTGAGTCTGTAGCAGTGCTGCCTAGATAGAGCTGGTTAGCTTTCTGCTGAATTAGTCACAGAGCATGGAAGTGCTAAACGGTGCCCCGTGGGAGCTCTTAAATCACAGACATACTCCTCCTTACTACTCCCAGGGTGTGGGAGCATTTCAATTCCCCCTCATAATCAGGGTCAAGCATCTCAGCCAATACCATAACCCCATTCTTTTTTTTTTTTTCATAACCCCATTCTTTGCCTGATGATTTGCTGGCACAAGTTGCCTAACGAGGTGGGTAGCAAGCTCAGCTTTCAGTTTTGTGGATCATCGCTGGGTCTTCTGGAGGAAACATCATTACATGGAAACCAGAATGTCTAAGATGACCAGAGTCCTAAGTCATGAGTACAGAAAGCAAAAATTCTACTAGCTGACCTTTCATAAGAAGAGCTATCCCATTTCTAGCCCTTTGATTCCTAGACTTGTGAATCCTAGCTTGAGGGGAAAGGCTATTGAAAAAATGAGGATATTGGCCTAGCCCTGGTGTTGCCATCCATCACTGAGTCTTCAAAAAGCCACTCCCCCATTGTATTAGGCCAGCTGCTTCAGGGTGAGAAAGAATGTAATCACACCAGCAAACTCCATGAGCCCAGGCTCATTGCTGTGCTTCATTAGCCATTATCACTGGGAACAGGGTCATCAATGACTCCAAGCCTAATCATATCAGAGAGTCAATTCCAGATAGTGTGCAACCTTAAGGGTAGGTAGAGGACCCACCCTTCAGGTTCTGTTCTGGGGAAACCCTTCCAGCACCAAGACGTGTATTAGCCAAGATTCAATCAGAGAAACAGAACCATTAGGATTTATTTAAAAATCTGATCTTACACATGTGTAGGAATTTGTTAAACAGTCAAGGTGAGGTGGTTGCCTTTACATCTGTTGCTAGAGTTTGAGACCACCGAGAAGGGAAGATTATGTGACGATAAGAGGTGAGACGCCAACCCGGACCCCTTAAGATGGAATAGAAGCTGTTAGTCTCTGGCTCCGGCTCAGCGCTTCCAAGTTTGCAGAGTGTCCTAGAGGGACTAAGCATGCGCGTGGCTCAGGCGTCTGGGGAGTTAAAGGAGTTTCTGGCAGGAGCTGGAAGGGCCGCGTGGCTAGTGCTGCCTACCCTACCCCAACAAGGGGAGCCAGCACATAGGTGATAATACCGCAAAACGTCTCCAACGGCCCCGCTAACGTGAAACTCTTCCAAGAAGGGGGTCCTGGAAAGGACAGTGTCATCTTAGCTAAATTGGAATTAAGTACAAACCTACTGGAACATGTAACCATTGTAGCAAACATTGTGAACCGAAACCACTAACGAGACAGCGGTCCTTCGGATTAGGGATAGCGGGCCGTGTGCTGCTTTCAGTCTGTCTGTTAACAAGTGTTTTAAACACCTTTCTTGCCCTGCAGATAATCCGTGATGTATTCTGGGTGATTATTTTTAGAACTGTTGTTGCCAGTAGTCAAGACCCGTATTAAATAAGCAACGTTGGCCGCACACGGTGTATTTGGTTGGACAGAGTTTGCTGAGTTCTGAACAAAACATGGGGATGCAGTTGGAGTGCGGCCAGCTGGCTTTCCATCTAAATATAGTTCGATGCAGATAGACTCTGGTTCTTGTTAAAGGTTTTTGCATCTAGCTCTCTAAACAGATTTTTTTCTCTCTTTCATTTTATTGTCAAAGGGAAAATGATTATAGATTCATCTTTCCAAGTTAACTTTTCCTCTTTGAAGATTTAGTATCAGCAAAGAATAAAAGTGACAACTATTCGAGGACAGCATAGATTCCCCTGTTAAAGACCCTGCTATAGGTTAAGGGGTCTAGTGGGCCGGTGAGGAAACACTCCTCTTCCTTTCTCCAATCAAACAGAATGAGCTCACACACCTTCATTAGCTTCCTTCATTACTGCTCACTCCTAGGCATCTGCAAACTGTGAGTTGTGGTTAGACTAATGTGAACTTCTTCCCTCTGAGTCTTGGGAACTGGCTGCGAGGACAGCTGTACCTGTAGGGCAGACACCAAGTGCCTTCGTGTATTCCAGCCAGCTGCAAGCTTGGCTGGGTGGCCTCGTGTCCCCAGGCGCGGACAGGACAGGCCCAGGCATGCGGGGGTGGGCGAGGAGGTAGATGTGCCCACGGTGACAGAGGAGTGGGAGGCTAAGGCGAGGGCGGGGAGGATGAGCATGCACCTTGTCGGATGCCTGAGAGCGAAAGGGCCCGCCAGGCCTGAGCATGGTGCCCTACCCACCAAAAACCTGGCCGTTCTGCTTCCCAAAGGGGGTGTCCCCAGTGCTCACCCTTTGTGGGCAGGGGCGCAGAAGTCCCTAGTTATGCAAATGCAAGGTGGAGAGGATAAGGACCGCCCCACAGCCGACCAAGATCTGCACCGCTCTACAGTCTCACGCTATTCTCCTGTAACTATCACAGTGGATCCTTTCAATCAGCTTGTGAAGAAAGTCGTTTTTCATAGAATCAAGTACATTTTATCCTCATTTACAAAAAAAAAGAAAGAAAGAAAGAAGAAGAAAGAAAGAAAGAAAGAAAGAAAGAAAGAAAGAAAGAAAGAAAGAAAGAAAGAAAGAAAGAAAAGCAAGACCAACCCACCCCCATGCATGAGGTTACGTGGCTCGCCCGGTCCCTCCTGTGTCCCGGGATCTGCCTCCCGCAGGCGAGGAGCAGAGGGCCAGGGCCGGCCGTCCCCGGAGGCTGGGGCTCCAGGGGGAAGCCACTGGGACTCTGGAACCTGCCCAGTGGTGAGTAGAAGCCAGAACCTTCTACTGTATTGAAGATAGGGGTTTGTTTTGTTCTTGGATTCTATTTTGCCGGTGACTGAGGAGCAGAGAGCGAAGGCTGCCCTCCTCCTCTGGATAGACTCCTTGGCGGTGGCATCGTGAGAAGAATTCCTAGTCATCCTAAGAGTTTCGGCGCCAGCCACCGGCCCCTCCTTTCTCCTGCTAGTGTGGGCCACACCATCCTAGAGGAGAAGTCGATATGGCTGAGTCCAGGCCACCGAGCGCCTCGGCTGCAGAGGGGTAACCACACCCCGCGAGCCCGGCCACCTGCTGTGAACCCTGGAGGCGTCCCCACAGTCCCCACGGCCCTGAGGCCTGGCCCAGGCAGGCCTCACACCCAGCGCAGCCGAGCCCAGGGTGGCAGTGGTGGCGCCGCGAGGACATGGGGCTGCGCGATTGCAGGCTCCTGGGGGGGAGGGCAGGAATCTTGGATCCCAGCACTCAGGAGCCACAGGAGCCTCCCAGATGCAGGCCCTGACACGTCCCCAAGCCCCACTTCCACTGGAAGCACCGTGTCCCCCAGCCACTCGCTCACCTTCCATAGGTGACACACAAGGATAGAGCTAGTGACCCCGGGACCTTTGAAAGAAGTAACTGGTGGAGAAGAGCGTAACAGAAGATCAATTTGTAAAAGCAATCGTATTTGCAGATCTCCAGCTGCAGTGAAGTCCGTGTTTTACCTTCCTTGATTCTGACAGTGTAGATATTTTTTCACACTCCTTCCATCAAAAGCAGGGACTTGATTTTTATTTACTGTTGTATCGCTTAGAGCCGAGAACCGTCTGGCCTTTAGAGACGCACGATATGTATGAACTGAATGAATGCACAGGATTCTTTTTTTTTTTTTTTTTAAGATTTTATTCATTTATTCATGAGAGATACAGAGAGAGAGGCAGAGACCCAGGCAGAGGGAGAAGCAGGCTCCATGCAGGGAGCCCGACGAGGGACTCGATCCTGGGATCCCAGGGTCACAACCTGGGCCGAAGGCGGCCCTAAACCGCTGAGCCACCCGGGCTGCCCAGCGCACCGGATCGAAACAGAGAAATGTCCTCGTGCGGTGTGCACAGTAAGGATCCAGGGCGGTGCCGTGGCCTCAGCTGTGCTCGCTGCAGACGGAGCCCCGAGCCCCGACGGCGGCCTGCTCCTCAGGAAGAGGACGCCTGTGGCTCCCTTAACGGCAGAGCCTCGTCCTCAAGCTCGTCGGCCCTGGGTTTCCCATTTGCACCCACCAAGCAATATTCAGAATATGATTTGCTTCCCAGGTCAGTCTTCAATTTGCTGAGAGGATGCACTAACCCTCTGACTGACACACTCCAGTCTTCCTTCTCCGTTTTAGTGCTCAAGGCATATTTACGAATAAATTTTGTTTCTTATTGTTTTTTAGATTTTATTTATTTGAGAGAGAGCACGCACGAGTGGCAGGGAGGGGCCGAGGGAGAAGCAGACCGCCCGCTGCGCACGATGCAGGCCCTGACCTGCGGCTCCATGCGGGGCTCCACGGGGGGCTCGACTCAGCTGATCCCAGGACCCTGAGGTCCTGACTTGAGCCAGAGGCAGATGCTTAGCTGACTGAGCCACCCAGGCGCCCCATAAGTTACACCTTTCTAAAGGAATCAGTCTCTTATAAATTTGATTAGTATGAGCGGTCGGTGAAAATCTTAATTTTTGGTGTTCTGACAAAAATGGCCTCTTAGCCTTGCAAAGTTGTAGAAAGAACAGTTTTTGGAGGGAGACAGATGGGAGTTGAATTCTTAACTCTAATGATGTAGTGTCGTGCCAAAGCAGGCGATCGTTTTGCTGAGCTGCATGATTTCCTTTTATGAAAATGTGGACAGTAGGTGGGGATGAGATGAGATGCAGGCAAAGTGCCTAGAGATGGCTCCTCACACACGCAGTTGGGGTTATTATTTTTTTTTTTCCTTTTTCCCTGCAAAGTGGAAAGACCAGTCAGGCTACCACTTGCTGACCCCAAAATGAGGCTGCCTACCAAGATGTCTCCAGAAAAGGCTGCAAATGTCCGGGATGAATTGCCACTATTTCCCAAATTGGGCGTCCTAGATGTTCGTGCAGAGCTTGCCTGACCTCAGGTGTCCGGTACTGAAAGGCCCCCCTTGACCTCCCAGCAGCCCTCTAGACGTCCTACTCCGAGCAGCAGGTAGATCCAGAAAGTCTCTGCCCTAAGCCTGTGTGGATCTTAGGGTCCAGCACCTGCCCTCGTCCAGGGTCTCCAGGAAAGCAGAGTCCATAGAGATACGGAGACACAGAAAATGAGATTCAGTAGCAGCGAGTTGGCTCTCACAGTCACAAGGTCGAGGAATCCCACAACTGGAAGGACCTGGGAAAGCCAGTCCGAAGGCTACGGGCTGGAAAACCAGTGGCACAGACTCCAGTCTGGAGGAGAACCCAGAGCACCGAGGGCGGGAGACAGCGGCTCCCACCTGAACGCGTCCAGTAGACTGAATGCAAGCTCCCCTCCCTTGCTCTGTGGGGTGGATGGTGCCCACCCACCTGGTCACTCAGCCCATCCACTCGAAAGCTAATCTCTTCAGAAACTCGCTTACAGACATTGGCAAAAATAATGTATAGGGGCCCGGGCGGGGGGCTCGGTGGGTCGGGCTGCCTGCTCAGTGGGCAGCCTGCTTCTCCCTCTCCCTGCTGCTCCTCCAGCTTGTGCTCACTCGCTCTCTCTGTGAAATAAGTATGTTTTTTTAAATCTAAAAAAAAAAAAAAAAAAGCAATGTTTGGCTATTTGGGCATCCTACGGCCGGGTCAAGGTAACACATACACTAAGCCGTCACAGTGCGTATGGAGCTGCACCTGGACCTGCCACTGTACTGGAGGCTGGTCCCCGGGTGGCATCTACTATGTGGCCCCGACCCCAGCCCCGCGTATCTCCCAGGGCTTCTCCTTTTGTCCACACACGGCCCCAGAGGACCTGAAAGCCGCTGCCGTGGGAGCTCCATCACGTGACTGTACACAAATACATTTCACTCTACTTTTTGATATATCTAGTGGACCAAAATGTCTTCTTTTTATGCGGCAACTTTGATTTTTCATATTTATCTGAGTGGGAGAGAAAACGGTTTGTATATAGAGAAATACAATTATGGAGATTAGCTTTGAAAACTCCAAGTAATATTGCTGAAATCTGTCGAGTGACAAAATTATAAAAGTTTTAGGAAATTTAGGATGTTTGAGTTGAGCCTGAATATGGATAAAACCCTCTGAGGGATCCCTGGGTGGCGCAGCGGTTTGGCGCCTGCCTTTGGCCCAGGGCGCGATCCTGGAGACCCAGGATCGAATCCCACATCGGGCTCCCGGTGCATGGAGCCTGCTTCTCCCTCTGCCTGTGTCTCGGCCTCTCTCTCTCTCTGTGTGACTATCATAAATAAATAAACATTTAAAAAATAAATAAAAACTTTAAAAAAAAAAGACACACTGCTTCAGCTTAAAGCAATTTAAAAAAAAAAAAAAACCCTCTGAGTGTGTAATTTATCTACGGGAGAAAAAAGTTGGTGTATCATTGATCATAATTGAACGATTTTAGGTCTTTATTCACCATACTAATCTTATATTTTTTAAGATTTTTATTTATTCATGAGAGAGAGAAGCAGAGACACAGGCAGAGGGAGAAGCAGGCTTCATGCAGGGCGCCCGACGTGGGACTCAATCCCGGGACCCCAGGATCATGCCCTGGGCTGAGGGCGGTGCTCAACCGCTGAGCCCCCCGGGCGTCCCAACCATACTAATCTTAAACCTAACTAAACATGTATATTCTCTCTATATCCTAATTGCTTGTGTTGTAGATATATAATACTAATATGGACAAATATTAAAGTGTCAAGCAAATATGCACATAAATAAATTCTCTTTTTAATCACATATGATTGGACAGCAGGTGCACTTCTTGATTCGAACCTCAGTGAACCACTTAGCCCACTAACTCCCAAGACATCCTAACAATTATACAGACTAAACTTTAAAAAAAAAAAAACAAGCTGGCTGAGATATAATCGATGTTAGTACAGCATACCTGTTTTAAGTCTACAGTCCCACAAGATTTACAAGAACCAGCACTACAGTCACAACATACAATATTTTCACAGGCACACACCAGCAAATTTCTTACATGCATATTTTGAAAAAAAATAAAAAATAAAAAAACCTCCCCCAGCTTCTCACCTTTTCAGCCCCAGATAACCACTTCTTTGATTTCCGTTACTATAAGTTAAATTTTTTTAGACACGATGGAGAGTGCCATAAATAGTGACTCTGTGTGTGAAGATACTAGGCAGCTTTTTTCTTTTTTCATTTAAAAATCACTTTGAAAGATAATTAAAACATTGAAAATAAAAATGACAATTTATTGTGGATTTTACGACACAGGGTAACTGGAAAAACCAATTGTAGTGGGCCCGCACGATGGAGCACTACTCAGCGATGCAAAGGAGCCGCTGCTGACATACGAGCCCGCGAACGAGTGCCCAGGACATCACGCTGGGCGAGGAAAGCCAGGCCCCGCGTGGCACTCTCCATTTCTGTGTGTAGCTCTAAGTTTCCATTTGGATCATTTTCTATTTCACCTGAAGAACTTCCTCTAATATGTATTGGAGAGAAGTTCTGCGACCAGTGAATTTTATCAGCTTCTGTTTATTTAAAACGTCTTAAATTAGGGCTGTGTTTTTGCAGGATATTTGCACTGGCTACAGAAATTTAAGCTGGCCTTCTTTACTTCTTTCAGCACTTTATTTTTTTTAATTTTTTTAATAAATTTATTTTTTATTGGTGTTCAATTTCAAAGATATTAGCCCATCACCTTCTAACTTGCGTGATGCCTGATTGTGTCTGAAATCATTCTTGTTCCTGTGTATACCATGTGTCTCTTTTCTTTTGACTCCTTAAGATTTTATCATTGGGAGGTAGATAGTTTTAAATTTGGAGTATTAGAGGTTTTTTTGTACTGTGGGTTTATAGTTTTTGTCAAATTTGAAAACAGTTTATTTTTTTTTAATTTTTTTAATTTTTATTTATTTATGATAGTCACAGAGAGAGAGAGAGAGAGAGAGGCAGAGACACAGGCAGAGGGAGAAGCAGGCTCCATGCACCGGGAGCCCGACGTGGGATTCGATCCCGGGTCTCCAGGATCGCGCCCTGGGCCAAAGGCAGGCGCCAAACCGCTGCGCCACCCAGGGATCCCAAATTTGAAAACAGTTTAGCCAGTATTCTTTAAATATGCTTTCTGTTTCCTTTTGCCTCTCATATTCTCTCTCCCTCCCTTCCTTCCTTCCTTCCTTCCTTCCTTCCTTCCTTCCTTCCTTCCTTCCTTCCTTCTCTCTCTCTTCCTTTTTTCTCCCCATAATTTATTTTGGGTAGATTCTATTGCAATATCTTCAAAACAAGTGTTGTTGCTGTTTGCAATATATATTCATCTGTTAATTCTGCCCAATGAAATTTTCATCTCGGACACTATATGTTTCGTTTCTTAAAAGTCATTTTGGTTTTCTTTTTTTGTTGTAGGAAAATATACATGACATAAAGTTTACCATTTTCACTATTTTTACATGTACAGTTAAGTACATTTCTATTGTGTCACTTGGTTCTTTTTTATGTCTTGCACATCTCTCCTCATCATGTTTATGTTTCCTTTAAATCCTTGACCATGGTTACAACTTGCCTTGATATTCGTCGCTGCTAAGTCCATCATGTATGGCATCGATTCCTTTGACTGACTTTTCTTATGGCAAAGGTCACACTTTCTGGCTTCTAGACATGTCTGACAATTTTTTTTTTTTTTTGATACCCAAAATAGTAAGAATTATGTTACTGAGTGTCTGGATTATGTTTTCTTGACCTAGTGCTAAGCTTTGTTTTTGCAGGTGGTTAAGTTACTTGGGGATCAGTTTGATCTCTTTAAGGCCTGGGTTGGGTCTATAGTATCATTTACTCCAAAAACAGTTAATTTCTGTTACTAATATGATCGTTTTGGAGTCTCCACTCCAAATGCTTGAGCATTTCCCCACCCTGTGTGAGCCCTGGAAATTGTTTGCCTCGTCCTGTGGAGTTTCGCTCCTAAGCATCTGCAGCCTATTGCTCGGCAAAAACTCAAGAGGACTTCCCTTAGAGTTCTGAGCTCTTTATCTATGTTATTTCCTCTCTTTCAGGGCTCTGTTTTCCACCATCAGCAGACCCTGCGACCTCCTTGAATCCTAATTTCTCATTGGGACCTCTGGGCTATGTTCTCTACTTTTTATAGTCTTACCGTTGGTTATAAAGAGAAAAGAGCCCACTCACAGGATGTCTCACCTTGTTTCCTTCTCTCAGAGATCACAGGTCTCTGACACCAATATAATTAAAGCCTGAAGACAGCTGTTGCCTGTATATTTGGCAATTTTACATTTTCATGGCAGGAGGTTAAGTCCTGTTTTTGTTGCTGAGCCTTGGCCAGAAGTAGAATTTTGAAAATGTTAATTTTCACATCTTTCCTGTATTCTAGATTGTTAACTAGAACACTCATCTCAGAAAACCTTAGACATGTTTTAGTGCTAAAAAATCAGCAAAGACAGTAAAGATGAGTGAGGACTCAAGCTGAGACCAATCACTTTAAATTACTAGGCATAAATTCTCCAAAACTAGACAAGTTTTTGTTCAAGAGCGAAGAACTGAAGGCCGTTGGTATTGACAGTATCTCTTTTGTCTTCTCTTTGCATATTCCTCAGAAACCCAAATAGGTTGTAATAAACCTAAATAGGTCTCTGAGCTTTAATGTTGTGGCAGTTTTTCCTGGGGTCATCACTTTTGTTTCATTAAGGAGTTCAATGGCCCAAGAAGGAGCAATTATCCCACATGGGTGTTTAACTTCTAGTCATACCAACTTCTCTTCTGAAAACTTGCAGCTCAGCCCACTGCTTTTATTTGGCTACACACTGTTCCCATAGCCTGAGCTTCAAATATGTGATATCTTCTTTAGTATCCATTGTGTTACAACTCTCCTCCCCCTCCTAAATAATAGGCATCTTGATGTAATTATTTTTCAAGCCTGAAGGCAGCGAATATGACAACTAAAATTAAAAAGATGTAGGCACTGTCACCATCCACAGGGAGAATTTTAAATTTTCTAGACAATCCATTTGATAGCTAGGCTCTCTGGAACATGTCTGCCAATTCCAGTTCAGCTCTTTGTTCCAAATTAAAGTATTTGGTTTATATAATCGAAAGAAGAGCATAGCATTTTACTTCTCTTCAGCTCAAGTCTTCATGCTTTTAGTTTTTTACTTAAAATTTCAATGCTAAAAATAAAATCCAGGCCTCCTAGGGAATAGCACTAAAGTTGTTGAGAACTTTCCCTTATTCAACACATTTGTTGCTCTGCAGCCTTTTTCGCCCACACAGGTGTGCATGATAGATTAACTGAGTGACATTTCCGTTCGATAGTTTTCATTATCAGTGCACACCAAGTAAAGAACACAGGTTCATTCATCAACTGATTCACCCCTTTATTCACCCAGCACACTTGTGCTGAGTCCATTACTATGGTATGCAGGGGTGAGTTAAACAAATACAGCTCTGCCCTCGTGGATTTTAGAGGATCACATCAGTTAACATATCAACAAAGAAATGAATAATTATAAAATGTGATAGGTTATGAGGGAAACAATAGGCCTTGTAATGGAGAGTAGCAGGCCCCAGGGCGGGGGGGCGGGGGCAGATTCTCTGGTAGAGGTGTCAGTAAGGACTCAGGAGGTGACATGGAGGTGGAGACAGAAATAATTAGAAGAAGCCAGCCATGTAGACAGGGGCAAGAACTTTCCAGGCGAAGGGAAGTGCATACATTAAGGCCAGAAACACTTGGCAATTCAAGTGGCTGAAAGGAGGCATAGTCAATGGACTATAGTGAACAAGTGGAAAGCAATTGCAAAAGTAAGCAGGCATCCGATTATGCAGGGCCTTTAGATCAGGGTAAGATGGCTGGATTTTACTATCAACGCAACAGAAAACCCCCGAAAGAGTTGGCCCAAGGAGTAAGATAAGAACATTTATAGTTTTAAAAGTCACAACCTAGAGTCTGGAGGCTAGAGTAGGAGGAGAAGAAATTCAAACAGTAAAACCAGAAGACGGTTATCATAATAGCCCACGTGAGAGGAGACGGTACTGATCAAGAAGTAGTTAGAACGGAGGTTTATTTTCATCATAGAAACACCTGCACACGCTCATGCATTGGCTGCATGTGTAAATATGTATGTTGCTGTTTGTGGGCTTGAGCCATTGGGGTGAGGGTATAGGGGACGGAGGAAAAGACAAAAAAAATCAGGAATCACTTCCATTTTTTTGGTTGGGACAAGTAGGTGGGGAGAGGTACTATCTCCTGAAATAGGAAAGGGATGGGAAGGACATGATGAATGGCTCACTGTCTGAGTTGTCAAACCAGTTCAAAGCAAGATGAATATCAGCCACTGAAATATGAAAGCCTCGGCGTTTCCCCATTTGTTTATAAATACCAATATGACTGCACATCTGCATTTATTAGAGAGCCATCCCAAAAGGAAAACCAACCAATTCAATAAATGTGATTAAGACTTCTGTTAGAATTAACCTTCATAGGACCCAAATTATAGATATATTTTTTAAAGATTTATTTATTTATTTATGATAGAGAGAGAGAGAGAGAGAGAGAGGCAGAGACACAGGCAGAGGGAGAAGCAGGCTCCATGCAGGGAGCCCGACGTGGGACTCAATCCCGGGACTCCAGCATCACACCCTGGGCCAAAGGCAGGTGCTAAACCGCTGAGCCACCCAGGGATCCCCTTATAGATATTTTTCACTTACCCATGACCTTTGCCCAAGTAGTCCATGATCCCCCAAAGTTTCCAATATGGGTTAAAATGAACTCTCAACACATCAGAAGGGTCTAAGGCATCTGCGTTATGCTTGTCCTTTCTCTTTTCCTTTGTGTATGAAATTTGGGGTTAGAAAAAGCATCCTGAATAACAACAGCTAAGACTTGAAATGGGCTCCCTGAGGTTTGGAAAGAGCCTCCTTCGGTGGGGTGGGGGTGCTTCATGTGTAAGGTGATTGGGTGCCTTGCACCAGTGACAGGCATTTGTCCTCCTGCTGTCACTTTCGATACCATATGCTATATGTACTAACCAGTACCTGGCGCCCGTAAAAAAGTTAACATGAGTGATATACGCATTTAGCCAAATATTCATTAATTGAATTTATTTACTTACCTCCCACCATCTCCGACTCATCTTCCTACTTCCTAGAGCCTTGTTGCAGGGACAATCCCACGCACTTCGGACCTCAACTAAAGCAGCCCTTTGTCTAGGACAAGCCCTTGGTGCTCTACCTTCTCAACATCTGGCTGGACCAGACACTTTTCTTCTGTGCTTTCGTAAGGCCCTGTTCACTCTCCTCTTTGAGTACTTCCAGACTGTACTGTAACTGTTGCCTAACTAGACAAAATTTTTTGGAGGGCAGAAACTATTTTTATATGTTGAGTATCTGGCATCACACTGGCACAAGCTAAATGCATGTGGTATGATGCATGAATGAATAGTACAGGGTTTTGCCTTGCACTATACATTTACTTACTGTTCACAAAGATTATATAAGAACATAAGGACAATAGCAACTTCATCATACTCAGATTGAATAAAAACATTTCCTGCCTGTGACAGAGTAGAGCAATATGGTGTGAGTGGGTGATGGTGGGGAGGGCTACGTGGAGGTGGGTAAGGACATTCTTATAAAAAGTTTTAGCAGGTGGGTTAAGTCTGTAATTAAAAGACTATCATCTCTGAAAATACATGCAAGTTGATTCTTTACCAAAGCATTTATCTGGTGTTTTGTTGACATGAATTCAAGTAGAACTTTGTCATCTCAAGGTTCATTTAGCTATTTAGGTTTGCAAATCAATTCTGACATATTTACAAATCACTAGGAGTTATGTTAATCTGATAAGAAGTGTGCTCTTAGAATTTGGATTTTGCAGGGCTTCCTTAATTCTTAAATTGATAATTGCAACAAAGGTCATCTTCTGCTTTTCTCTTTCCATATTAATATTCTTACATGAATTTTAGACAAAGTATATTATAAAGCAAAACCTAGCCAAATTAGTATCTGAATCAAATTAGTAGAATAACTAATCCCCCCTCAAATTCTGTTTATAATAATGGCTTTAGAGGTGCCTGGATAGCTTAGTCGGTCAAGCGTCCAACTCTTGATTTTGACTCATGTCATGATCTCAAAGTCAGAGATCAAGACCTGCGTCAGGCTTCACATTCTGCACAGAGTCTGCTTGTCCTTCTGTCTCTGTGCCTCACACCAACATGGGTGCTCTCTCTCTCAAACAAATTAATAAAATCTTTGGGGGGAAAAAAAGACCTTAGGCTTTATCAATTTGACAAGTGTAAAGTAATTTCTTTTTCTGGTTTCAATTTATTTTCTCAATTACTGATAAATTGGAGCATCTCTACAATTGCTTTTTGCCTCTTTGAAATGTACCTATTATGTGACTTAGCAGATGCTCATTTTTCTAGTTAGGCCCTTGGCGTAATTTTACTGATTTGTGTAAGTTTCTTTATGGTCTAGATCAGCAGTTATCAAACTTTTTCTTTAAAGGGCCAGCCAGATAAAGCAAATATTTTAGATGTGTACCACGTAGGTCCCTATTGCTGTGTGGCGAGAAAGCAGCCTTAGACAGCATGTAATTTCATAAAATAATGCCGAGCCATACAACTGATGTCTGACTTGGATTCTGTGACATTTGCTATAAGGTTTGCCATAGACACTTGGTTCATAATCCTAACTTGGAGAAATTGGCTTCTATTCCTAGTTTGATAAGATGTAATCATAACTAGATGTTGGACTTTATGAAATAATTTTTTCACTTTTAGTAAGAAAACCGTATTATATCTTCTCTAGTTGACTAAAGGGAAGAATTACATTGATGACTTTACTCATATTCAACCATCCTTACATTTCTGTGACAAACCCCGTTCTTCATGCTATGGTATTTCACAAATACCATTGTGCTATCACTTTGTTTCAATTGGCTGATATTTTATTTGGAACTTGTACATCTGTATTCATCAACAAAATGAGCCCCTGGTTTCTTTTCTTGTGTTGCCCTTCTCTGATTTTGAAATCAAGTTATACCATAATCACGAAACAAACCAGAATGTGCCCTTTCTCTATTTTCCACAAAAATGAGTAACAGTTTAACTATTTATTCCTTGAATTTGGTAGAATCTCAAAATAGCTTGTAGTTTTTTAAGATGGAATTTTTAAAGTTAAAACAGCCACTTTGAAACCCCTTAAAAGCACAAAGGTGAGCAAAAATCAAAATGGCTGCACTAATGCCTCAGGGAAGCTCGATTTTTAAAGGAATTTTTTTTCCTCCCTTCCACAACCTCCCCTACTCCCTTTTTAGCCTTTCTTTTCAGGGACCCAGTCCCACCCTAAAGACAGAACAAAGGAGGCCGGTGCCTGCACAGAATTCCTGTCAAAATCAGCTAGCTGCTGTATTTCCCTGTAAGGCACCCCCCTCTTCCTCCCAGAGGGCTTGCAGGTTTTGAAGGCCGTTGCCTGCTGCAGACTCCTTAATCCAGCAAAGCCATAAATCCATTGTTCCTTTTTATCCCAAACTCTGTCTTCTGCTCTATTTTGGCTCTGACGCCCAAAGGTCAGTTTCAACAACACTTTCTGTTTCTTTAACACTCATTTGCTCAACTTTTCTATTCCTTTTTGTGCTGATTTCTAGCATTTATTTTTCTTCGTAAGTATGTATGTTTCATGATGATTTTCAGGGGTTTTTTGGCACACTGCAATTTACTTTTGAAAATTATTTTAAGCTTTTTTTTCTGTGGTTGTTTCCACTTATTCTGTAATTTATCTATTTTAACTTTTTTTTTTTTTTTTCAGTAAGAAGTTCTGGCCCAAGGTCTCTGGATTTAGTCAATCTTTTCAAAGAACTGTTTTCATTATTCTCTTCAATTTTTTATTTCCCTTATACCTATCCTTATTTCTTTTTTTCTTATTTCTTTGATGTTGCTCTACTCTTTTTTCCTGATTGTATTAATTGAATGCTTAGGTCATTTTAAAAAGATTATTCTATTATTTATCCTGACAAATATGTATAAAGAATTATTTATACATATTTATACAATTTATTTATCCTGACAAATATGTATAAAGAATTAATTTCTTTTATATTGCTTTATCTGTGCCTCCCAGTTGATGATAAACATGTTTTTATCACCATTCAATTCTAAGGATATTTGCAATAGCCCTTATGAATTCCTTTCATAGGAGAGCTGTAGAGCAGTAGTATATCTTATAAGGACAACAATTGAGAGTTTTCTAAACGATCCACTTATTTTCTAATTTTATTTAAATTATTGTCAGAGATGTTCTGACATATTATTATGTGTCGTAATAATCATAATATAACATAACACATAATTATGTGTCATAATATGTCATAATAATCCATATTATTTTGGAATTTATTGCTCCTTCCTTTGCTGCCTAGTTACATGGAGAAATTTTCCAAATTTTCTGTAAGTGCTCGAAAAAAGTATCACTTGTTCATTTGTTGGATATACTTTAGTATGTTTCCAACGTTCTATTATATAGTGTTCTATTATACAGCTATTTTTTTTTAGCTTGTTAGTAACCGAATTATTCATATATTCAGATCTTTGTATCTCTTTGATGGAGGAGAGCAGGAAAAAAGTTGCTAACTAAAATTGGTGGTTACTCTATTTCTCCCTGACATTCTGACACCTATTACTTTTCTGAGTATCTGGTTCTATTGTTATGTACATATTTATTTATGGTAATAGTAGCTTCTTATTCTATTGTGCTTATTCTTTTTCATTCTTCACAGCATATGACTATACATTGTCCTTCATATATGTCAGACACCAACATATATACTCCAATTTTCTTTTGCTGTTATCTCACTTTTTAGTCTTCAATTTTCAAATTTTTTACACATTTGCTTTAATTGTTCCTTGAATGACAACATGTTACTAAATCTTGGTTTTTTAACTGTTCATTAGTAAATTTTATCCAATGTTTAAGATATAAACATATATCAATTCTATACAATTTTCTCCATTAAACAGAAGAGAATGCAATACTTCTCAACTCATTTTAAGAGTCCAGACATGAAGAAAAAAAGAGCCCAGACATGATAGCAGGATCATAAAACCATGACAGCAAAACCAAAGGTATTGTAAAGAAAACTATAGAGCAGAATCCTTCATGCATATATACACAAAATCCTCAACAAATTGTCAGCAAATCAAATCCAGTGACACATAGAAAGGATAATACTTCACAGCCATTCATACCCTGGGAAAACAGAGCTGATTTCAAATTTGAAAAATCAGCATACTTTACCATATTGGCAGACCAAAGATGTCACACATTAGGATCATCTCAATAGATCTAGAAAAAGCACTTGACAAGTCAACATTGTCTTTTAGCTGGAAGTCAACATCGTTTTTTAGTTGCCCAGTGACCTTGGCTCTCTGAGAGTTTCAAGAAAAGTCATAAACTTACAGTTCGTTCAGCTTGTTGTTAGTGATGTTGTTACTGTGATATATAATGGTAGGAGCAATGTCTCTTTCTGCTCTCTGTATCTAAAAAGAAACTAAATGTGATTATGACTATCCTTTTATTTCCAATAGTTATAATCTGCTCTTTTTCAGATGTACCAGGACTTGTTTTATTCCTGATGATTTTGATTTAAACTCTCTTATATTAAAATAGAAGTTAAAGACTTCTGTTTCCAGGAAGATAGAGTTGACACAATTTTCCCTGTTCCTGCTGCTAAGCACCACTAAAGTCCCTAGATGTTATATAAAAAAGCAAGGTAATACAATTCTAGAAGAAGGAGAGAATAAGCAGATTGGCTAGAGACCTTGAAATGCAAGGAACAACAATGTAGTGAGTTCCTCTGTTTTCTTTTTACCTCCAATATATCAGGGAAATAAGGCTCATTCTCACTGGGTGGTAATGACGTCTGTCCCTTGCAGTGTCCATGGAGACCACGTAGGAAGCCTGGACTTCAGTGGCCACCTGGCAGTAAGGAGGTGTTCCTACCCCTCTCCCCTGCGGTGGTATTGGAGGAGTCCAGCGGAGGGTAAAGGTTTTTTACCACCACTCAGCAGGCCACACACCTCTTCCTCACAACACCAAAAGCATGATCCATAAAAGGGAAAATGACAAACAAGACTCTATCAAAATCAAAATTTTTTCATCTATGAAAAACCATGTGTGGAGGATAAAAAGTCAAATTAAACCCTGGAAGAATATTTTGCAAAACACATATCTGACAAAGGACTACCATCTAGAGCATATAGGGGACCTTCAAAATTCAATAATCAAAAAGCAGACAATTTCATTAGAAATTGGGCAAGGAGTATGGGCAGAGATGTCAGTACACAGGATATACAGACAGTAATAAGAACATAAAAAGCCATGAGAGTAAATTAAAATCACAATATCACTAAATACCTATCAAAATGGCAAAAAAAAAAAGTAGTAACAACACTAAATGAGGGTAAAGATGTAGAGAAACTGAATCACTCATACATCATTGGTGGGAATATAAAATGGCACAGCCATCCTGGAAACTGTTGGTAGTTTCTTAAAAACTAAACAAACAATTACCATATGATTTGGAATTGTATTCCTGGGCATTTACTCTAGAGAAACAAAAACTCTTGTATACACGCAAACATATACATGAATGTCTATAGCAGCTTTATTTGAAATAGTTACAAACTAAAAACCACCAGATATCCTTTCCTAGGTTAAGGGTTAAAATGTGCCAATCCATCCAGTGGAATACTATTTAGCAACAAACAAGAACAGACTATTCATAAAATCAGCACCCGAGATGGATCTCCAGAGAATTATGTGGAGTAATAAAAACCAGTCCCTTCCAAAGGTTACATACTGGACAGTTTCATTTATGTAACATTCTTGAAATGACGGTTATAGACTACAGAAATGCAGAAGAGATGAATGGTTGCTAGGGGTTAAGAATAGGAGCGCGGATCTTGGAAGGGAATTGGATGTTGCCATAAGAGGGCAACAAAAGGAGTCCTTGAGGTGGTGAAAATCTTATGTGTTTGCCTATATCAATGGCAATATCATAATTGTAATATTGTATTATTATTTTTACAAGATGTCACCACTGGGGGACACCGGGTGAAGGGCACATGGGATTTTGATTCGTTTCTAAAACTGAGTGTGAGTCTACCATCATCCCCAAACAAAAGATTTCATTCAAGAGCAGATGTTGTATATTCTTTATCACTTAAAAAAATATATTCTAAGCGCATTTAATACTACTTGTAGTGAATTCACATTCTGATTATTCCTTTTATTGTTAGTGCTCCTTATTTTATTTCTTCACATATTTGGGATGTTTTTTTAAATGCTTATTTGAAGTGAAAGATTGGTGATTTCCTCTCTCTCCTCCCCTTACCCTTTTCCCCAGTTTTCCACTCTTCTCAATTTTCTCTTCAACTCTCCTCACTAACAGTTAGTTGCCCTTCCTCTCAACACACACAAATCTGAGTTCACTCATCCCTACTTAGAAGTTTTTTATTGCTTCCACTCAGCATTTGGGCTTCTAATCCAAGGCAAGGACTTGTAAGGATGTTTGGGGACTGCTGTGCTATGGCAGTATTGGGGACACTGAGATGCAGGCACTGACCCGGCACATGGACTGGTTTAGCTTTGGGTGGTGAGGTGATGGTTTGCTTGCACCACTTCCCTAGGTCCTCAGCTTCCCATGAAGCTGAAGAGCCAGGAGGTGGTTCAGAAACATTTATTTATTCTCATTTTGTGGGTCAGAGAGCCATACCCGAGCCCATGGCTTCACACAGCAAGCCTCTCTCCAATCCCTCATCTCGCAAAGTTTGGCTCCCTTTCCCTGGCAGGAATGAAACTCCTGGCCACCACTTCTGGCTTTTGGAACCAGATTCTAAAATGCCAATGGTTTCAGCCCCATTTTTGTGTTCGTTCCTGGGCAGTTCCTGTTTCACGGAGATCTCCATCTTATTTCTGAGCCTAGACATACATTTTTGGTTTTCTATTTTATCTATCATTACTGTAAGTTTGGACATAAGTTCAGTGTATAAACTCTACTCTCTTGCTCTGACGCTCAGCCATAGGAATTTGCTTTTTACCTGCATTTTTATTTAACGTGAGTTGGTAAATAGACCTTAATGAATTGAAGAAAAATAGCTACAAAAAAGGGACTATATCATATCATCACCAGCTAAAGATGCCAAATGTTTTAATTCATTGTATTTATTAAAACTTTCTGTGTTACTGAGTTTTCTAGGGGCACTCACATTCTTTTTTAAGATTTTACTTTTTTTTTTAAGTAACCTCTACTCCCAATGTGGGACTTGAAATTGCAACCCCAAGATCAGGAGTCACATGTTCTACCTACTGAGCCAGCCAGGTGCCCCGGGGCACTCTCATTTTTAACAAGTTAAAAATGTTGTAAGGTATGAAATCAATATTTATCAAAACCACTCAGAGCTATATGCCAAGTATAAATAAAATATTTCATTTCTCCTACCCAGAGACAAATAATAAATTACTACCAACTCAAGTTGATAAACACTCAAAAGGAAAAAAAGAGAAAGCAGCCGTGAAAACAAGCCCATCCTTTATCACGTAAACAAGGCATCCAAGGTAGTCAGACCCCAGCAGCAAAGGGCTAACATACCTTTGAGCTCTCTGTATTGCATCCCTCTTCCACATTAAAAGGAATTGTGCAGGAGGAGAATTGGGGGAAGTGAACTGCTAGTTGTGCAAAGTGTCATCGGTCAGCCACAGTAATACATGGAGTGTTGTCATGTTTCCCTGCTCAGTTCTTTTATTTCCAGTTACATCCTTAGCCAAGAACAACAATACCTCTAACTAATTATCTCCCCTGCCTACACCCTGGCACACTGCATCATCTAGCTCATGCCTGCCTTGCATGGAGAGAAGACTCGGCGATTTTTTCAGTTCTCATAAAAAGAGGGGACAGTCAACCCAGATAATTCAGGACAAATGTTCCCCTGGGGCCCTGAACCATCTTGCTTATTTTCCATATTAATCACATTCACTACATCATGGCCAGATTCCATTTTGTCCTGTGTGATATTGAGGCACTCGTAATGTTTTATTATTCTATATACATTTATTTCTACCTGATTAGTTTGCCACAGCATGAAGTAAGCACCATTCAATTAAAAAAAAAAAAAAAAAAAAAAGCAGGGCCAGAAACAGAGCACATTTTTCTATGACATGGGCTCCACATCATCTACAATGATAAACAAGTTTAACAAATAATAACAATAATAATAATCCTCCTTTTTCCTACTGGCTTTATCTCTATGACCAAATCAATAAAAACACAAGAATTAAGACATAAAGCTCCTTTGAAAAAATACCTTGTTGATCATGGTCTCTCAGTATCAGCACCATCGATATTTTGGGCCAGATAATTCCGTCTCGTGCACTGTACAATGTTTAGCAGCATCCCTGGCCTCTGCTTGCTCCACGCCAGGAGCAATACTGCCCTCCAAGTTAGTTAGGATGACCAGAAATGTCTCTAGACACTGCAAAAGCGTCCCCACACATGATTAAAAACCATTACGTAAACTTTACATTTGGGGGGATACTGATGTTTTTCACCTTCTGACTCTTCAGTTACGGATATGACCTTAGAATCCATCTATGCAGATCCCGCCCCTGTAACTCAACTATTTGTTTCCTATTTTACAAATGTTATGAATTAATCTTCTGAGATAGTCACCAGCTGGTCTGGTCTGTGTTCTCAGTCCACCCTCAGGCATCCTCAGGCAACAACATGAAAGCTACCGTTTACCCAGAGATTGATTAAGGGGACAATACTCAACAATCAGCAAAGATAGCAAATTCTGTGCTCCTCCAGCTTTAAGTCTGTGGGGGGCCAAACAGAGCAAGTTTATTTAGGTTGACACCTCAATCTCCTTAATGACCAGAACTTTATCCATGCTGTTTTTGAGGGAAGCAATAGGAATTTTGTGACCAGTTTACTTATGATGTTTACACTTCAAGAGCATCTTGATGCATATAAAATCTCAGCATTGCTAGTAAATTGATGCACAAGTGATTCAATAGAACTCTATAATTCTTCACAAACCTACCATCTCACATAAATGTTTTAGATCTGGAATGAAAAATTCAAGTATACGATGTTTCTCTTGACCCTTTAAAAGAGATGGGTTTAGTTTCCAAAAACAGGTTGACTGCCGGGGTTTTCACATGAATCTGAATGCCGTTCTTGTGTGTCACTTTTTTATTTTTTAACTTTTATTTATTTTTTTAATTTGTGTATCACTTTTTTAGGCTGCTTTTCAAAAATCCTGATATGTGGCATAATGCAATTTGCACATCGCCATCCTTAGATTGTCTCTGCAGTTTCTGACCCAGTGCTTTGAAGTAATTTTCTGAAATCAGTGGGAATAGTCTTTAAGCACAGTCTGTGCACTATGTGTGGATAACACAGTGAACCAGAAACACCAACACGGAGTAAAGTGTAAGTCTATCTGAATATGGACCCATTGGCTAGCGTCCATTCCATAAATATGACAAGAGAATTTTATGACTTTCTAAATAAACAGACTTGTTAACAAGGACATTTAGCACTGTCCGTGAAAAAATAATTCACATCTTTTTTTATAGGTAGAGAGACACATGCATGAAGTTAGAAACAGAAGTGATAGAGCAAAGATGTACGCCTTCCTAACACAGACCACAGACCTGATGTGGACGTGAGACATTGCACAGGAAGGGATTCCAACTACTTGGCTTAGGAAAGTCTCTTCCGTTATAAGCAGACTAATAATTTTTACTTGCTTTGCTGAGAAGTCCAAGATTAAGGAAGGAACCGGGGGAATGACTCACTCTGAGAAGGATACGGTACAAGCCTCAAGGGTGTTACATTTTGCAAGGCAATCTCCTTCACATACATATTCACAAGGTTTCTTCTCAATTTTGACCAATCTCAATAGGGAAGAACTGAGGAAGAGACCGACATTTGGGAGAAGGTGGCTATCCCATCCTACAGGTTGCAGTAGCCAAAGAAGGAGAAGTGTGGGTAAAAAATCCTGTTTTGCTGGAGCTTGAAAAAGTGGATTTCCAAAAACTCAGAGCAGACTGGAAGGCGAGAGGACATGCATAGCGTGAAACGATAAGGTAACTCAAGACATTGTGTGTGTGTTTTTTTTTTGGTGGGGGGGGGGTCTATAAAGCTAAATTCTGATGGTGCAATGATCACAATGAGGAAGGGGATGTGAGGGCTTTTAGAAACCCAAGCGACTGCTCACAGTAATGGACACACTCAGAAATATGGCAAACAAACAAACAAACAAACAACAACAACATTTCCTTCTCTCAATCTCTCAAACAAGGATGAGAACAAAAGGGGATAAATGGTCATTAGGTTAGTGAGATCCAATCTTAACACGAGCTGCGGTCCTAGGATACTAAGGATATAAAGATGTGTTGAGACCATGGACAGGAGACATCCTGGGTCACGTGGCATAATTTTAACCTAGAAAATAGCATGCTCCGCACACTCTCTTCCTCCCACCCCGCCCACCCTCTCTTTTGCTTAGGTCTCCATCAAGAAGAATAATTTTCAAACTTCAAAGGTAAGATAAACATAGGAAGGAAGTGAAGCCCCAGATTTGATAAGAAAGTAACAAGGCATCTGGGTTCTTTGCTGTGACCTAGAGACCAATCACCCCGGCATGTCCCCTGGAAGCTTTTCAGAAACAGACTCTTGGCTCCGCCCTAGATTTCTTGAATTAGGATCTGCATTTTAACAAGATCCCCAGGTGATTCCTATTTTTAGAACCATTAGTCAGTTGAAGTCTTTAGACACTGATGAAATAAAAGAACTTGTAACTGTGGTTGCTTAAAAGTAAAATCTTGGGAAGCCCGCATGGCTCAGCGGTTTAGCGCTGCCTTCAGCCCAGGTCATGATCCTGGGGACCCGGGATCGAGTCCCACATCGGGCTCCTGCATGGAGCCTGCTTCTCCCTCTGCCTGTGTCTCTGCTTCTCTGTCTCTCATGAATAGTTAAAAAAATCTTTGAAAAAGAATAAATAAAAGTGAAATCTTTCAAGAATACATAAGCTCAGAGATGGGTGAGTGTCTCTGTTTCCCAAGAAATGTACATTCCAAAAAACATATAATAATGATATTTTATGAACTTATAGAAAGGAAAGGATATGATGTTTCTGGAAAGCAATTTAGCAATAAACATGTTTTTTGGGGGGATGATACTAGCAATCCATTTCTAAGAAATTATCCTAAGGAAATAATATGAATTGAAAGAAACTAATGAAAACCCACTATGTTCAAACATATTCATTGTACATTCTTTAAAACTAGAAACTTTGAAGACCTTAAATGTTTAACAGCAGAGAGATTATTAAATATATAATACATATCAGTGTGATATTTATAGTTTTTTCTTAATGTAGAAAAATATTCGAATGTACATACTAGAATGGCTAATTAATAAAAGCAGGAAAAAAATTGCGTCATGAGTTTTGGGATGATTTTTTTTTTCTTTATGCTTTAAGTATTTCCTACAGACAACATGTCCTACTGTCATAATCAGAAAAATGAACATTATTTTAAAATGTATATAACTAAAAAAAGTATATAACTTATATACAAAAGCCTGAAATGAAAATATACCAAAATATTGCCAATAGTTGTTTTCCTCTCTCAAAGTACTGAGGTTATAATTTTATTTTTTCACATTTCCCTATATATCACATATGTCTATAAACTAATAAATATTAACTATTAATATCCATTTATAATCAGAAAATAGGCCTTTAAAAGGAAAGTCATAATAATATGCATAAATTATCACAAATACTTGACAGCTGTGTAAGAATTTTTAGATTGCTGTTTGAGAGAAACTCATTATTTACAGGGTGCTTTCATTTTGGCACAGGGCCTGGCTCGATACATACTTATGCAGTCAGTAATGGGTATTTAACAAAGCTGTTATAATCAGAGAAGCACATGAAGCAAAGGAATTTTTAGCTGATGAAAGGCCTTTGTCCAAAAAGCATGGATAAACGGATTCCTGTCCAACTGCAGTGAGGTTTCTGATGTTATGCCATGTGGTTTTGCCTTATTAGACATTTTCCTTGGATGACAAAATGCATGTTTAGCTAATAAGGTTCTGAAGCAGCACTGGGAAAGCTAGCGTGGAGGCCCTGTGACAGAACCAAGATATAAAAACATCTCAGCCATGGAATAAAATAAAACAGAAACAAGTCCTAATATTTAGAAAAACTTTAAAATAAAGAAAGACATTGTCAATCAATCAGGAGCAATTGCCTTAGTCAATAGACGATCTTGGAGAAAATGGCCATTTGGAAGAAAACATCACATCAGATCCTTATTCCTATCAAAGCCCTCAGTACATTCCAGAAGATTTAAAAGGGTTGAATTTAAAAAAGAAAAAACATAAAACGAAGAAAATTTAAGTGAATATTTATCTGCTTTTGCAATGTGTAGAACATTTAAAACATTCATGAAGAGAAGGTCAATAGATTCATCTACCTAAAAGTTAAAAACCTGATGTCAAAAACTGTCATCAACCTAAAAGGCAAAAAAAAAAAAAAAAAAAAAAGTGTGTACCAAAGGGAAAAAGGTCTGTGTTGCATTAGGATATGAGCTGCCATCCTTAATATACAAAGTATTCCAAGGTACCACTAAAATCCCAAGTAGAAAATCAGTCCAGGACACAAATAAGTAATTTATTACATAAAAACTAGGAATGACTAGGAAAAGGTTTCAAATTCACTACAAATCAAAGAAATGTCAATTAAAATGAGTGACCATTATGTAATGCTTGAAAAGAAGAAAGAAAAATATAATCGGTTCTCCATTATATGGGAAAGTAGGGTCAGATGAGTCCCGGTGAGAGCATAAATCTCTCACGAAACTTGGCTGTGAAAATCAAAAATTGACAGCAGCTGAACTGTCTTAAAAAGCAATGTATCAGACTTAAAAATGATGATCATCTTTGGCTCAGTAATTCTAGTTACGGGAATTTTTTTTTCTGAGGAAATAAGAGATTGAGGCAAAACACAGAGATGTTCACACTTTGAAAAAACAATGATGATGATGAAAAAGTGAAAACAACCCCAAAATCTATCAGTAGGAGAATAGCTAATAGATTATTGTACATGAATATCATTACATCACACAGA
The DNA here is from genome assembly GCF_003254725.2 of Canis lupus dingo. Classification (NCBI taxonomy): domain Eukaryota; kingdom Metazoa; phylum Chordata; class Mammalia; order Carnivora; family Canidae; genus Canis; species Canis lupus. The sequence continues at coordinate 68,942,689 of NC_064243.1, forward strand.
TATTAAAGGCTTTTTTCATATAATTTTTAATAAATATAGGAATATGCTTGTTATGTAATTAAGAGAATGGGATAAAACTCTATATAATAATTCCAATCCATGTATTTGTAAATACAGGAGAAGAAAATCAGATTTCCTTTGATTATAGGGTTTTATTTTCTTCTTTAAAGATTTTCGTATTTTTCTTAAGACTATCTTCTATAAACAGAAAAAAAAAGGCTAGTAAAACACAAATAACACAAATAGTCACTAGTGTTTATTGAGCATTTACTGCGTCCCAGAGACTGCAGTGGTAGATGACTTTCATACGGCCCTCAGATCGCTCCCAGGTCGCTATTACTGTGACCCCATTTCACAGCTTCCTAGCACAGACGTGACCAAAACTTCTCATAAAACGAAATGAGCAGACTCTCAAATAGTTGCCTCCCTGCTCATGGCCCGCGCTCAGGGAGCTGCACTGAGCTCAGAGCGTCCATCCGCCGCGCGCCCGAGGGCAGAGGCCAGCCCGGCGCCCAGCCTGGAGCCTCTGGGACACGGGTCCTCCCTGGTGGGAGCGCGGGAGGGCTCCTCGGCCCTGGAACCCCCCGGAAAAGCTGCTCACCCGCCAGCCTGGAGCCGTCAGCGTCACCTGCAGTTGCCCTCGGCCAAGTCACCGGCGGCCTCAGGGCCACACCCTTCCTTCCTTTGGATTTTCCCTTTACAGGGAGCTTTTCCTAGAAGCAGACTGAGGACTCCCCGGTCTTTTCTAGGGACAAGGAGGCCCACAGATCCTTGCGGCCTGGCACTGCTCTGGGGGGGCGCAGAGGGGATGCTTTCCAGGTGCTGGGGCCTGTGACAGCGCAGGTAGCCCCGAGGAGCACCTAGGACATCACGTCCTCGTTTGCCACCCCCAGGTTCCTGTCCTGCCCTGAGGCCCGGCTCCTGCTGCTGTCCAGGCCCCAGCGGCCCTAAGCAGCACCTGTCTCCCCTCCTCCAAGCCGCCCCGCACTCTGGGATAGGTCGGGACACGAGCGCATCCTGGACACCGCAGCCCACAGGACTCCAGCCCCAGGAGGAACTGCAGGCCCAGGATGCAGGAGGGCATCTAGCCTCTCGAGCTGCAGAGTCCAGAGATGCCGAAATGAGAAGCCGGGGCAGCCGCAGTCCACGCGCCGGGCCCAGCTTTTCCACCGGCTCCAAAGTGGAAGAAAGCAGTCCTGCGTGATCTGTTAGAATTGGAATGTGCGTGACGGCCGAGCCATTTCTGGGATGATTTCTGATGGAAATAAAGCAGGAATATATAGTAACGTGTGTACAAAAATGTTTATTAAGTCCCCGATTGTCATAGCAAAAAGAGACATACTTTCCAAAAAACGCTCTGTACAAATTAACAATCTCACTAAGCACAAAAGAGAAGGCCCACTGTCCCGACACCCTGGCCGGGCCTCATGCCGTCCGTCCGTTTCCTTTCTGCTGATCCGATGGCCCATGAACCATGTGGCATTTCTGAGATTTATGTTTCCCTGACTTCTAATTGGGCAAAAGCATTCGTAATACACTGATTGTTAATTTGCGATTCCTCTTCCAAATCGTCTTCTTTTTTATTCTGTACTTAGTTTTATATTTTGCTCTTTCCCACTCAATCTTTTACCACAAGGAGCTGCAGATGTCTACAGAGAAAATCCTATCAACATGTTTCCTTTTAGTCCATGGAGAGTCGCACCTGACCTGGGCTGGTGATATTCTGCCACTTTTTTCGCTGCTTGTATGAATTTATTCTAAGTGCAGCTGATTCCAGGGAAATTACTTTATTTGCAGTGTCAGGTGGAGCCCCGGATTTATTTTCTCCCAAACCAGTCCGGCGACATTTGCTGAGCGTATCACGCTACTTTCTCTATGATGTGGGAACAAAGGCAAAGGAAGAGTCCACGGCCCTTCATCATGCAGGCCGCCGCTGCTCTGCCCGGGGCACAGGGTCCCCAGCTCCCTGTCACCACCCGGCGGTCTCCAGGAACGTGAAAACCCACTTTGGACACTTCCCTGTCCTCCTCCCGCAAGGTAGACGCTGGCGATCACCCCGGGGTCCCCCCACCGTCTCATGATGGAGGTCTCGCTATGAGTCCGGGACCCCACTGGCCACAGCCCGGCCCCTTGGGGTCCTGGGAACCTGGTGCCCTAACTCCTTAGAGACTCAGAGTCCCTACCCCAGCCTGCCCCTGTCCTGGCCCCCATCCTGGCCCCCATCTTGCCCCCATCCTGCCCCTGTCTTGCTCACCAGCCTGCCCCCAGCCTGCCTCCTGTCCTGGCCCCATCCTGCCTCCCCTCTTGCCCCCTGGCCTGCCCCCATCCTGCCCCCCTCTTGCCCCCTGTCCTACCCCCATTCTGCCCCTCTCATCCTGCCTCCCCTGTCTTGCCCCCCGTCCTGCCCCCCCTTCCTGCCCCCATCCTGCTCCCCTCTTGCCCCCCTTCCTGCCCCCATCCTGCCACCCCCCCTTCCTGGCCCTGTCCTGTCCCCCAGTCTGCCCCCCAATCCTGCTCCCATCCTGCCCCCTTATCTTGTCCCCAATCCTGCCCCCGTCCTGCCTCCCCAGCTTGCTCCCCCTTCCTGCCCCCATTCTGCCCCCCATCCTTCCCCCATCTTGCCCCCTGTCCTGCCCCCAGCTTGCTCCCCCTTTCTGCCCCCATCCTGCCCCTGTCCTGCCCCCCCGCCCCCCTACCTTGACAAAACCACCTTTCTGTATCAAAGACATCTCGAGGATTCTCTCAGCCCTCAGCTCTGAACCCCGATGCTTCAAACGATGTCTCTTATTTTTATTCTCATTTATATTTAATAGAACAGGTGTTAAAAATTAACCACAAATACATTTTGTTTGGTTCACATTTCCTTCTCTCAATCTCTCTCTCCTCCTTCCCCTCCTCGTCCTCCCTCCCTCCCTCTTACTTTCATGTCTTATCTTATTTTCCCTTGAAGGTTTGCATCCTAGAGCCAGGTGTCTCTTCTCCACCGTCTCACAAGCTTCACCTCTCATCTCTCCGCACGGCCCCCGAGGGAATTTGAGTTTTCACTTCTTGACACCGATTTATAAGACTTTTATCCTGTTAGTGGATCCTAGAAGATAAATTATTATCTTTTTAATTTTTCTCCCCAGAAGTTAGTTCTTATATTTCTGTCATATTTTACATTTCTCCTTTTATATTTTGCTGATTGACCGATTGATCGTGTCACCACAGTCCATCAGGGAACATTCTTCTAGAATCTCCGCCTTAAACGCACTGAGGTTTTCTCTCTGGGTCAGTATGTGACTGACGTGGTGGCCGTGGCCCGGGTGCACCTTGCAGCCCTGCTTGTAGGACACGAAACGCTGTAAACACCTTCGTGCTGATTATGTTCATTTGAGTAAATTTATCCAAATTCTCCCAAAGCTGACATGGCTTGGGCTACCTGAGTCGTCAGATTCTGCAAGAGGTGGTTAGATCCGTGCCACTGTTTCGAGGAGACCCTCTTCCCGGAGCTTGGGCTGTGCACCTGCCACCTTCGCCGCGGGAGCCCGGCGCCCTTGGGTGGCGCCGTCAGGGCTCGGGGGCTCTGCGCTCTCCGGCTGGTACCGAGGGTCGCTCCTCCGATTCTCGTTTGTTTTCACGGACCTCATTTGTTGCGAGCGCTCCTCCGTTTATTGTAAGAGCCTCTGCTGATTCATGGTAGGTATTGGCTCCGGCTCCTGAGCTGCTCTGGGGCTCCCTCCCAGCCGCGGGGAGTGGGCTGCACACGGGACACTAGGAGCGTGTGTTCCGTCGTGCACGGCGCCAGCTCCAGGGACACTAGCCTGGCTCCCTTCCCAGAGCCCGCCGGGGACGGTGTTTGCACGAGAAGCACGCTGGCCAGAGCTGGCCGACCCATGTCGCAGGCCCACCTGGGGCAATGAGCTAGGACAGCCCCGTCTGCAGAGACCGGGAGCCCTGGAGACCCAGGAGTCAGAGCCGTCGAGCCAGGGCCTGCCCGCCCGGCCTGTCCTGCCCCATGCCACCCGTGGTGGCCAGGATGCTGGCTTTTCTCTGCAGGTGAGACCTTGCGGCTCTGTCCCTCAGGGACGTCTCCGAGAGCCGAGGTCGGCGACGCCCCACAACCGTGTCAGGAGCCAGAACTTGCCGGGCAGACAGATGCCTGCTTTTCAGGACATTCTAGAGGTCGCCTGTGTTGTGGCAACGCGGTCACGTGAATTAAGCTCTTTTAAATTCCGCTTCTCTTTAAAACTGGTAGGATAACCATCGTGACAAGCTCTTGAATGATAGTGCTAATTAATGCCGTTCTCCTGTCCAATACCAGAGTGCGGTAAAAAGAATCTGCCACCACCAAATCTGCTTAATGAAAATCCGAGTGGGAATAGGTTTTCTACTCTGTATTTAAGAGTCTTTTTTTAAACGTATTTTACAATAGGCACATTTTATCAGATTATGCGCTCAGTCTAGGACTCAGGCCAGTCATCTGGTCCTTGCAAGTTACTACCCTGACCTGAACATTTTCTGTAGAGCCTTTCCTCTTTGGTTTGTTTTAATAAAATATTTCTGGGAGAGAACATGATTATTAACATCAATTACTTAATTCACAAAGCAATTCTGGGGTGGGGGAGGGGAGGCTTAAGTATACATGGAGGCTGACTCCCTATTCACGAGGAGACAGGCCCAGAGAGGGGAAGTAACTTGCTTAAGGCCACAGAGTAGACAGTGTCGAGGGTGGGACTGGAGCCCACAACACTACTGCCCACGACCTGGGTATTTCATTCCTATGCTGGCAACATGGAACATGTTTCAGAATGGAAACAGAGTCGTGAGTTTATGCGAAAAAGTGCCGTGAGAGTGGAATGAAATGATACCCGTGATCACAGCTCATTACCTGGCACTTACGACGTACCTGGGAAAAGTTAATTTGTACTCACGTTTCTTCCCTCCGACTAAAGAAGTTATTATGAAATATTTCAACATATTCATAAATCATAGCAAAGAAAAAAGTGCTACCAACATTGTTGAAATCCCTTCATGCAACACCTGTCTTCCACCAGGTAATCTTTAATTTGGATATTTCATATTTCAGCATTTTTAATGATTTTACCACTTCTTTATGACCATATATGCATATCTCAGAGGCATTGTATCTCATTATCGTACATATTTTAAACCATATAGATAGTATAACGTCTTCCGTATTTTGTAAATTATCCTTTATTGGCTCAACGTGATAGTGAGAGAGTTTGTTGTTATATTATGTGAATCACCTCCACTTTACTAATTGGTTTTCATTGCTCCACACTGTGGCGGTCTGTGAAGACCCGATCTTCTGTTAAGAGTCTTTTTTATAGGATATTTCCAACCTTAGCCATACAAATCGTGCTGCTGTCCACATGGTGCCTGTCCTGTGTGCGCGTGCAAGCGTCTCTTCGTGGCACAGCCTCAGGGATAAGGAGCGGAGGGCGTTGTTGAGTGGAGGCCGTGTGCATCTTCTGCTGAACTGGACACTGTCGAACTGCTCCTTGGAGACCGCATCCAGGTTCAGACTCTCATCCTGGGGCTCCACACCCCTGCCGCCTCTTGGGACTGTCGGGCTTTAAAGCTTCCAGTCCTCTGAAGGGTGGGAGATGTTGTCTTACTGTGGTTTTAATGTGCGCTTACCTCCTCACTTTATTAAGAGTCATTGGTTATCTTTTCATGGGCTCATTGGCCATCTTTTATTATGAATCGGTCGTTCACGTATTTGGCTCCTTTTTCTATTGGCTTGTGTAATTTCATATTCATTTTAAAGAGTTTCAAAAAAACATATAGTCTGATACTAAACCTTTATGGGGTCAATGTGTGGAAACATCTTCTGCTCTTTTATGGTTTATCTTGGAGCAGTGTCACATCTTTGCGATAAAGAAGTTTTAAATTTTAATATTTGTATTAGTCTTTATGTTTGTATATTTTTAAAAAAAACTTCCCCAGCCTAAGGCCACGGAGATCTCTCCAACACTTGTCAATTTAAAATTTTCACTTTTAAAAAATTTTTAAAAATTAAAAAAAAAATAAATTTTTCACTTTTAAAAAATAAAAATTAGAAAAAATAAATTTTTCACTTTTAAAAAATAAAAATTAAAAAATAAATTTTTCACTTTTAAAAAAATTTTAAAAATTTAAAAAATAAATTTTTCACTTTTCACATTAAGATCTTTAAATCCGCTTTGAATGTGTTTGTTTGAGGGATAGGAATCCAAGTTTACATTCTGTTCAAATGGAATCTAATTTTTACAGGGTTGTTTCCAGGGCTCTTTCACTGCTTTAAGCCATATTTATATGATTCTGTCCCTTACATAACCAACTCCATTTGTTTATTTGCTTATCTCCGATTTAATACCATGCTGTCATGATTTCTGTAGTTAATAAATCCCTTGATATCTGGTAGTGCTAGTCACATTTTACTTCTGATTTTACCATGGATTTTGACTTCTTTCTCTCTTTAGAGAGAATGACTAACACAGGCAAAGATTTCAGAAAAGTGTCAGAGCTCACATGAGATGGGAAGCTCGTGACAGTCAGTATGGGTGGTGGAGAAAGCCCTGAACGGTGAGTCATGAGCAATGAGAAGCAGGTGTAATAGTCACACTCTAGGATCCAGTTTCCTCATCTTTAAGGTGGGTTTATCTTTGGTTAGTAAGAGTTGCTATTTTGAGACATGAGGACAGCAAGGATGATAAAAAAAAGAGAGAGAGAGAGAGAGAGAATGCTGTTTATATAAAAAGGAACTAATGAATCACAGAGGACATCTGTGTGTAGGTAGCTAAAAGGGGGCTGGATGGGCCTCCAGGAAGGGTAGACCTAGAAGGTTACGGCCAAAGTATCTACAGAGAACCACTGAGTCTTGTCTACAGCTTATTAAGAAGGAGACTGTCTCATGGAGCATCTGGGGGGCTCAGTCGGGGTTGGGTGTCTGCCTTTGGCTCAGGTCATGATCCCAGGGTCCTGGGATGGAGCCTCACATTGGGCTCCCTGCTTGGCGGGGAGCCTGCTTCCCCCTCCCTACCTCCACTCATGCTCACTCTCTCACAGTCTTTCTCTCTCAAATAAATAAATAAAATCTTAAGAAAGAAAAAGAATGTCTCCCATGGCTGGGAGCTACTTAGTCTTGACACGAAACAGCGGTACAGCTCTGAACGCCTAAAAGTTTTGAAGACCGTATTAAGGTGGATTAAAGGTCTATACATTCCTCCGTATATGCAGCTGGTCCTCGAGACCGCCTTTCCCTGGGGTATCAGCCATTGTCCTCCACACAGCTGACAAACCGTGTGCCACATGAAAATCCAACGGAATAGAGCGCCGTTGAAGAGTGACAAGGACAAGGCCATTCTTTCTGCAATCCAGGGAAGGAAAACACTGCATCTGCGTGACGTGGTAGAAAGGATTGACGTGCTCCCCGGCGGGGAGCTTCCGGGATGAATTTTACCATGTGCTTCAGAAGCTCCCGGCCATAGTACTTGGTTAAAAACCCAATTGCCTTCTTCAGTTTCGAGGTACACACCCAAGACCGGGCAGAGGGCACATTCTTTTTCTCCTCTCTTCCTTTCTTTCTCTCTTCCTCCTCTCCTCTCTCCTCTTCCTGCCCTTGGCCATCAGAACACCTGGTTCTCGGCCCTTCGGATTGGGATTGAATTACACCACTGGCTTCCCTGGTTCTCCAGCTTGCAGACGGCAGATCGTGAGACCCCTCAGCCTCCGTACCCAATGAGCCACCCCCGCATAAGTCTCCTCATCTGTATCTGATTGGTTTTGTTTCTCTCAAGGACATTAACATAAAACCCTTCCCTCAGAAATACTGGGACTTCTGGCCTCTTTCCGGACTCAGTGCTGACCTAGATACTCACTTCTTCCTCTAGCGACATTACCCTTAACCCTCTGCCTTTCTTTAACTCTGCAGCAGCATGACTGAAGCGTCCAAAGCCAAGATCAAAGTCCATGAATCTTCTTTGGTCCTGCGCCTGAGCAGGGGTAGAAGCTACTTGAGAACTCTCAGCTTCCGGGGGCCCCTCAAAGTGAGTAATAGCCGTGTGCTGCTACTGGTGACCCCGTGACACACAAGTCAGATGGAGGAAGCAACATCGCGTACTGCTACAAATTCCTTTTTACCTGCCTTATATCACTACTTCAGAAAAGTATGCACAATAACTCCACGCAGTGAAGACTTCAGGCTCTCTCGGGTCTGGCCACTCCAGTGATGCCTCAGACTCATGGGGCGCAGGCGACAGCAGCCCCGAGCACTGCCAGCTTGTCCTCCTGCCTCAGTCTACTCTATGTCCTAAGACATTTCTGCACATCCAGAAAGCAAAGAGTCAGCTTCACTTTGCCTTTTTTCTTAATTCCGCATGGAGGAGGATGGTAGCAAAGGCCTGCTCACTCCCCAGATGGGAGATCTCCGCAAGAGAACACAGGACGGCGAGGCCTAAGGCTTGGCTTGGCCTTTAACGGAGAAGATAAAACTGTTGCTTAACTAAATGTTGCGTTTTGTCTCTTCTTTTACAAAATAAGGAAAAGTAAAATGCACCCTATCAGACAGATGAGCAAACTAAAGGTACAATCAAGAAAGTATCATGAACCAACTTTGGGATTGCAAAAAGTGCAATGGATCAGATCATTATTGGGATAATAATGATTGTTGCAGGAAGGTGAGAAATCCCTTAACTTCCCTCAGACCAAAATGGCTCATGAAACTCCACAGAGCGATTATGATCGTAAACATTTGTACAGTTTTACCAAGGACTTTCACATCAATTATGCCACTTAATCCTTACACTGGCATTAAGATACGCATGATCATTTCTCCCCTTATTAAAAAAAAAAAAAAAAAAACACTGATGAAACTGAGTTCCAAAGAGGTTAATTGGTTTTAGAAAGCTCAGCTCGTTATAAGTGGACATTAACTTTGCTCTTCTCCCTTCCATTTTCTTTTCACAACTCTACTGTTTCAAGAAAAAGTCTGCATAAAATGTTGTATCAAAAGCGTTACATTTAGTCCTTTATTTGTGCAAGACAAGAATGCCCTGTGGGCACATAATCTTCTCGGATTCCTTTCATAAAACCAAATTATCCTTGAAAATTACCAAACGATTTTATTTAGATTCATATGTGCATTATGCTGATTAATATTTCCCGCAGAGATTATTAACGTTGCCACTGTTCTCCGAGTGAAGTCGGCTTCCTTATTGCAGAAACAAAAACAATATATGGAATCAGATGGCGGCTTTCATAATTACGACTAAAACCAAATGCAAAGACATAGATGAAATACACTGTGTCTAGATGGACCGCTTTTTCAGACAGCCTGTATGAGATATCAGGAGGCTTTTAGTAATAACAGGTTTGCTTGAGGATGATTCTTAAATATAGGCTCATTAGAGTCATGACTGGTGAGTGAGAGTATCGTAGGAATCCTGTGTGTACATTCCCAAAAGACCTTATGAAGTTATTTTTAAATAAAAATGCAATTTGAAAATAAATTTAAATACAATTTAAAAATAAATATTAAAAAATAAAAAAATTAAATAAACAAAATAAAAAATTTTAATAAATAAAGTAATAAAATGAAATAAAAAATAATAAAAATAATAAAATTTTAAAAATACATACAATTTTTTTGTTAGGAAAACAAATTTGGTATTTGAATTAATAAGGTGAGGGCTGAGGACTTTAGAAGAGTGATTACGGACCCATCAGAAGAGTGATTATCCACCCATTTCCTGCCCCCAGGAAGAGTGAAATGGGTGCAAAAATAGCACTTGGCATGGGGCGCCCCAGTGACTCAGCAGTGGAGCATCTGCCTTCGGCCCGGGGAGTGACCCCGGGGTCTTGGGATCGAGTCCCGCATCGGGCTCCCTGCATGGAGCCTGCTTCTCCCTCTGCCTGGGTCTCTGCCTCTCTTTCTGTGTCTCTCATGAATAGATGGATAAAATCTTAAAAAAAAAAAAAAGAGAGAAAATAGTGCAAGGCAGTTTCTGAAGGCTGATAACCAGCAGAGGAACCTTCAGCGATGTCCTCTGGGCTGTTCTAGCAGGATCTTTCTAAGGGGCTCAGGGGCCCGCGGTGTCTGTACCCACAGACGTTACATCCGAGAGGAGAGAACCCGCATTCGGGACATCTTGGCCCCCTTCCCGCCCCAGACTAGCAGCTCAGACGTGAGCTTAGAGAAGAATATAGGCGGGAGACAGAGGCGACACTCCTCTCTGCCACTTCGCTGCACCCAGGGAACTGAGAACAGCGTTCCCCAAACTGGGCTTGAAATCTTGCCTTTTCTTTCTTGAGGCAGGTGCACGTCGCGTGCACGTCCTGTTACGAGTTGGTGCGGGGAAGGGAGAAGGGGAGTCAGGACCCGGTTCCTAGCTCCAGCTGTTTTACAGAAGGTAGGGCTTTGGGCAAACCTCCGAAACCCGGAAACTTCAGGCATGAGGACGATACAGGATTCGTGCATAAATGGGCTACACTCCCTAGTCTCCGCCTCCTTCCAGAGCCAGCGGGGTCTCGGCTACCATGTTTGCTAACAACGTTTATCTGAGGTGCTTCTCTTTACGTTAATATTTTTATTTTTTTTAATTTTTTAATTTTATTTTTTTTACATTAATATTTTTAATTTAAGGAGCCATTCATGAACTCAGGCTCACCATCACCAAGCCCCTTTGTACGATCGTCTCCAACCCTACATGGTAATCAATGTTAGCTGGGAGATTGTTTTAAACCTCGGCTCCCGGCCCACTGCCTGCCACTCAACAAGCATCTGCGGCCTGCGCCCCGGGATCTGCACCCCGGGATCTGCGGTTAGAGACGCTCCACCTGTGGTTCTGAAGATCCGCCTGTTCAGCCACTGCTGCTTTATCGGTAGTTATAAAATGAGCCCATTTCATAACTCGTCTGTCAAGAGCTTGGGATCCGGATCTAGAAACAAAAAGTTGAATTTTCCAAAGAAGACAACTCATATTAAAAGGGCGGAGCAGGGACGCCCGGGGGGCTCAACGGTTGAACACCTGCCTTCGGCTTCGGTCATGATCCCAGGATCCAGGATCGAGTCCTGCGTCAGCTCCCTGCATGGAGCCTGCTTCTCCCTCTGCCTGTGTCTCTGCCTCTCTCTCAGTCTGTGTCTCTCATGAATAAATAAATAAATCTTTAAATAAATAAATAAATAAATAAATAAATAAATAGGAGGAGCAATAGCAGCTTGGATCTCTGAGGTCCGGATCATTGAAACGACTCCTAAAAAGGGAAGTGGCAGAGCGGTGGCCAGAGCCACTTTCCGACCGCGACTCTGGTGCCACAGTCACTGTATCGGGACCTTCTCACCAGTTGGCACAGCAATGACCTCGAGGGCGCCGGCCACATCAGGGGCCCCTCGCTGCCACGTGCAGCCAGAGCCAACATGCTTGTGAGTCCCGAACGTGTACCGGGCACCTCATAGCCTTGAGCAAGAATGAACTGCTTGAGTCCCCAGGACAGACCCCTGAGGCAGACACCAGGGCTCTTCCGCGGTCGTGAGGCACTTGCAGCCCAGAGAGGACAAGGGCCTGCCCTAGCACGCAGCTCGGGAGTGAAGGGATGAGGCTTAGAGCCCCGGGCTCGGCTCAAACCCCAAGACGGCCGAGCAGCCGGTGTCTTCTCGATACCTCTATAGGGAATTAGCGTTTGTTAGAACCCCAAGAATTGAGGGGCTACACAGGTTACCTCGTTTCATCCTCAGAGCTTGAGTAACTGACCCCGGTCACACGGGGCAGTGAATCACTGGGGGGAACAGTGAGTCGCATGGGTCGGACTCGACAGGGTACCAGCGGCAGAAAACCCAACAGGAACAGACTGTTAACCCAAGGAATGTTGAGGCCGAAGGACTGGGGAGCCCAGGGATAGAACCGGTTTCAGGTACCGTCTGACTCCAGTGTCCAAACGGTGTCACCGGGCCCTGGTTTTCTCTATGCCGGGTCCTCCGTGCTGACTCCGTTCTCTGGCCCCACACGGGGTTTATGGGCAGGCCCCTGAGTCCGAGAACACCTGCCCATGGGAGCGACACAGCGAGAGTTGTCACCCTGAGCCCGTGGGCCTACGAGCGAGGCAACCACAGGGTGTGTGAGGGGCTGACCCGCTGGGCCCGGCTGCAGAGGCTGCCGGCCGCGGGGACGGGTGTCCCCAAAAATCCCGCCGTCTAGCTGGGCCCCCAGTAATGGATCGCTCATGAGCACCCTGACATGTGACCCTGACGTGACCCGCGCAGTCCCCCGGGCTCCCTCCCTGCGGCCTCCGCTTCAAAAGCTCTTCACCCGAATCCAGGGGCTCGTCGCTCCTGAAGGATTGTCCCTGTCCGCCTGCCTGTCCCTTCGGGGTCTCGGTCCCTGGGCTACAGGTCAGCCCCGCGGGGGGACGGGAGAGCTCAAGGAGTCCCCACTCACCTGCGACACCGCCTCTGCGCTGAGTGCTGCCACCCGGGACTGCACCGCGGAGCAGGCCAGCAGGCCCCTCGCCCGGGAAGTGCAGACCCTGGGATCGGCCTGCAGGCACGGGCGGCAGGTGCCTCCGTCCAGCTCCCTGCTCCTCAGCTCCTACCCACGAATCCCAGGGTTTGCTAACACTCGGTCCCCATTCTGCCGAAGACCCAAACTTTGGAAGGCAGAAGCCAGCAAAGGCTGCATGGCCGCTTCCCCGTCCTGTCTCCCTAAAGGACAAGGAGGAGGAGGGGAGGCCCCATGAGGAGGCCCAGCAAGGAGACCCAGCGTGGAGGCCTGGGGAGGAGGCCCGGGGAGGAGGCCCTGGGAGGAGGCCCACGGCGCTGCTGTGAAGCTCCGTTCCCTCGGCTCACCATCGGTGCCCACGGGGCCACTGCCCACCGCTCCGCTCCCATCACCTGCCTTTTTATTTAAAGGATTGCATTTATCTCTGTGTCTCTGTTTAGAGAGAGAGAGAGAGAGCATGAGCGGGGGAGAGGCAGAGGACGAAGCAGAGTCCACGCTTGGGGCTCGATCCCACCCCCGAGGGCGCGGAATCCGGGGTGAGACTGGGCACCCGGCTCCTTCCTTCTCACCGCCGCCTGCTGGGTCCCTGCAGCCACACGGAAGCCGGGCGTCGGATGTCGGGGGGCAGCAGTAGTCCCCCACCCTGCTAGCTCCCCGGTCTGCTCCCCACCTCCTGTAGAACATGGCTTCATACCTACTGGGGCCTTCCTGCCCCCCATCCCTCCTCCCCCCATCATCTGTCCCCACCACTGGCTCCCCGCCCCTCCGCTCCCGGCCTCCTGTAGAACACGGCTTCCTGGCTTCCTGATGGGCCTCCTGGGGCTCCTGCCCCGCCCCATCCTTCCCCCACATCCCTCCTCTCCCCCATCATCTGTATCCCCGCCCCCGGGAAGTGGCAGCAAGGCTGCTCCAGGTCGCACCCAGTGGGTGCTGGGGTCCCGCTTCTCCTACCGAGGCTGTGACCTGCCCCCCACAGCAGGAGCACCAGGCACCGGCCGGGGGGACCACTCCCCACACCTGCGGCCGCCGCCCCCGTCTCACCCGCACGAAGGCCGCCTTACTTCACCTGTGCCTCGAAGGCTCGAGTCACGGGTAACCTCAGCCGCGTTGGTTTTAGCTCCAGCAGGTAGACAGCAGCTTCCGTGGGCTCTCCTGAAGCGGGTTCGTCAAGGAGGGGGCGGAGGTTCCTGCTCGGGGCCTGTGAGCTCGGGGCCCAAAGCTTCTCTCTTGAGGGGAAGCAGTGATTACACCTGGGGTAATGGCAGAGGCAGTGGTCGCTGGGAGCTCAGGTTATGGATTATCAGGGTCCAGTTCTGGGATCCCCCCCACCAGTGAGACGGCCCAGCGGGGACACATCTGTGCGACTCACGTGTCACCACAGCTATTGCTACAGGAACACGCGACCGGCAGATAGAGAGACAGATGCTTTAAGTTCCTTTCTAGGACAAACGTGCAGCCTGTATTTGAAAGGAAAAAAAAAAACTTCATACGTAGAAAATATGGTCTTGAGATCCTCAGATGTCGCATCGGCTCGTCCTAAATACATTACAAAACAGTGATGGGGGACATTTGTCGATTAGGTCAAGGAGGATTTGCTGATTGTGGATTCCACCTACTTCAAGGCGAAAGAATGTCATAAGGAGCCATGTTTTAGGTTAATCCCATTAATATGTCCCTTCCCTGAAGATGTTAACATCTAGACTAGCTCATGCCAAGCCAGAAGCCGTCAGACTGAATCCAACAGGCTCTAGGAGCAAGAGGCCGAGGGCGTCCATGAGCACAGGAACGGCCTCTAGATCCTAGTTCTCACACGTCCTGAAACAGCCTGAACTCGGGTGAGTTCCCCAAAACCTTGCTTTATTTTCCTTTCCCATCACTGCACCCAAACCAGCTTCGGGCGGCTCCCCTTCTTGCCCCTTACGGACATGTCCTCCTGGAGCCATAGCTTCTCTGTCATTTTCAGACAAAAGGTCCACTCGTTCAGCAGATTTGAAACCTCACTGCAGCTTAACATCCAGCACCTGCAGGCCGGGCCCTGCCGGCCTCCGCCTGGGGACCCGCAGTGAAGGGGGTGCGTGGCCGCTCCCCAGCTTCTGCTAGGAGCTGCGCCAGGAGCCGGTGATCCGGTCCTGCCGGGTTCTGCATTGCTCTCTGGCACGACAGAGGGCCTGCCCCTTCCTGCCGGGCAGCTCCCCTGGGCCCTGGTGGCCTGCGACCCTGAGAGGCTCTTGGCTAGACGGCCGCGGCTGGCTGCTGCCTGCAGTGTCCCCGCGTGCCCATGGTGCATCTCTGCCCACCCACGGTGCATCGGTGCATCCCCACGCACCCACGGTGCATCCCTGCACGCTCACGGTGCATCCCCAGGTGCTCACAGTGCATCCCCATGCACCCAAAGTGCATCCCCGCGCACCCACAGTGCATCCCTGCACGACCACGGTGCATCTCCCGGTGTCCACGGTGCATCCCTGCGCTCCCACGGTGTATCCCTGCACACCCACAGTGCATTCCTGTGTGCCCACGGTGCATCCCCATGCGCCCATGGCGCATCCCCGCACGCCCATGGCGCATCCCCGCATGCTCACGGTGCATCCCCGCATGCCCATGGTGCATCACTGTGCGATCACAGTGCATCTCTGGGTGCCCTCGGTGTATCCCCGTGCACCCACGGTGCATTCCTGCACACCCACAGTGCATCCCGGCACACCCATGGTGCATCCCCACGTGCCCACGGTGCATCCCCGTGCACCCACAGTGCATCTCCTCACGCCACGGTGTATCCCCAGGTGCTCACGGTGCATCCCCACGCACCCACGGTGCATCCCTGTTTGCCCACGGCGAGGGACATTCCCTTCTCCTGATCCTGGGAGCACAGAGGCCCGAGCAGCACGAGGTCAAATGCCGGTTGTGTGCCGCGGGCCAAGCGCAGCCCTGTGCTAAAGCCACCTTCTCGGGGTTCGGGGTGGCTGCTGGGAGGCGTCCTCTCCTACCGCAGGGGAGAGCCTGCATCCCTCTTGAGGCTGACGACTCCCGAGCGAGGACCCCCCAAGTATCTGGAGATTCCTGTTGACGCCGAGGCCAGGCTGGTGCTGATGCGGGGCCCACTGTGCCTTCCCCTCTGCACCTGGCAATGAAACAGGGTCAGACCAGAGCCACCGGGCAGCCGGTCGATGCTTCCGGAAGCTCTGGGGCTGCCCTCCTTCTTTCGGACAATGTGGCGCGAACCTCCACCACCGAGAGGACCTGGAAGGCTGCTTTCCTCAAACTGACACGAATCAGTCTGGACACCTTGGTACAGCGGGTAATTCTCTAGAAATGTTCTATTTGCCAAAGATAACCACAGCAGAAACAAAAAAGCCCAAACACAATGATTCGTATAAAAGAAAGGGAGGAAGTCAGGAAATTGCTGCTCCCGCATAGGTGCGGGCTCAAGGGCTTCAGCAAGAGCCTCCTAACCTGCCTTATCCACTGCCTTGGCCGCTCTCCTTCTCTTCTTAGCTGGCTTAGCCAGCAGTTTATGTGACTTAATGTTTACTTTCTTCCCCCCCAAAGGAGCAGCTTTGGATTTGCTTGCTGGTCCGACTGTTTTCCTGTTTTCTAACTCCTGTATTTTTGCTTTTACTTTTAAGAATTCTTTCCTTCTTTAAAAAAAAAAAAAGAAAAAAAAAGGATCCTTTCCTTCTGGTTTGCTCAGCTTGCTTTGCTTTGCGTTTGTCAATTCTTTTCTTTTTTTTTTTTAATTTTTTTATTTATTTATGATAGTTACAGAGAGAGAGAGGCAGAGACACAGGCAGAGGGAGAAGCAGGCTCCATGCACCGGGAGCCCGACGTGGGACTCGATCCCGGGTCTCCAGGATCGCGCCCTGGGCCAAAGGCAGGCGCCAAACCGCTGCGCCACCCAGGGATCCCGCGTTTGTCAATTCTTTTAGTCAGACGCTCGATTTCTTTCTTTCTGTTCCTTCACTTGTATTAATATGAATATGCAAGCCAATACTTATTCCTCTGATCCCTTATTTAAATATATTCCTTAGGCCTGACATACCTCTAGTGTTTTCATAATCATTTCTTCTAGGTAATTTGTGCAATTTTTCTTTTCCAAATTGAAAGGTCCTTTTTAATGCTTTCGCCATTCATTTGATTTTATTGCATTCTGCTAGAAAAATGCTATTTCTGTTTTGGGGTTTTTTTGTTTTTTGTTTTTGAAATTACCAATTTTTTTCAAGATTATCTAGGGGCACCCGAGTGGCTCAGTTCATTAAGCGTCTGCCTTCGGCTCAGGTCTTTGGGCTGAATTCCAGTCTGTCCAATACGAGGATTGTGACCTGATATTTCTTCTTCTCCTCTCTTCTCTCATTCCTCCTCTTCTCTCCCCATTTTAGTCATTGATATTACCTTGCTCAGTATTTATCTTTGTACTGTTACATACTTCACACTTCTGTTCCTTGATATGGGATTTATTGGGTTTTATTGGGTTTGCATTTTCCTCACATATATTTGTCCTCTAAAATTATTCAATTTTCTGAATCAACCTGTTTTAAATATCTCCCACGTGTCTTAAGTACCCCTTACATAAAACAGAAAGCTAGATATTGTTTTGTGGCTCCCTCTGAAAATCTGTCTTTTCGTAGGTGAAAGAGGCTTTTTTTTTTTTTTTTTTACATAGAGGCATGATAGCTATGTATTGTCTTCATTTTGCCATTTTTTGTTTGTTTATACAACCCTAACAAAGTATTTCATTATGTGCTTAGCTTAGATTTAATTTCAAAAAGCAGTTCTGATATATTGAAAGCCATGTTTTGCTTCTAGTGATTTCATTAATGATGATCATTTGATGTACTAACTTTATGCTTTATACACTTTCTGCTACTGTCAGCAATAGTTCCTTTTTCCTTTCTCTCCCGTCGCCCTTCCTCCACTCTATGTTAGTCAATTATATCATCTTTCTTAATGCTTAATTTTGTACTGTTGAATATGCTCACACTTCTATTACTTGATTTGATGATTTTAAAAGATACACTTTGGGTGAGGATGAGATGATTTGCATAATCCTGAAGCATCCCCTCTACAGACTGCTTATTTGTGGCAAGGGAGGATAAACAAAGCAAAACAGTGATTATATGTCATCATGATACCTATTCAGTCCCTGTTTTTGTGGATTGTTCCATTGGACTTCTTCTTAAAGAGGAATTTTAAGAGGAGAAAATGAACATTTTGACCAGATGATCAAAATTACCGTCACATGTGAGGGCCAGATGAGCTTCACACACCTCCAGATCTGATGTCCTGAAAACACAACATTGCCTTGGTAGCATTCTGGCTGGAAATGCATAGCCTAGATCCAAGGGTGAAGAAACATCAGGCAAACACAAGTGAAGAACGCTCTGCTAAAAAAAGAAAAAGAAGAAAGAAAGGGTGATGGTGGGGGGGGTGGCTGCATTCTTCAAAAATGTCAATGTCACAGAAGACAAAGGCAGTGGAATATTACAGATTAAAGGAACCTAAAGAGCCTGACAGTTAATTGTAAAACCTGACCCTTCACCACATCTTGTTTTATTTTTATTTTTTTTAAAGATTTTATTTATCCATTCATGACATAGAGAGAGAGAGAGAGAGAGAGAGGCACAGACACAGGCAAAAGGACAAGCAGGCTCCATGCAGGGAGCCTGGCGTGGGACTCGATCCTGGGACTCCAGGATCACGCCCTGGGCTGAAGGCAGCACCAAATCGCTGAGCCACCGGGGCTGCCCCACATCTTGTTTTAGAGGGGAAAATATGCTGTAATGATCTTCCTAGGTTCGCTGACAAAGCCTGGATATAGATGATAGATTAGGTAATAAATTGCATCGATATAGGTTTATGTAGTTGGTAACCGTACTGTAATGCAAGACAATATCCCTATTCTTAGAAAATATACATTTACTTATTTAAGGATAAAGGGCCACTGTGGAATGAGTGTGTGTGTGTGTGTGTGTGTGTGTGTGTGTGTGTATGTGTGCAGGAAAGGAGAACTAATGATAACGCAAGTGGGGTAAAATGTTTACTTACAGCTGGTAAATCTACGTAAAGGTGTACTTTGCACTATTTTTATTTTTGCAACTTTTTATAAATTTGAAGTCATTGCCAAATAAAGTTTCAAAAAAAGATAACCTTTGAATCCCTGCTATAAGACTTTGTTCACCTGCCTTCTTCTTTTGCTCTTTCCCTTCATCTTATTTCTACGTTGTAAATAATATTGACATTCTGTTCTGAGACCCCGATTCTCACATTTGCTTGAACCAAGTATTGCAGTTGAATATTTTCAACGTTCACTGCCAAACATTTCACTATGGTTTTCCCAGGCATTTCTTGGTTAGTTGATATTTCTTCCAAGCAGATTCCTTACAAAGCATTCATGGGAACAATAATCCCTGAGCCCTGGCATTAAAAAAACTATTTTTATGTAACCTTCACACTGGAAGGACATTTCATTCAAAGATAAAATCCTGGGATCCCTGGGTGGCTCAGCGGTTGATCGTCTGCCTTTGGCCCAGGGTGTGATCCTGGAGACCTGGGATCGAGTCCCACGTCAGGCTCCCAGCATGGAGCCTGCTTCTCCCTCTGTCTTTCTCTCCCTCTCTCTATGTATCTCATGAATAAATAAAATCTTAAAAAAAAAAAGAAGATAAAATCCTTGATGAACACTTTGTAGAAATGGCTCTATTATCCTCTGACACTAAATGTAGCTGTGGGGAAGCCAGCTGATTTCCTTTTTCTTCTTAAGAAAAGATGGTCTTGGGGTTTCTGGGTGGCACAGTCAGTTAAGCGATGACCTCTTGGTCTCAGCTCAGGCTGCCCATGATCTCGTGGGTCATGAGATTGAGCCTTGAGTGGGCTGCGTGGTCAGAAGGGAGTCTGCTTCAAGATTCTCTCCCCTAGCCCTCACTAAAATAAATAAATGACCCTTAAAAAAAAAGAAGATGGTGTTCTTCACCTGGTTCACCAAAGGTTGACCAAAGACTGGTTGCAGTACATGTTGTTACTTTATTTTTTTTAAAGATTTGATTGATTGATTGATTGATTGATTGATTAAAGAGAGAGAGAGAGAGGCTACGTGCAAGTGGAGTCAGGGTCAGAGGGGAAGGAAGAGGGACAAGGAGACTCCCAGTGTGGGGCTCGATCGCAGGACCCTGAGATTATGACCTGAGCCAAAATCAAGAGTCCAGTGCCTAACAGACTGAGTCACCAGGTGCCCTAGTTATTGTCACTTTAGAGTCTAATTACTTTACTAAGAGGTACTTTTGTGTTGACTGAACTGGGTCAACTTTGTCTACTTAGCATTTTAATATACAAGTTTTTAAAAAATCTTATTTCAGGAAAATTCTCTTGAATTATATCTTTAAATATTTATTGTATTTCACTATCCTGTTCTTCTTTAAAGATGTCCGATATGTGCATATTGCAGGTGGCTTGTCTATTTTTCTTGTATCATAGGAGGGGGGAGAAACACTTTCCCCGGCTGGCTGCTGGGGCTCCTAACTTCATATGCTTGTTCAAGTGGAAATTAATTGCTTTGAGGTCTATCTGGTGAACAGGATCATATCTTCCTGCCAGAATTGGGTCTCGGTTCTCCAATAATGTGTCCCCCCTCTTCTCCTATCATCAGAAAAAAGCAGCTGTCTCTCAGCTAGAAAGGGGCCTACATGAGAAGGGGACTCATTCCCCATTGACTTCTAGCATCCTCGTGCTCGCTGTTTCCAAGTATTCCAGGTTATATTTCCTCATCTAAATTCACGCTCATTACAGTGTAAAAAGAGGAGCATGGACCCCTGCTCTCCTTGGTTCACTCTCAGAACTTTAGTTTTCTCATCTGTAAAATGAGGTCAGTAAAACGTGCCTTACAGGATTCTGATAAGGACTAGCAATAGGATATATAACCTTCACACATGGTTTGTTGCATATGGTAGATGCTTGACAGATGGATAGCGATTCATTTTTCTTTTTTTAGAAAAGATTTATTTATTTATTTCAGAAAGAGAGGGGGGGGCACAGGGGGAAGGGTGGAGGGAGAGGGAAAGAGAGAGTCCTCAAGCAGAGTCCCCGCTGAGCAGGGAGCCCAACGAGGGACTGGATCCCAGGACCCTGAGATCATGAGCTGAGCCAAAATCAAGAGCCAGACCCTTAACTGAATGAGCACTCCAGGCGCCCCATGCTCTTTGTGTCACCTTATCCTTTTACCTCACTCTTTTATATTTAGAGAGAAATCTCAACGGAATGCAAAAATATTTATTTTTGGAAATTTGCTATATCTTACAGTTGGTAAAATTATAGAAAAGCTGTTTAAAACAAAATAGCTCATTTGGTTCAGTTTGGAAAATCTGAGTGTTAGTGCACCCCACTTTCCAATCTGAAAGAAAGTTTAAAAAAATAGGAAAAAGATCTTACTTGTTTTTATTACTGTGATAGTAAAACATTGATTTATCTGTTCAAAAGAAGATCATTTGAAAAGTAGTTCAGGGGATGCCTGAGTGGCTCATGGGTTTAGGGCCGCCTTCAGCCCAGGGCGTGATCCCTGGGTCCTGGGTTCGAGTCCCACGTCGGGCTCCCCGCATGGAGCCTGCTTCTCCCTCTGCCTGTGTCTCTGCCTCTCCCTCTCTCTCTCTGTGTCTCTCATGAATAAATAAATATTTTTAAAAAGAAAAAGAAAAGTAGTTCAAAAAACCACTTAAACGTTGAACAGTAAGTCACAGCTAAACAAACCAGGATTTGCCGTCAGCGAGGCCAAGTGTGCCTCTCAAATGCATCATTTATAAGCCGCGTGATTTGGGGATAAGCCACAGCTCTCTTCCCATCTGTAAAATGGGGCTTGTTTATTTGTTTCACGGGGTGTTTGGATTCAGTGAGACATGAAAGCGCCGTCCCATCTTAGCGATTAGCTGCAGTGTGTCCCCAGAGATCGATACCATAAAACAGCTGGGACTGCCGCCCCGGCCCACGAGTGCGATCCCTCATTCAGCGGGGCTGGGGAGCGGCTCAGAGCAGCCACCTGCGTGGACCCAAGGGCCTGGAGCCGGAGGGAGGGGAGGGCTGGTGGCCCACATCCGCACACCTGCCAGGAATGTCCCCAATGTCTGCTCATGCTGCCCTGCAGCAGAGCCTGGGCCCGCTGGCCTAGTCCCACGTCCTCAGCCAGGAGGGAGGCTGAGAGCGCTGAGCGGGCTCCTTGCTGGGCCGCCTCCAGCAGGTGCACCCGCCTGCTTCCGGGCCTCCCGCCACGGCCGTGGCTCCCTGGCCAGCCCGGCTCTCACCATCTGCGAGGGGCCAACCCCAAGAAGCTCTGCCGAACTGCCAGCCCGCAGTCCTGGATGCGGGGACCTGGACAGGGCTCTCAGAGGAAGGCCTGGGTGCCGCTCGGCCTTCCTCCGCCACGTGCAAGGGACGTGTGAGCCACGTGGCGCCCCACTTGGCTGTCCTGTTGGTGGCTGCCGGGCAGGTGCACCGCTGGGCCTCCGTCCATCGGTCCGTCCGTCCGAGAGGTCAGCCCACCCAACGTGAGTCGTGTGGCCTTCGTGGTAAAGGAGCCTGGACGGCCGCTGTCGCCTCATGCTCCCTGGGCTTCCTTTACCTTCTTAGTATTTTCTCCAGTGGACTTTTTGAGCATCTATGACTCACAATAGGAAGGAAAATCCATGGGGTTGAAATCAGTGTCCTGAGGACAATTTTCAGAACGTCAGGTACCCCCTGGCCTTCAAGTCCAGGCTGTTCATTATGACGACCGTGTGCCTGTGTGATGAAGCGCCTGTTTCCCGTCACTTATGCTTCAGTTCGCAGCATCCGAACATGCTCAGCAACAATCTGCCCGTTAAGATGGGACTTGCCAACGGCCCCGGAAAGATACAATCTGCCAGCTGGGGCTCTCCCCAGACCGACGGGAGCTTGCGGTTACCCAGGAACCAGGAGCGCAGCCCTCCCCAAGCGGCCCCGCCATGATTCTCTGACCACTACCTTGACAATCTGAGCTAACCACGCGGGGTACGGCCCTTGTTTTGCACGACTATGATACAAGGGTGAGATAGAAGCTTTGGGATTGATTAAAAGTAGAGAAGATATAAAATAATTATTGTATTAGCAACTCAATTATTGGCTATACATCCAATGTATCCCTGCGGATTTTAACGGTAAGAATGAAAGGTTGCACACATCTGGGTGATCATCCACATGGTGACTTGGGAAACATGAGGACACGACTTCACACGTGTGCTTTTACCGTGAATAAGCAGAGCACCCATCATGACAAAGGCCGATCGATGTCCAGAGCTGTTGGCCACGGCACTAGATGATGCAGATTTAAGAAGAGGCCACGTGTAGGGGCCGATAGGGCCAAGCAGGGCCTGGTCCTCAGGCCTGGCCCTGAGGAAGCCAGCATATCGAGGACAGAGCACAGGACCCCCGTGGGGGGCCGCCCAGATGGGGCACTGCCGGACCCCGCACTACCATCCAATTCCAATTCACTGTGACTAGGCCCCTCTGCAGCTCGGCACCGTGGACACAGTGGCCTCACCCTAGCCTGAGACGGCTGCTGGATCCATCCCCTACACCCGGTAGAGCACTTTCAGAGTTGCAGATGCTAATGTTTACACGAGTGACTTCCTAGAAGCGTCACCACCGCTGTCCGGGCCCCATTAATATGCGTCAATCTAGTATATGTGTGCCCATAGCTCGGCGAAGTGCGGCCGAGACGCCCACGCCCAAGCCACGGACACCCCATGGCCCCAGGGCTGCCGAGTGCACGGTCGCAGCCTGCTCAGGCCCACGGAAGCCTCCTTCGTCGCTCGCACTCTCCAGGCTGCCGCATCCCGCCCTGGGCCCGTTCTTAGGGCTGCAGACCCGGCTGCTTTCCTAATAAGCCCTCAGTCCAGCTGAGTCCGTCCCGAACACCGAGAATTCCCGAGTACCAAGTGCTGGGAGCTGCAGGAGCAAGTGGAGCCCGGGGCTCCCACCCGAGGGGGACGAACGCGACAGAGGTGCCATGGATGTCACCGTGCTCCTGCTCTTTGCCTTATAGCCAAGGCAAGTGTCACTTGTTGTCAGTAGAGGACACAGTTAAACGGTCAGCGGTGGGAACTGCAGGCCTTTACGGTCTTACCAGAGTGAATATATTTGTATAATTACTTATTTGAGAGAGAGAGAGCCTGAGCAGGGGAAAGGCAGAGAGAGAGGCCAACCCCTCGTGGAGCAGGGAAGCCAATGTGGGGCTGGACCCCAGGGCCCTGGGATCATGACCAGGCCGAGGGCGGCCACCCAGGCGCCCCTACAAAAGTGAGTCTAAAACCTGGTCCTACAAGCTTAGTTCTGACCGTGTAGCAGACCCGGTGCTTGACCTCTTGGAGGATCAGCTCCGTCCACCCTTGACGCTGTGAGAATACCTGACTCCCAGGATGAGGAGCAGGATTAATGCCCCCAAGCTCCTGGTGCGGTTCCTAGCCTGCGGTAGGGGACCACCAAACAGTACCTATTAATTTTATTACAAGAATGGACTATAAGTAATGAAAACAATGGCACTGAGTGAAGGAATATGGGCATATGCTCGCAGCTACTACATGTCCTTATACAGCGAGTTGGAAAAATGAATTCCAACTGCACAAGTTAATAGAATACATTCTCCCTTAAAAACATAGAATATTAGAAAAAAATTAGAATATTAGAGATAAAGTAATTACTTTGCTCACTCTCTACGACCCCCAATTAACTCTGTTTTCTCTCCTACCTCCTAAGAGGCCATCAGTATCATGAGATTTTTTTTAATTTAAACATAAATGTAAAAAAATAAAAAATAAAAAAATAAACATAAATGTAAAAAAATAAAAAATAAAAAATAAACATAAATGAACATAAAAGTATATAAGGTTCTTAAGTTTGTAGAAAAATGTGACATCAGTCATTAAATGCTAGGATACTACATGTTCCATGCTAGTAGTGATTTTGTCTGCTTTATTCAGCATTGTTTTGAGATCAGACTGGGTCATTCTGCTTAAATTTAGTATATGTTTGTAAACTGTTTTATGGGGGGCACTCCAATTGGTGAACATACCACATTTTATTTATCTATCTTGGATGGATATGTCTTCATTTTTAGATCCCTTCCAGTGATTCACTATGAAAAATAATGTTATGAACAAACTTGGCACAAGTGTAAAATTTTGTCAAGGAAACATGCCAGAGGCGTAGGTATAAATATTTTTAATTTTACTGGCTATTGGCAAATTGCTCCCGAACGTGATCGTAGCAATTGATATTTGCATCTACGATTTATAAGACCTGATTCCTCAGCCCCTCGCCAGCTTGTCTGCTCCTTTTGTTGATGGTTTCCTTCTCTGGGCAGCTTTACCAGTTTGATGTGATCCCACTTGTTTAGTTTCACTTTCCTCGCCTTTGCTTTTGGGGTCAAATCCAAAAAAAAATGTTGCTAAGACTTCACCAACTTTGGGTACTAATTAAGAAAAACAATTTTTTAAAGTTTTATTTATTTATTTGACAGAGAGAGAGAGAGAGAATGAGCACGAACAGGGGGAGTGGCAGGCAGAGGCGGAGGGAGAAGCAGGGAGCCGGACATGGGGCTCCATCCCAGGACCCTGGGATCGTGACCCCAGCTGAAGGCCGACACTTAATCCACTGAGGCACCCAGATGCCCCTTATCTAATGTTTAAATTTTTGCAAGACTGGTTAATGAAAAATATCTTCTCTTAGCCTTTTCCTATATGATCTAGATACGAATACTTTGCTATCTAGGTGGCAAATCCACGTCAGTCACTTATCTTTTCACTTTTTAATGAAGTCTTTGTGGATTAGAAGATTTTATATTCTGAGGTGGGCACATTTGCAAACTGTTTCTTGATTTTTTGGGGGGGAGGAGATGATAAATACTTTCTTACTGGCAATTACAAAGATATTTTGTACACTCTTGAGTAGTTTAAATTTTCCTTTCCCTTTAGGTGTATAATATAGCTAGATTCACTTTTTGCAGGGATCCAATTGGTTTTCCACATATGAAGGCAGTTGTCATGAAATTATTGGCTGAGTAGTCCATCCTTTCTTCCCTCCCATTGTTATAAGCCAAGTATCTGCATGCATCTCACTGTGTCCCTGGGCTTTGTTTAGCTCATTAATCCGTTTGTCTATTCCTGCATCAATATCACATAATTCCTCTTAGCTCTGTAATCAACTTTGATCTCTGATAGAGCAAGTACAGTTCATTTGAGTTACTTTCAGAATTATTTTAGTTTTGCATATTTCGTATTCTATGCAAGTTATAGATTCAGCTTGGCGATGTCTATGAAGAGTCTGTTGGGGATATTGATTGGGACTGCATTTGCTTTATGTATTAATTTGGGAAAGAGCAACATCGTTATGGTCATGTGTTTTCTGGTCAATGACCACAGTGTCTCGCCATTTATTAAGGTCTTATTTGCTATCCTTCAATAGCATTTCAACTTCCCCTATAAATGTATTCTACGTTTTTTGTTAAACTTACTCCATCACTTCCTTGTCTTTATTGCTATTGGAGTTGGATTTGCTAAGTGATAATTTCTCAGGTATCTGGAAGCCATTGTTTCCTGATGGCTCATATCATATTGGACTCATTTGTAGACTAATTCATGTCCTTCCAACAGCTTACCATTCATTATCTTGTGTTCTCCAGGTAAACAATTATATTATCTGTAAACAACCATAGTTTTCTTTGCTTTTTAATTATTTTTTAATAATAAATTTATTTTTTTATTGGTGTTCAGTTTGCCAACATACAGAATAACACCCAGTGCTCATCCCATCAAGTGCCCCCCTCAGTGCCCGTCACCCATTTACCCCCACCCCCCGCCTTCCTCCCCTTCCCCCATCCCTAGTTTGTTTCCCAGAGTTAGGAGTCTTTCATGTTCTGTCTCCCTTTCTGATATTTCCTACCCATTTCTTCTCCCTTCCCTTCTATTCCCTTTCACTATTATTTATATTCCCCAAATGAATGAGAACATATAATGTTTGTCCTTCTCTGATTGACTTATTTCACTCAGCATAACACCCTCCAGTTCCATCCACGTTGAAGCAAATGGTGGGTATTTGTCATTTCTAATGGCTGAGGAATATTCCATTGTATACATAAACCACATCTTCTTTATCCATTCATCTTTCGATGGACACCGAGGCTCCTTCCACAGTTTGGCTATTGTGGCCATTGCTGCTATAAACATCGGGGTGCAGGTGTCCCGGCATTTCATTGCATCTGTATCTTTGGGGTAAATGA
This sequence comes from Canis lupus dingo, assembly GCF_003254725.2. Lineage (NCBI taxonomy): Eukaryota > Metazoa > Chordata > Mammalia > Carnivora > Canidae > Canis > Canis lupus. Next base: position 68,969,437 of record NC_064243.1, read on the forward strand.
ACTATTGGGACTTCATCAAGGTAAGAAGCTTTTGCACAGCAAAGGATACAGTCAACAAAACTAAAAGACAACCTACAGAATGGGAGAAGATATTTGCAAATGACCTATCAGATAAAGGGCTAGTTTCCAAGATCTAGAATAACTTATTAAACTCAACAGCAAAGAAACAAACAATCCAATCATGAAATGGGCAAAAGACATGAACAGAAATCTCACAGAGGAAGACCTAGACATGGCCAACACGCACATGAGAAAATGCTCCACATCACTTGCCGTCAGGGAAATACAAATCAAAACCACAATGAGATACCACCTCACACCAGTGAGAATGGGGAACATTAACAAGGCAGGAAACCACAAATGTTGGAGAGGATGCAGAGAAAAGGGAACCCTCTTACACTGTTGGTGGGAATGTGAACTGGTGCAGCCACTCTGGAAAACTGTGTGGAGGTTCCTCAAAGAGTTAAAAATAGACCTGCCCTACGACCCAGCAATTGCACTGCTTTTTAATTATTATACATCTTGTTTTTGACACGATTGGAATGTTAGCCACGACAGCCAGCATCCTCATCACACTTCTGGTTTTACTTGCAATTCTTGAAATGTTTCACCATTAATTATAATCTTTGCTGGATATTTACAGTAACTTTCACCAGGCTAAGGAAAGGTTTTCCTATACCTAGTTAACTATTAATTGTGTGTGTGCATGTGTGTTAATCACGGATGGTATGGGATTTTGAATTTCTGATCATTTCTTTAACTGTAATTTGTTTCCTGGTTGTAATACTTTCCCTAACTTTTCCATGATAGTGTTAAATTCATTTTACACATCCTGTTCTTAATGCTTTACCAGATCTGCTTTTTCAGACTAACACCTGTGTTTTGCTTCTCTGTTGTTTATTTATTTATTTTACTTTCTCGGTCTCTCATTCTTTGAGCTTATCTCTCTACTGTGATTCATGCAAGTGGTCAGCTGCCTCTGTATACAATGCCTCTCTAGAGGGAAGAGCAGAGTCTGCTGTGCAGACTGGGCTCCATAATGTTTTTAAACAAGTTAGGAGGAAGGTGGGATGCCCCTGGTAGGACATCTTGGCACCTGGTCTGGGCTTAAGAGACCCCTGTTCCCCACATCACTAAGGGTGTGGTTTTGTGTCCCCAGGAAACATACTCCTGTTATGGGGCTTCCTGGCCCTAAAATTGAGTATGCATGCGTGTGTGTACGTGAGTTTCTAAGAGTTCATCAGCCAAGTTGTTCTTAATACCAACAAACATCATCTTGAATGCCCCTGGCCTCTTCTGGCGTCTGGTTTCCACCACTTATGAGCTTGAAGCATATGAGGTATTACTCTCATTTCCATGGTGTCCCTTGGACTTCTGCACGTGTTTGGGACTACTGCTTATCTCTTTAAAATCAGAAACCATCTGTTTTAAGTAATTTAGGGAATCCATCACAACTTTTGAAAATGTTTCTTCTTTTATCGGGGTGACTGTAGTTATGTATTTGCTTACATATATATTTAAGTAAAATGTGTAAGTGATTAAGATGTAACCTATATTATACATACACATATATACACAAACATGCACACACACAAGCTTTCGTTTCTGGAGTTTGTTGCGGCGTGTCAGAGTTCAGTGTGTGCTCAGCCTACTATTTTGAAATCAGAACATCCTATTTTTTTTTTAGCACCCTATCTTTAAATCACAAGTATTTGTCCACTGGGGACTTCTCTTACACTTGAACCTGCTGTCTGGAGTTACTAAGAAACATTAATTGTGTAAATTGAAAGAGCAGCATCAGATATTGTTTGATGTCATAATGGCCTCTTTTTTGACCTAAATACAGGTGGTAAGGGTTGACCAATATAAAAGCTATTTGCAAATCATGGCTTTGGGTCTCATTACTTCTGTGAACTTGACTAAATTATTCACTATCTCTGAGCCTCAGCTGGGTTTTTGTGAGGGCCACAAAAGTGGAAAGCGTACATGGAAATAGTTTTAATTGGTTAAACGCTATGCATGGTTAGCATTGCCCCATTATCTCGGATTTCTCACCTGTCACAACTGAATTTTTTAGTTCACATGTTGTCAACACGTTTTGCCTGCTTACAGAGAAATCTGCTTGATGGAGATATTTCCATGCTATTCCAGAAATTTGATGATGCGACATTTCAAATACACATTTCGCATTGATTGAGAGAAAGTACAGTGTTGTGGTTTTTAATATAGATTTTCGAGTGAGGCACATGTGGCCTTTACTTGACCTCCTTTCTTCCCACGTGCTTCAATGAAACAATCGCAGCTCCATGGCAGTTATATGCAATGTGTGATTCCCTGACACGGTTATTTCTGCAATAACTTGAACTGACTTGAAGGATGAGGACAACATCTCTGTGTCTCATTAAAATCCTGTGTTTGAAGAGATGGTGCAGCTGATTAAGAATGCCTCAAAGAAGATTATTAGAATATCCTGACAGGAAGACTTTCCTGGATTCCCAGACTCAACATGTCAATCTTTTATTGAAGCTATCATTCAGTCTTGTTAAATTGCTGGTGCGGCTTCACATCCCTCTATCTAGATTTACTGAGGATTTTACCAGAAGAAAAAAAAAATGGTGTACCCTAGGTCCCCGCTCTATAAACACCGATTCTTCCTGTGTGTTACTTTCTGGTACTAGAGAGCAGAGACTTTATGTCTATTGAAGTCATGAGGCCTGGATATAATGGAGTTCATGTGGCAACATCATGTTCATCAACCACAAAGGCCTCTTCCTGGGTGAGGGGATCTCAAACGCAGTGCCTTCCAATTATTATCATTGTGAGGTGTTGTTTATTTGTTATGTTATTCTGTTTTGTTTTGAAAGTTGGTTTATTTAGCCACACTGTCTAGAAATTTCCAGAAATACAATGTCAGAAAACAAGAATTTACTCTTTGCAAATAGCAGAATTGCTACGATATTCTATAAATAGACTGGATTCAGGTGGAAGGACCAGGTTAGTGCTCCGGTTTCTGCCAGAATTGAAAAATCTATAATTCTACACAAACTAAAATAAATCTCACAAATTAGACATCCCTTTACTGAGTCAGTCATCATACCAGTGAGGAGGGAAAGGGTATTGTATGTAACAGGCCTTTGTTACTCCTTGTAGTTTATAGACAACAATGTTAGAAGGTGATTTGGCACTGAGCATGGAATAAATACAAGTCAGTTTATTGAAAACCTTCTTTTGGGGTCATTTTTACTGCTCTTCTGAGTCTGGGTTTGAAATTTCTAAAAAGAAAATGAAAGACTCCTAACTCAGAAACGAACTAGGGGTGATGGAGGGGGAGGTTGGTGGGGGGTGAGGGTGACTCGGTGACGGGCACTGAGGGGGGCACTTGGCGGGATAAGCACTGGGCGTTATTCCATATGTTGGCAAATTGAACACCAATAACAAATAAATATATAAAATAAAAAATAAAATAAAATACAAAGCTAAAAAAAAGAAAATGTGTTTTGTCGTCTTCCTAAAATATGAATGCTATTTTCCGAATATTAGTGCCTATCATATTTGTTGAGGGTCATTGAATATAAGCAGTCTCTAAAACAGAGGAGTTTAGAGCACCAAAGAGCCCCCTGCTTTATTGTAGATCACCAGTGGCAAACTCATGACCTTCTGACCTTGTTAATGGAACTTGTCAACCAAAGGCAAAACAGACAATATCTGTTATTAATCACCAGGCACCTAAGATCTTGAAATCTAGAGAACTGAGTTCCAACTAACTGAAATTAAGATACAATGACTAATGATCCACAAATTCAGCCTCGAGCTGAAATGGTCTCCACTGTTCACTGGAAAGCTGTGTGCTTCCTTGAAATAGTGGCCAACACATGGGACTTGCGTAAGTCATATTACCCGCCGGCTGTTTCACCTCCTCAAAGGAAACCCAGCTGAACTATGACATGCCTCTCTAACAGCTCCATGAGGATTCTTGTATCAGTTGAAAAACAGATGTGAAATCACTTTGTAATTGATGGTTAAAACTGTCTCATATCCCCCCTACCACGAGCCTGAGAGCGACCCAGGAGGTATACGCCTTCCCGGTACCAGAGCATGCTGAACCAAGCTGGGTGCTCAGTAGATCTGAACAGGCAGGTTTGACATGATGGGAATGTTGTCTGGGGACTAGAGGAATCTAGCACAGGTTACAGACCACAGTGTCGCTTCGTCCCTCAGCACAAAATGTTCACTGCGCCTCCAACCACTGTGGTAACAGGACTTTTATTCCTCTTGTTTCTACTCTAATTTCACTTCTCACCAGTAGAGCATCCTGTCGTCTCTGGCTCTTTGATTCTAGTTGCTCATAGTTTCTTCCAGAAATTTATCTAAGCATGACCCTCCCCAGTGCATCTTTTCTGCTTCTACTCCTGCAACCAACGATATGACTATTTCTTAGCTCACAAATAGTCAAGAGAGAGAATGTGTTAGATGCTTCATTTCTTCATTGCAGAAAACCATTTTCTGAACATAATAGTCAGCAGGCTCTTAGCCTTGGATATGGACACAGACAGAAAATGCATCTCGCAACGGTCATGTAATGGTGCTTTGTTTCCTTATCTGCCATTAGGTGAGCAACCCAGGAAAGAGCTTGACATTTTGCTTTTGAAGGCACCTAACACCGAGAGGAGCTACCGTCCAACTTCTTTGTCCGTACATTTCTGAGCCCCTTGACGTTTCTGAAACATAGCAGCAACCGAGTCACAGAGAGTACTGGCTTCAAAGGGGACGTGCTTTGGGCACATTTGAAATCACAGGCAATACTCCAGTTGCCGTGGCAGATATGGCTCTTGGCATCCTGGTGAGAGCTAGACTGGAGCAAACCCGTTCTAAGGCCACAGCCAAATGCCAGCCATCCTGCAGACCCTGAGGTGGTGACGTGCAACCCAGAATCCTTGTGCTCAGATGCAAGGAGCTTAGGGTCACGCGAGTATTTTTCTTTTACTCGAGGTTTATAGTAAGGCTACAATAAGAGCAGATAACAGGAGAAAAACAGGATTCCTGATAACAAGTCGTACTGTGGGTCCCACGGACTGGAACTCAAAGTCCACTCAGCACCCACAGCTTCTCCAGAGACCTCGCCAGGTTGCCTCTGCCATAGCCGCTCAGTGCCTGGGGCCTACTCTGTGCTGTCCGGGATACTTCCACCCACTTCATTCCTGCCTCCCCTTCCGTGGTTCTCCTCCCTCGTCTGCAGGATTCCACCTCTACTCCCCGAACACTTCCTCACTCTGCCCCTCCCCAACTCTGTTCCAGCCACACCCGCTGCTGGCCGCCAAGCCCCCTCCCTGCTCAGGGTCCTTCCCTCTCTTTCTCTGACGTGTTCCTCTCTCAGACATCAATGTGCCATCTCCCTTACTTCCCTCAGGGCTTTTCTCAGAACTTCTACTTAAATTATGACCCTTCGTCCTATCCCTATCACCTTGACCTCCTTGTACGTATTGTATATCTACTTCTTGGTTTACTGGCTGCCTTCCCCACTAGAATTTAAACTCCATGATGGCAAGGAACTTATTGGTTTGGTCTACTCTCATATCCCAGTACCTACAACAATACTTCGCACAAAGTAAGTGCTCAATTCATATTTGTCAGATAAATGTTTAAATGAATGAATCAAAAGGCACCATGGGCATGAACAGCTGTGACCGACATGTCCAGAACAAGGCTACTGGAGGATATGGATGAGTAATTTTAACTGATAAGTTCTAAGATCTGGGCAAGCAAAGGGTCTACACCATGTATACTTTGGGCAATTGGGAAGGGCCTGACTCTTTTTTTAAGACCTGAGGTCTAGACAAACACGCACACAGAGCAGAAGGAAGAGGAAGCACGGCATGCTCGGAGCAGCTCTCTTTCATCTGCAGGTGACAGGAAACCTAAACTTGGGTTGGCCTAAGCAACAAGGTAATGTGTCATCTCACCTGGGGGGATGCCCCTGCCAGGGCATCAGGCTTCCAACGCTGCCTTCCCATAGATCCCATGGCTCCGCCCTCCTCCCTATTGTAGGCTCCTCCTTGTGTTTGTAGCAAGATGGCCACACAGATCCAGGCGTCACTTCCAGCCACAGCAAACGCCTGGAAGCAGAGAGCAGCTGTCCTTCCTTTGAATCTGTACTTTAGTCAAGGAAATATCCTAGAATATCATCAGCAAACCTCCTCTCACACCCCACTGGCCAAAACTGGGTCACTGAGCCTTTCCTAAATAATCATTAGAAAAGATAATTCAGGACCCTCATGACTGGCTTTGACAAATTCCCTGGAGCCAAGATCTTTGGAGACTCAATCATCATTACTCTGGGTTTGGGGCTAAAAGGAGGAAAGAAATGGAAAGAAGGCAAGGAAAATTAGTCCTTGATGTCCTGCTGTGGAGATGGAGCTTCACCATGAAAGCAACTGGGAAACCATGATCAGTTTTAACCATCAGAGTTGTAGGATCAGTTTCCCAACATGTTCAGATCACTAAACGGCACTGTGGGGAATGGGTTCAAGGAAGAGTAAACAACCAAGGGGGAAGCGGTGGGGACCCTGGAATCGCAGAGCTCGCCCAACCTGACACTAAGGGCGGGTCAGGGAAACCGCAGGAGGGAAGTGCCTGCTGGGGGGCGGGGGAAGCTCCTGGCTGAGGCCGAGGATGATTTAAGGAGGAGCCAAGGTTTCTGGCTTGAGCAACGGGTGGAGGGTGAAATGATTCACCAAGATAGGAAATCCGGGGAAAGACCTGATGAGGATGCCGTGATTCTTGCGTTTGGTGTTCTCAGCTAGAGATGCGGAGAGAGGCACCTGGAGCTCAGAAGGGTCTGCAATGCGTCCATTTCCTGACGGCGGGCGAGGTGACAGGCAGAGAGCGGGTGTGCAGCAGGAGCTGTCCCACCTCGCGAGGAGCTGTCGGCTTCATCCATCACCTTAGAAAGTAACGGGATAAAATCCCGGCAGTGCTTATGAGCAGAAACCTCTTTGAATTGTGGCAACCCGCTAATTTTAGTGGGAGTTTGAGGTGGAGTTTTGATCGGGGAAACAGAGAAAGGCTGTTAAGCAAGAGGACTGGCAAAACAAGCCACACGTGGATGAATAAGGATGTCAGAGCCGCAAGGAGAAGGACCAGCCGGGTAGACGCCAGGCATTTCGATGAAGGAGTCCATACATTTTTGCAACTACTCGCATATGAAGCAAGAAAGAGGACTTCAAGATATTGACCCTTTTTTTTTTTTTTAAGCTATTGAAAGAACAGAAATAGAAAAGCAGTGCAAGAAGTTGATTGTGTAGAGAGGAATTAAGAGAAAAGGTCATCTGGGGATGTGTGGGCATCGAGAAGGTGGGACCTCAGCAGACAGCCTGGAAACACAGGAGCAGGTCAGAGCCAGCGATGGAGCTCTGGGGGCTCGTGTGCACACCTGGTTGTGAGATGCGAGTCACAGAGACCACGAAGGCGCCTCCTGGAATCGTGCACAGGATAAATATTTAAGTTCTAATTACTTTTTGTCTCAAAGGGACTTGAGCAAATGGTCAGGTAGGTAAATATCAACCTGAACTTAATATCCTATGAATTTCTCCAGCGTTTATTAAACATTTAAGTCTTTTATTTATTTAAGGGAGGAGAGAAAGAAAAAGAGATTAAGCGGGGAGGGGAAGAGGGAGAGGGAACCACCAGCGGGCTCCACGCTCAGCAGTGCGGAACCCCACCCCAGGCCCCAGCTCATGGCCCTGAGGTCATGACCTGAGCGAGAGTCAAGAGCTGGATGCTGGGCAGCCCCAGGGGCTCAGCGGTTTAGCGCCGCCTTCAGCCCAGGGCCTGATCCTGGGGACCGGGGATCGAGTCCCACGTCGGGCTCCCTGCATGGAGCCTGCTTCTCCCTCTGCCTGGATCTCCGCCTCTCTCCGTGTCTCACGAACAAATAGAAAAAAATCTTTAAAAACCCACAAGAAAGCTGTGTGCTGTGCAGCAGGACCGCAGCTGCGGAAGCCGAGGCGCCGAGCAGCAGGCCGGCCAGGCAGCCCAGCCCGTGGGGCCTGGAGGGGACCTGCTGCCCAGGGCTGCTGAGCAATGGGAAAGCACTCTCCTCCTCACTGCCCTCGCAGATCTGAGCCTTCAAATCCTGAGAGCTCTGTGACCTGCTCTTGCAAACTCCATGGGCTGCAGGCCGCGGCCTCGGCTGCTTTTATTTCCATCTGGCCAGCCCACAGCCCGGGCCGTGCCCCCTCCCGTGGAGGCCTCCTCCCCGCCGAGCCGCCGCGTGCCTGCAGAGGCCTCCCGTCTCCAGGCTCAGGTGCATGCAGGTCCCCCCGCTCCAGTGGGAAGGCCCCTCGGCCACACCTACCGGCGGCCACAGGGGGCACCTGCTGCAGGAGGGCTGGGCCCCCCTCCCCGGGAACTGCCCGCACCCCCGGGCAAGCACAGCACCCACCCTGGCACCTGCCCCCGCACCAGGAGACAAAACTAACCAAGCAGCAGGTCCCTGTGTGCCCCAGGGGTCGGAGGTCAGACAAGTCAACCTTGTCTCCATCCTTGTCCGTCTCCGGTTCCCCAACCGGCCAGCCCTGCCTCCAGTTGTCCCCGTTACCTCCGGCCCTGCCTCGGTGGAGGCGTAAACCCTTTGTAAGGACACCTGGTTTGACAGGAGCGGCGGGAGGATGCAGCATTTCAGTTTGCTTCCCCACTGGCTGCCGTACAACTTTGAGTGAGTTTTATATTTTTATTAAAGGGGGTGAAAACTCTCCAAGACTCAAAAGTTAATAGATGTCTCTGATCTCATTTGTGGGCTTTACATCTCATTTTAGGAGCAAACAGAAAACACTGGAAAGGGAGCAATTGCGCGCATACGCGTGAGATTAGCAATCTGATATCTATCCATCAAATTCTAACCTAGCTAACGCTGTCGTAATCCCTAGATCTGTCCACACGTGAGCAATGTCACAGATGGGGTCACGATCACTCTGTTTTCATAGCAGTGGGTTAGTTTCCTGTCCTGGTGATAAATTCCCATTGGACTCGAACTTGTGGCTTGTATTCCAACGTGCATATCTGACTGCGTTTCCTGTGGACAGTTTTCTGCCACATTTCAACAGTTAATATTTCTCTTAATCTGAAAAATTGAAGGTGGGAACACATGCTTCCCAGGCTGCTCCTCTCCCACACATTTATGGATTATTCTGCTTCCGAAAATAATATATTGCTTTGTTTTTCAACTCCTAAACGATGGTTTCCGTGGTTCACATAAAGGCGTTTTCCTATTTTTTGTTGCCAACAAGCACAGAGCACTGCATACTCTGTTTCATGCTGTTAATATGCATTATTCAGAAAGCAGCGATCAGATCGATGTGGTTCCGTTAGTCTGGGAAGCAGCATCGACGTGTGATCCATGGGCTGCTTTTTAAAAAATGTAACATGGTGAACTTCAAATGAAAGTCAAGTCTAGTCTCTTTTGATTTAAGCTTTAGTTTCTGTCATCAAAAATATTAACTAGTTCATTTTCTTATCACTAAAAGACAGTTATTAAGTATTACAATAGCACACGAACGCCTTCGTACATGCGTTACGTTCCTGTCCTTAAGCCCTCTGTGAAACAAGACGAGATGTATATGGTTCTCTGCCCCTGGTCCCGTTAGTATTCGGTGTTTGGCAACGTTTTTAGAACCTTGGGTTGTTTGGAGTGACAGCGAGCTCCTAAGTCCCTTGGAATTTCCTTGGTGATAGGAGTTCTTTTCTTCTAATGAGGTGATTCATGGTGGCCTCCTAGGGCCACAGAAAGACCAATGCATGATTAGGAGCTTGGAATTTTCAACTCCTCCGTCTCCCCTAATCTCGGGAGGGGGAAGAGACTGGAAACGGAGTTAATAATCAACCAAGCCCCTATGCTAAAGTTTCCATAAAAGTCTCCAAAGTACAGGATTCAGGGAGCTTCTAGAGCACATTTTGGTGAACGCATCTACATGCTCCAAAGGTGATGCATTGCAACTTCACCGGGGTGGAAGTGCCTTCACTCAGGACCCTACAGACCTCAGCCTCTGTACCTCTTCATCTGGCTGCTCCTCTGTGCCCTTTAGCATATCCTTTATTATATAACAAACCCATAAATGTAAGTGAGCATTTCCCCGAGTTCTGTGAGCTGTTCTAACAAATGATTGAACACAAGGATGGAGTTTAGGAAAATTCAAATTGTAGTCAAGTCAGACCAGTGTTGTGGGCAACCTGGGTGCCCAGTAACTGCAGTCGGTGTCTGAAGTAAAAAGCAATTTTGTGGGACTGAGCCCTTATCCTGTGGGGTCTGCTCTAACTCCAGGTACTTAGTGTCAGAATTGCTTGGTGTGGAAAACCCAAACCTTTGAAGTCCAGAGGTGGAGTATTAAGGGTAGGGGTGCCTGGGGGGCTCAGTTGGTTAAGCATCTGACTCTTAGTTTCAGCTCAGATCATGATCTCAGAGTCGTGGGATGGAGCCCAGAGTCGGACTCCACACTCAGCAGGAGTCTACTTGGATATTCTCTCCTTCTGTCCCTTCCCTGACTCAAGCTTGCTCCCTCTCTCTCTCTCTCTCTCTCTCAAATAAATAAATAAATAAATAAAATCTTAAAAAAAAAAAAAAAGGAATACGAAAGCATCCTGTGAGTAGAAGAGAAAATAGAGTTCTTTTTCTAGACACTTATTCTCTCCCTGACCCTTGGTGTCCACTCTCCCAGACCCGCCAGCAAGTCCATGGTCAGCCAGTCACTAGGGTGGGAGTTCTTTCAAGACCAGCTTGGATCCCATGACTCCTATTAATCAAACCTTACAGGTATCCCTGGGTGGCTCAGCGGTTTAGCGCCTGCCTTTGGCCCAGGGCGCGATCCTGGAGGCCCAGGATCGAGTCCCGCGTCGGGCTCCCGGCATGGAGCCTGCTTCTCCCTCCTCCTGTCTCTGCCCCTCTCTCTCTCTCTCTCTATGTCTATCATAAATAAATAAATAAATCTTTAAAAAAAAAAAAAAAAAACACCTTACAGAGACTTCGACTTGTGTGTTGGACACCCGAGTCATTCCTTAACTCAATCCCACAACAAGTTACTGGGGACAATTGTTAGATGCTTTCATTGAATCATTCTTATCTTTAGCTAAACCACTTCCAAAAACTAATTCTGCCCAAGCTCCCTCTGAGAACGTTTTCTCCTTCTGCTCCCAACTTTTCCCACTTCTCTTCTTTACAAAATCACATCCAAGCCTCATCTCTTGCTCTCTCTGTAGACACGGAAAGAATTTAGTCTCTCCTGAAACTAGCAAAGTCCTTACCCTCATGCTTCCCAAATCCTTTATGATTATGGTGATATTAATAATTAGATTTCCTTCTACTCTAAGGCTTTTGGGGTTTTTAAAAGAGTTTATTTATTTATTTGTTTGTTTATTTATTTATTTATTTATTTATTCATGAGAGACACAGAGAGAGAGGCAGAGACACGGGCAGAGGGAGAAGCAGGCTCCCTGCAGGGGGCCCAATGCAGAACTCGATCCCAGGACCCCGGGGTCACGACCTGAACTGAAGGCAGACGCTCAACTGCTGAGCCACTCAGGCATCCCTACTCTAAGGCTTTTGAGGTTAGAGATGCCACTGTATCAAAAGAAAGTGCTCTACATGGAGTAATCAACCTGTGTTATTGATTCTCTAATGCAATGCACAGATTTGTTATCATTAAGTTATAACTGAAAGATAAAATAGAGTTTTACAGCTAAGTCATTAACATTTTTGTAAAACTTGCATGCCAAAGTGAAACCTTGTAGGCAGCATGAGTTGAATTATTATTTGACTGTGTTTGCTTTGTTCAGTCGTTTTTGTATATTCTCCCAGTAAAAGCTAGTCAAACAACTTGTATGACATGATAATGAAATAGCTATTGGCCTTAGAACTCATCAACAAAAATAGATTGGATTTTCTAGTTCAATTCCAGGAACAAAATACATACCAATGACATTATGATGAAAATAAGTGATTCTCCTTTAGTGTGGGCTGAATGAGAGCACATAAGAATTGGGCTTATGCTTGTCTTTTATATTTATGTAAGCTTGGAAGAGAATACAGAGGGAATGGAGAAAAGATTGAATACATTAATACAATTTTTTCTCTTTTTTTTAAAGCATTTTTAAAACCTGGTATCAAACTATTTTTGGTAGAAATTCTTAACTGGGAAACACAATCCTTTTCATGTTTTACAAAAGTTTAGCAGCTTTCAGAATATACTTAAATAACTAAAGATGTACTTTAAAAACAGAATTAAGATTTTATCAGCCAAGAAAGTAGCTATGACTTAAACTATTAAAAACCACAAGTCTTTTAAAAATATGTGTATATTTCATTATAGTTCTATGTTTGAAAATATAAACCACCCCTACCTCATGATGAAGCTACTTCATAATGCTTCAGTAGAATTGCATATAGGTAAATGCTTCAAACATTACATTTTATAAAAGAATAGGTGATAAAAGGTGTCTTGTTTTTAATATAGTTTGTCTTATCATGAATATTGTTTATCCTGCAGTAAAAAGACATTTAAGGGATGCCTGCATGGCTCAGCTGCGGGGCGTGTGCCTTCGGCTCAGGTCATGATCCCAGGGTCCTGGCATCAAGTCCCACATCAGGTTCCCTGCATGGAGCCTGCTTCTCCCTCTGCCTGTGTCTCTGCCTCTCTCTGTGTCTCTCATGAATATTTATTTAAAATCTTTTTTTAAAAAAAGACATTTTAAAAACATCAAGAAAAAAAAAAAAAAACTCCAACCATTCCTAATGTTCACCTCATGTATATCAGGCTTCATTTGATGTCATTAAGGTAAAAATAATGCAAGAGCCAATAAATAAGAAAACACTAGCTTCTACTCTCTTTTATTAACACACATTGTATACTGTATGACCTTAATGTGTTTTGGTTCTTTTAGCTCCAAAAAGAAACCAAGATGTTTTCTTCCTAATTTTATGGGATTATAGAAAATAGAGATAAAGAAAAATGTTGAAAAAAAATTTGAATAAGATAAACATATTTAACTAAGAATTAATACCAATCTTCCATAAACTCTTCCAAAAAATTAGAAGGAACACTTCCAAACTCATTTTACAATACCAGCATTAGCTTGATATTAAAACCAAAGATATAAAAAAAATTACAAGTCAATATCCCTGAAGAACATAGATGCAAAAATATTCAACACACTATTACAACCCAAAGTCAATAATACACTAAAAGGATCATACATCATGATCAAGTGAGATTCATTCCAAGAATATAAAATAGTTCAATATCTGCAAATCAATCAATATGATACTGAAGGGTAAAAATGGTATGACCATATTGATAGAGACCAAAAAACCATTTAACAAAATTCAATATCTATTTATGATAAAAGCTCTCAACAAAGCAGGTGTAGAGGGTATGTACCTCAACATAATAAAGACCATACATGACAAACTAACATCATACTCAATGGTGAAACACTAAAAGCTTTTTCTCTAAGATCAGGAACATGACAAGGATGCCCACTCTCACCACTTTTATTCAACATATATTGGAAGTCCTAGCCAGAGGAATTAGACAAAAAAAGAAAGAGACAGAGACAGAAAGAAAAGAAAAAGAAAGAAAAGGCATCCAAATTGGAAAGGAAGAAATAAAATTGTCAGTCACTACTTGCAGATGACATATTGTATTAAAAAAAAAATCCTAAACTCCACCAAAAAACTGTTAGAACTAGTAAGTGAATTGAGTAAACTTGTAGGATACAAAATCAATATACATAAATCTGTTACATTTCAATGCAATAATAATGATCTATCAGAAAGAAAAATTAAGAAAATAATCTCATTTATAATTGCATCAAAAAATAGAATACTTAGGAGTAAAAAACTGAAAAGGTGAAAGACCTATACGTTGAAAATTTTAAGACCTTGATGAAAAAAGTTTAAAAAATTAAATAAACAGAAGTATAAATAAATAAAAGACACAATCCTAATATTTTTATGGAATCACAAAGACCCTAAATAGCCAAAGCAATTTTGAGAAAGAAATTGACAAAAGCTGGAAGCGTCATGCCCCCAGATTTTAAGCTACATTAACAAAGCTATAGTAAACAAAACAATATGGAATTGGCATAAAAAACAGACATTCGGGTCAACAGAACAGAATAGAGGGCCCAGAAATAAACTCATGCATATATAGTTAATTAATTTACAAAAAAAAGAGGCAAGAATGTACAATGGGAAAGGGACTGTCTCTTCAATAAACGGCATTGTAAAAACTGGGCAGTCACAAGCAAAAGAATGAAACTAGACTTCTATCTTACACCATATTCACAAATGAACTCAAAATGGGTTAAATATTTGAATGTACGACCTGAAACCATAAAATTCCTAGGAGAAAACATAAGCAGTAAGTTCCTTGGTACAGGTCTTGGTGACAATTTTTTGGATTTGACACCAAAAGCAAAAGCAACAAAAGGAAAACAAACAAACGGGACTACATCAAACTGAAGTCGTAAAGGAAACCATCAACAAAATGAAAAGGTCATCTGCTGAATGAGAGAAAACACTTAGAAATCCTATATTTCATAAGGGTTAAGGGCTGTTATCCAAAATATATAAAGAACTCATACAACTCAATAGCAAAACAAACAAAAACTGGGCGGAAGATGTGAATGGACATTTTTCCAGAGAAGACATACACACGGCCAACGAGTACATGAAAAGATGCTCAACATCATTAACCCTCAGAGACGCGCAAATCAAAACCACAATACCCCATTAGAATGGCTGTTACCAAAAAGACAGGAAATAACAAGTGTCGGCAAGGATGCGGAGAAAAGGAAACTCTTTTTACTGTTGGTTGGAAGGTAAACTGGTGCAGTCACTAGGGAAAACAGTACAGAGGTTCCTCAAAAAACCAAAAATAGAATTACCATATGATCCAGTAATTCCACTTCTGGATATTTATGAGAAAACACGGACTCAAGAAGATAAATGCTCTCCAGTTCATTGCAGTGTTATTTACAATCGTCAAGATATGGAAACAACCTAAGCAACCACTGATGGATGAATGAAGAAAAGCTTAAAAAATGTAACATATATACATATGCAATATTAGTTTTATATTATTTAATACAAAAATTAAATCTTGCCATCTGGAATAAAATAGATGGATCTTGAAGGCATTATGCTAAGTGAAATAAATCAAACGGAAGGACAAATACTGTATGATCTCCCTTATATGTAGAACCTAAAAGCAAAACAAAGCAAAACACCAAGCTCATTGGTGGCTGCCAGAGGTGTGATGTAAGAAACGAGTAAAACAGGTGTAGGGAGTCAAAGGGTAAAAACTTCCAGTTATAAAATAAATAAGTCATGAAAATACAATGCGTAGAATGGCGTAGTATTAACGAAGGCACAGTAGTTAATAATACCGTGTTGCATATTTGAAAGCTTCATAGAAAAAAAAAAAGAACACTTCATAGATTTTAAATAGACCTTGAAAGTTATCATAAGGAAAAAACTTCTGTGACGGTGTGTCGGGACAGATGTTAGCCAGACCCATTGCGGGTGATCGTTCTACAATACATATGAACACTGAAGAATCATTATGTGGCATATCTGAAACTGATAAATGTATGTCAATTGTACCTCAATTTTTAGAAATATCACACACAAAAGAACTAAAACCAAAAAAGAGGCATTTCAAGAGAACTTTAATCTAAATGAGTATAGATAGACTTTTGACTATGACAAGAAAACAAAACTACTTTTATAATGAAAATTGTGTAATTTCATAATATCGCTTTTAAAATCCATTAAAAAATAAATAAAATCCTTGGGGATCCCTGGGTGGCTCAGCGGTTTGGCGCCTGCCTTTGGCCCAGGGCATGATCCTGGAGTCCTGGGATTGAGTCCCACGTCGGGCTCCCTGCATGGAGCCTGCTTCTCCCTCTGCCTGTGTCTCTGCCTCTCTCTCTCTCTCTCTCTCTCTCTCTCTATGTCTATCATGAATAAATAAATAAAATCTTTAAAAAAATAAATTAAAATAAATTAAAATAAAAAATAAATTAAATAAATAAATAAAATCCATTACAATGGCATTAGGTACAAAATATGATGAACATATTTAAGTGTCCAGAATATTTTACAGCCTAAATTACTGTAGCAAACTCATGTCTCTCCTATGTCCAACAGAGGCCTGAAAATATCTTTTTTGGAGAGATTAAAACAGAGCTTTTTGCTCCTCCACTTCGAGGAGGTGCTTCTATAGGGAAACCGAGGCCTGAGCACATGTCATGTAGGGCAGAGGTGCTGCTGGTATTGTCCGCATCCTCAGGAAATCGGGTCGACATGCTCTCTTGACGCTCCGAGACAAAGGCCAAGCGTGGGGCTGACCACTTGGCGGGGTCGGGACAAAGGCCGTCAGCTGGGCCGCTCCGGAGCCAGACGCTGTGCTCAGCGGTTACATGTCCTCCCTGGTTCAGTCCTCACAGCCACGCTGCCCAGCAGGTGTTAGTCCCCCGGGTTTAGACGAGGGAGCGGAGACGTTAACTAAAGTCACGCAATTGGGAAAAGGAGGGAAGAAGGAGAAGGCGAGGCGGGCGGGCGCTGAGTGTCCCTGGTCCGTGGGGCATCTGGTGTGTCCCGCCATCGAGCCCGAGCTCAGGCTCTGCGCCGGGGGTAGCGGCCGGGGCGCTCGAGGCTCTGAGCACCTTCACTGCACCTGGAGTCCCTGATTTCGCTCAGGGAAGCACTTGTAGGCAGTAAGTGGGAGCACGCCGGTTCTTCCCAGAGGCTCGCTTTGTGCCTTGATCATCAGAGACAGATCATGGTAAACAGAGACCAGTCTCTCCCGGGAAATGTACCCACAAACCCCAGAACACATTTCAAACCCCGCGGAGATCAGGGGTTTGCGTGAGAAGTCAGAGGCTTTGCAACGGGACCACTTGCTGACGGGTCGGTCTCCTGCACTGACACCCTGAGAGCCCGGGGACTGAACGGAGACCCTAAGTAATCTCTCCCGAGGCTGGCAAAGGCTTTTCCTTCCGCTCGGTGTCTGGCTCTGCTGTGGGGCAGAGGCCAGGAGCCAGCCCCTGACGTCCCTGGAATCCACGTTTGTTCCTGTGACGGGCCAGTGGGGATGTGGCCCGGGAAGCTCGTGCCGAGGGACAGGGGGGCCCCGGGGCTTCGGGGCCACGGGATGGGGGGCCTGGGAGTTGGAAGGTTGGCCGGCGGCCAGAGGCTCACACGAGGCCGGGAGCAGAGCCAGAGCCCCAGCCTCGGGCCTGGAGGAGGCCTGCCATCGCGGAGGGACGCACAAGGAAGAGCGAGCACAGGTGCGGCCCTCACGCCCCCCGCCCGGCGCACTGCATCTGAGCCGAGGGGTGTGGAGCCCCTTGCCCGATGTTCCCCTGCCGGGCTCTGGGCGCCTGGGCCCTGGGTCCCTGGCAGCCGCCTGCCCCCGGCCCGGGCGTCCAGGCCACTCTCCAGCCGCTTTGCACGTTGCTCACGGGCGGAAGACCCTGGCCAGCTGCTCCCAGGGGCCGGGGCCAGGACGAGTCAGTGCATCCTGACCTACCACGCAGGCTGACTGCTGCTAAGATGCAAAATCCACACCTGGCCCCGCGAGCTGGAATGTTCCTGCAGAAGGCGGACCCGCAAAGTGGCCCCATGGGAGCCTGTGGAGTGCTCGACAGGACACTTGCTGGACACACGCTCACACTCCCTGCAGACCTCGGGGTCCCCTGCATGGCTCCCGCGGCCTGGCTTGTGTGACACAGATGGCTGTTGGGTTTCCTAATCCCTCCCCTCCCCGGAGGAAGGCTTTCCAGCTACTTCCATCACTCTTGGTTTCAGATGGTCGGTGTACAACCGTGGCTGGTCGTCCGACGGTGCTTTTCCATTCCCGGGGGGAAACCTTAAGGCGGGGCCCCTAACAGCAGGGCAGAGTAGATGTGGGCTTGCTCCCCGCGATCCCAGCAGCCCCTTTCCGAGTGTCCCGGGAGGCCTGCCCCGGTCCCTGGGGTCCCGCGCGTCTACAGAAGGCAGCCCAGGTCAGTGGCAGGCGCCCCAGCTGGAGAAGCCTGGTCCAACGCCTGGTCCAACGCCTGGTCCAATGCTGACCCTACCCCCGTGGCTTGTGTGCCAGGGCCCTGGGTACGGACGGCCTGGTTGGCGCCTTCCGTCAGCACCCCAGCCGCTGCCCCACTTCCTGGAGGCTCAGGAGATGATGGGGTGATGCCACAAGCGGGTGGAAAGAAGGACACGCGACCACGAAGGCGCCGACCCCGAGCCAGCCGCCCAGCCGCGGAGGACAGGGAACGGCTCCAGCAGGAGGGGTCGGGGCGAGGGGCCCCCGGGAGGGTGGGAGCGGGCGATGCAGCACCGTGGCCGCTGGGTGAGGCTGCACAGGCCCACCCTCTGGGGCCCAGCCCGGGGCGCTGCGCCCTGCCCTCTGCAGCCTGCCCAGCGCCTCACCCACGGGCCTCGGGAGCAGAGTCCCGACGAGCACCCGGGCCTCCCTCAGGCCCCACGGGCTTTCTCCCGAGTCCCGTGAGTACAGAGGAGCTGCCCCGCCCTCCGTCTGCGAAGTCACCCAGGGTCCCCAGGTCTGGCGACCTGCAGACCTCTGAGCTGTAGCCTCCTTATGACCATACGGGACTCCAGTCTCAGGCTGCCCGACCACCCTGTCCTGCCCGCCCCAGGCGCTTAGGGCTCCCTCGGGAAGGGGGCACGAGACGGGGCAAGCCAGCTGGCTGCCGGGAGGGGGATAGCAGGGCCGCAAACCAGGACACAGCGCACATCACATGAAGCCCACGGGAGGGAGAGCACCCCCTGGCGGCTCACCCCTCGTCGGTCCTTCCCTCCCAAACCAAGGGCTTTCTGGAGACGCGAGTCGGTCCACGCGAGTTGGACCTAGTCGCGTCAGGAAGCGCGAGGGCCCCTTGTATCAACTGCGAGGACGACTTCGGAGGCCCACAGGTCAACAGGGTCTGGCCCTTCGGGTTAAAAGTGAGGGAGGGCTGTTAAGCCTCGGAGGGGTCCCTGGGAAGGGCGGCGGCGACAGGGGGCGGGCGGGGAGCCACGCCGGGAGGAGCTGCACCTGCAGGGAGATCCCCAGAGGCCCAGCCGGCGCAGCCAGCGCGGGAGGACGGTCCTTCCCATATCAGCCAGTTCAGTACAGGGTCCAGGACATCCCTTCTGCTACTTCAGCACAACGTGCCCCTGGCAGCAGAGAGGGAAGGCCCCGGAATCTCCCCCCGGGCCAGAGGGACTGGGTAGTGACCACCTGCCACCCGCCTGGGCCTCCCCGCAGCAGCCTAGGCCCGGCCTCCCTGCCAGGGACACCAAGGAGTGGCCAGGGCTTTGGCACAGACGTGGGGTCCGTGTTTCAATACGTCTATACCGCGAACTGGACCCAATCCCACACCTGGTCCCTGGAACACGTGTGGCCTAAACTGCCTTGAGGCCCCACGCTGCACGACCCAAGGGCTCCACGCCCTGCACGGCTCTTCCTGGTTCTTGGGGCTCGTGGTGCCCGCCGAGGTCACACCCTGTCTGCCGTGGTCATACCCTATCCACCGAGGTCACACCCTGTCCGCTGAGGTCACACCCCATCCGCTGAGGTCAAACCCTGTCCACCGAGATCATACCCCGTCCACCAAGGTCAAACCACGTCCACTGAGGTCACACCCCATCTGCCAAGGTCACACCCTGTCCGCTGAGGTCACACCCCGTAGCTGAGGTCACACCCTGTCCACCTGATGCACGCCCTGGGGACGTGTTTCACGTTGTTTTTGTTTGTTTGTTTGTTTAGTTCTGTCTCTCCGGCACAAAGTCCTTAATTCTTAAATCAAATTTCGGAATAGCATTAGATGTCCGAATACATTCCTTACCCTTCAACACTTTGGTTCATGTAAGTGGGCTGCGCGCTGTTTTGAAAATCCAGAGATGAGCAGTGTGGCCACGGGCAGCATTTCCCGGTGCTCAGGCTGATGAGCTCACTCACCACAGGACAAGTGCACCCGCGCAGCCCTCACTCCCTGGAGACTCCTCTCTCAGCTCTCACTTTCTCTGCTCCAAGGTCTTTTGTTCTAATGAAGAGAAGCTATTTGCTCACTGGCTCAAGAAACCTTTTACACGCGGGGGCTGGTATTGAACCTAAACAGTGGGAATGCGTATCTGCAGGAGTGTGAATTTAAATTAAAAAAAAAAAACACCAAATTAGTCAAATGAAATCCTGTTTGAGTCGCCAGGTGTTACAAGATTGCTGCATCTAACTCATCGTGCCTGATTCTTGACTTGAAGACACCGGATAAAGGACCCTGGAGCACATCGAAAACGAGATGCTCCTCACCTTCATGGCTCAGGACGGCACCTGGAAGTCAAGCTTCCCGTGGTGAAGGCACCACCCCAACCCCGAGTCCTTCAGGGAAGGCTGTCCTGCCAGACAGACGCACCAGCTGCCATCGTCGCTACCTTGCCCAGCCTACCAGCCGTAGGCCTCCCCTCCATGGCCTCTAACATCCCAGGCTGAGCAGCCTTAACTCTTCTCACTTCCTATTCCTAAAACCAGCTGCAAACAGGTGGACTAATGATTATTATCCCAACGGCTCTATCTCAGAGAGGGAGAGAAAAGCTTATAATTCTTGGAACCAGAGCCTTCTCATAGCCTGTTCTTTCTGATAAGTATAGATTTGCTAGTAATTCATTTCCTAGAAATGCATTCTTTTTTTTTTTTTTTTAATTTTTATTTATTTATGATAGGCACACAGTGAGAGAGAGAGAGGCAGAGACACAGGCAGAGGGAGAAGCAGGCTCCCTGCACTGGGAGCCCGACGTGGGATTTGATCCTGGGTCTCCAGGATCGCGCCCTGGGCCAAAGACAGGCGCTAAACCGCTGCGCCACCCAGGGATCCCTAGAAATGCATTCTGTATCAAAACACATTCGTGATGATTCTCACTTTTAAAATAGTAATAATATCTTTTATCGATAAAGAAGCTGTGGTCTATGTGTACAATGGGATATTCCTCAGCCATTAGAAATGACAAATACCCACAATTTGCTTCGACGTGGATGGAACTGGAGGGTATGATGCTGAGTGAAATAAGTCAATCAGAGAAGGACAAACAATATATGGTCTCATTCATTTGGGGAATATAAAAAATAGTGAAAGGGAATAAAAGGGAAAGGAGAAAAAATAAGTGGGAAATATCAGAAAGGGAGACAGGACATGAGAGACTCCTAACTCTGGGAAAGGAACTAGGGGTGGTGGAAGGGGAGGTGGGTGGGGGTGGGGATGACTGGGTGACGGGCACTGAGGGGGGCACTTGATGGGATGAGCACTGGGTGTTATGCTATATGTTGGCAAATTGAACACCAATTAAAAAATATGTAAAAATAATAATAAGATAGTAACAATAATAGCATTTGAGAAATTTTTATATTGTTCCATATTTGTGCACAGTCATTGGCTAAGTATAAAAGGGTGGAGGAGGACTGTGGGCAGCAGAAACACCACGGACAGAGGGAAGGAGTTCAACAGCTCCCAAGACGTTTGAAGCACATGATGAGGTATCATAAAATATACACCAAGAGTCATGAGAAAGGAGGACAGAAAGACAAAGCAGGGGCCAAATAATCAGAAAAATCTGTTTTCCTGTGTTAAAGAGTTTGACTTTTCTTCTACAATTTCTAAGAGCTGCTGAAAGACGTGTCAGTGGAGGACATGGTCAGACTTTGAATTTTAGAAAGACCAATCCGGCAGCAGTGAGAAGGTTGGACTTGGAGAGCATCAGGTTGGAGGCAGACAAGTGCGACCTGGGGGGAGTGCATTAATCCCGCTGAGCCTCAGTTTCCACATCCGTGAAAGGGGGAAGCATAGCACCTATTTAGTGGGTGGCATAAGTGAGACAGCACACGTAAAGGACATGTCTGGGATTGGGAAGCACTCAGTAAAAGCATATTATTATGAAGCTACCTGGACAGGGTCAGGGCAGAGGGTGGAGGTGGGGTTGGGGGACGGCGGGGAGGAAGGGAGAGGATTTATTTATTCATTTAAGAAACACTCCTTGGGATCCCTGGGTGGCGCAGCGGTTTGGCGCTTGCCTTTGGCCCGGGGCACGATCCTGGAGACCCAGGATCGAATCCCACGTCGGGCTCCCGGTGCATGGAGCCTGCTTCTCCCTCTGCCTGTGTCTCTGCCTCTCTCTCTCTCTCTGATGACTATCATAAATAAATAAAAATTAAAAAAAAAAATTTAAAAAAAAAAAAAAAAAAAAAGAAACACTCCTTGAGTATCTGCTCTGTGTTGGGCACAGTGCAGGGCAACGGGGAACACCTACGGCAGGTAAATCTTTCATGTGTCAGGGGTGCTTTGTACTGTAGCCAAAAGCTGCTGAGCTACCAACCGCAAAGAAGCAGGTGTTTTGAAAAGACAATATGATCAATGTTCTGAAGACTTTTTCCCATTATATGGTGCAAGATGAAGAACAACGCTTTTAAAATCATCTCACGTCACACATGTGGTAAGCATCGCGTAATACAGGTTTGTCAAGTCACACGGGAGTACACCTGAAACTAAGGTGACAGGCCATGTCGAACGTACTTCAGTAAATAAAGTTAAATTAAATTAAATTAAATTAAAAATTTAAAAATCATCCTTTCGTTAATAGATTCCTTAACCCCATAATCTTCGTCGACCTCTTTTATCAGTGCTTTCTTTGCAATGTCTATCTACATTCTCTCTTTTTTGTGGGTGAAAATCGGACATAAGCACATGCATAGTGGGTGAGCTGAGCTGGTAGCTAAGCAATAAAAGTGAAATGTACTCTCTAGATGAAACTTGCTCTGTATTTTATAGAAATAGTTTGATTTTATGTCTTTATTATTTCTAAACAAAGGAAACATTTTTTAATGCAATAGACTTTATAGACCTTTGTTCTATATCTTCTATATATTCTTAGTCCTTTATTCTAAACAACCAGAATCCAGAATTGAATAAGAGGAACTTTATATTGTTGGAATATTAAAACTTACCTCAAGGAAGCTGATTGTGTTTGTATGAGATAAACCTACAAAGTCACCATATATTTATATACGAATTTTCTCTGAGGACATTTATAAATTCACAAAAGAACAACACAGGTGTGTTACCTTTATTGACTTCTTAATGCTATTTTTGAACAAGGCAGTTGACTCCTACTTGATACTTGAATATCCTAAGAAAAATTTACCTCTTTTTTTTTGTTTTTGGCCAGTGGGATTGTTCATTTAGTTAGGTTTGAAGAACTAGGGGTGGGGGGGAAGGGGAGGTGGGCGGGGGTTGGGGGCGACTGGGTGACGGGCACTGAGGGGGGCACTTGATGGGATGAGCACTGGGTGTTATTCTATATGTTGGCAAATTGAACACCAATAAAAAATAAATTTACAAAAAAAATGAGTTTACCCACCCCAAATATCATATAATTAATTTCGCTAGTGCTTGAAAGCACAATCTTGCTACAAATTCTATCTATAGGGCCTCCTGGTCTTCGCTTCTGAGATAGCTTCTCTTTTGTTCCTCTTCTTTTTTTTTTTTTTAAGATTTTATTTATTTATTCATGAGAGACACAGAGAGAGAGGCAGAGACACAGGCAGAGGGAGAAGCAGGCTCCATGCAGGGAGTCCGATGTGAGATTCGATCCCGGGTCTCCAGGATCGCGCCCTGGGCCAAAGGCAGGTGCTAAACTGCTGAGCCACCCAGGGATCCCTCCTCTTCTTCTAATAACAGAAATCCTTCTAGAAACTATCAATTCTTCCCCACACTATCATTATCTCATTTGTCAAAAACTCATAATGCTGAATGAAATAATGTCATAAAGAAAAATCATGCGACATCAAAACAGAAGTCCATCACCCTCGTAGCCCAAGTATAGGAGACCCGGTCTTGAGTAATAGAACTCACAACACAGAACAATAGCAATTTCAAATAATTGCATTGAAGTAGTATTGTTATTTATTAGATACTCACAGGAAAAGCAACAACTACTAATACATATAAGGTAATAGTAATGTTTATGCATTTCTGCGGGGCTTTAACTAGAGCTCAGGCAAGTAGAAACTTTAGAAACATATACAGAGGTAAGGAGCATATGAGAATCCTATGAGATAAAATTCCATAATCTTAGTTTATCCCCCCATTAAGTGCCTCTCTTAAAACTTTAAAAAGGGTAAATTTTGGTTTTCTTCAAAAAGGTACTTTAAAACATATTTTTAGGATCCCTGGGTGGCACAGCGGTTTGGCGCCTGCCTTTGGCCCAGGGCGCGATCCTGGAGACCCGGGATCGAATCCCACATCGGGCTCCCGGTGCATGGAGCCTGCTTCTCCCTCTGCCTATGTCTCTGCCTCTCTCTCTCTCTCTCTCTGTGTGACTATCATGAATAAATAAATAAAATCTTTAAAAAAATAAAAATAAAACATATTTTTAATTTTCAGATCTAAATCATCCTTAATGTTTCTCACAAAGAATTAATTCAGGAACACAGTCTGTAAGCCTTCCATCATATTTGTAGGTTACCATTATTAAAAATAAAGAGTCCAATTCCTCAAACTATGTAGAAGAGGCTGTGGTCGTCTTAATCAACACGCTTGTTGGGAAGTAAATTTTTTTAAAGCAGTTTTTAAATAAATATATATTTTTAAATATATCTGGCCTAGTTTTATTTATTTATTTATTTTAAATTTTATTTATTTATGATAGTCAGAGAGAGAGAGGCAGAGACACAGGCAGAGGGAGAAGCAGGCTCCATGCACCGGGAGCCCGATGTGGGATTCGATCCTGGGTCTCCAGGATCGCGCCCTAGGCCAAAGGCAGGCGCCAAACCGCTGCGCCACCCAGGGATCCCTGGCCTAGTTTTAATTTTCAATTTGGTAGTCTTTAACAAAAGTTCATTCTAGAAGAGAAGTGAGATTTATAAATATATGAACCTGTTTGGGAACATTTCTTCCTGGCTTTATTGTCTAGAAACATTTGTGTGCAAAAATGTGTAGCCAAGTTTGAACTATAAAAATGGTAAGAATATAATTTAGGAAGAAAAAAAAAGCATACAAAATGTCCACAGATACACAAAAATAATCCTATTTAGTCAGAAATACGTGCACTTAGCACCAGTTATGCCACCAGCCAATTCCTTCTTCTTTAAAAATGAGAAAGGACAGATATTTCAGTAGATAAAATAGCACACATACTAAAAGGAGCCTAAATTTATGCAGCAACCTGCTTATTTCCTTAGAATTCTATTTTGAAGACACAGAGTTATTTTTTAATAACTCTACAACAGTGGTGTTTAGGAAGCTCGTCTGAATGAAAATCGCAAAAGAAAAGGATTTATGTATATGTCTGTGTATATGTATGTATACTTATATATCTCATATGTTAACATTATTATTTATATACACATATATACACACACACGTATATATAATTTTAAAGTCAGGATAGGGCAAGTCATGTAAGAAATAGAGGATTTTGGTTTTCCAGGACTAAATATAAATATAAATATTAATATATATATTTATATAAAGGTTGTGTCTTTCAGTTACATCTGGAAAATATATAAATATAAATATTAAAAAATATATATTTATATATATATTTATATAAAAGTTATGTCTTTCAGTTACATCTGGAAAATATACGTGTAGTGAGTTGCATGGTGGGTCCCCCCAAAATACATCCAGGTCGTAATTCTTGGGACCTGTGACTGTGACCTTACTTAGAAAAAGGGTCTTTGCAGACGCTGATTGGATTACTGAGGTGCCCACTACATCCAGTGCCAAATGTCCTCCTAAGAGATACGTGGAGGAGAAGACAGTCACAGGAAGGCCAGTGAAGGTGGAGGCAGAAATCAGGGTGACGCACCACAAGCCAACAAACGCTGACAGCCCAACCTCACCAGCAACGCTGGAAGAGCCAAGGAGTAGATTCTAGAATCTAGAGCCTCAGGCCGCAGAACAGCTCCACTGACACCTCAGCATTTGACTTCTACCTTCCAGAACCCCAGGAGAACAAACATCTGTTGTTTCATGTCACCTAGTTTGTGATAATTTGCTCCAGCCACCATGGGAAACTAGCACAATACGTACATGCACCGTGTGCGTGCGTGCACCGCATACATGTTTACACGTAGTGCAAAATATACAAATAAAGTATATTTATGTAAATATATTAACATATGTATACGTATAGGCTCAGGCACTGAGGTGTTACTAGTGCACCTACACACACACCAGACCGTATGATGTTGTATCAAGTGAAGTGAAACTTTCTGGAATATTAGGTCTTAAAGCCAAGTTTAAGCTCTACTATTTGTAGAATATAACCGATGTGCCAAGGACTGTGCTAGGCCCTTGGAAACAACAGTGAGTCGGACCCCATCTCCACCGGGGTGCGACACAGACAAGTAAGTGAGACTCTAAATGCCCTTAGTTGGGGGCGCCTGGGTGGCTCCGCCGTGTAAGCGTACAACTCCTTGATTTCAGCTCAGGGTAGAGAGATCAAGCCCCGGGTTGGGCTCCACACTCAGCAGAGTCTACACGGGATTATCTCTCTCCCTCTGCCTCTGCCCCCACCTCCAGCTTGTGCTCTCTCTCTCTCTCCTCTCAAAATAAATAAAATCTTAAAAAAAAAAATGCATTCAGATGACCCTTGCTAAGCTTGGATGTGTGGGAGCCTGAAGAGCTGCATAAAGCTCAGCGTGGGAGGGGCAGGAGTGCAGATCACAGGAAGTTTGTCAGAGAAAGAAACACCCACAGCTGGTGAAGCCTGAAAGCTGGGCCAGCGTGGCGGCGGTGGTACAGTGGCATGGGCGGGGGTGGGGAGGCCCAGAGGTGAAGGACAGGGAGGAGGAGGACAGGTTCAGGCTGAGGGAACACGGTGTGTACGTAGGAGGTTCCGTGAGGCTGTAGAGGGAACGACGGTGAGCCTGGGGCCATAGGCAGAGGCCGGAGCACAGAGTCTTGCAAGCCATTCGAAGGGGT
This sequence comes from Canis lupus dingo, assembly GCF_003254725.2. Lineage (NCBI taxonomy): Eukaryota > Metazoa > Chordata > Mammalia > Carnivora > Canidae > Canis > Canis lupus. Next base: position 68,996,461 of record NC_064243.1, read on the forward strand.
TTGTGCTTTACCAGAGGGGACCTGGGGGCCATTGAGGGGTTTTAAGCAGAAGAACGTATTAAAAAAAGAAATCGCTGTCTGGGGTGTGGACTACTGTTGAGGGAAACTGAAGCCAGAGATACTTTTTTTCAGGCCACAGCAGCAGCCCAGGCAAGAGACAGTGGTTTTCTGGACTCGAGGACCAATACGGGGGATGAACCAATAGGACACTTCAGTGGGAATATAAAGGACGCATAGTTGAAAGGAATTGAATATAAATAAGAAAAGAACAGAGATATGTAGGTTTCTAACCTGAGCAATTAGGCAGGCGGTGTTGTCACTCCTGAAATCTGGCATGGAAGCCAAGGAGCTTGGGGAAAGTGAGGCCGGATTGACAGAGAGAGGAAGAGAGAGAGTGTATGAAGGCTAACCCAACGGAGATGCCAAGGCAGGTGGAGATGGGAGTCTAGAGCTCAGACTCGAGATACCTGGGCTAAGAGAAAGACTTGGGAGTCATCAACACAGATGGTCACCGAAGCTATAGGAGCAACTGGGGGAAGGAGCGGGGGAAGTAAGCATAAGCAGGTAAACAGGGTGGAACTCTCGGGAATTCTGCGTTATAGAGAGAGAGAGGACCGAGAGGAGGAGGAAGCCTTGGAGGGGATGGAGAAGGAGAAACCCCATGAAGGCATAGTGTCGGCCCAGAGGCACGAACATCTTCTGAAGATGGGAGCGGCCAGGGCTGTTAAATGCTCCCAAGAGGGTTGTAAGGACTCAGAAGTTTCCAGTGCATTTACTGGTAAGGAGGTGACTAGTGACGTTAAGGAGACACGTCGCAAATGGTGTAGTGGAGACAAAAGGCAGACTTGGGCAGGTTGAGATGTGGTGGGTCGGAAGGTAGGACGGTGGAGGCGCCAGCAAGCGTGCGCAACTCTGATTATGAGAATTCAGCAGTGAAGGGAAGGAGAGGGGACGTGGGGACCCTGAAACTTATTTTCTTTTTAAAATGAAAGATGCTTGAGACGCTGATGATCACGGCCATCTTCTTTTTAAAAAGTCGTTAAAAAATTCGTATGGATCTTTGAGTTTTATTTATTTTATTTTTTTTTCATTTTTAATTTTTTTTAGATCTTGGAGTTTTAGAATAATGTTAGAATGGAAAGGAATCTTACAAATAAACTAAGCTCCTCCTCATGATAAGCATCTTCCCTATAAAGTTCTCCTAGAAAGTCCAAAATGTTCGCACATTCTCTGTGACGGGGGTGTCGCTGCTTCCTAAGGGCTCTTGGTGCTTTGCTGGACAGTCTTCCAGTTACAAAGTACCTTCTAGAAATGACACAGGATGCCCTGCTCCGACGCAGAGAACCCTGGGCTCCAGTCCTGCCCTCACGGCGCCCCACGTGACCGCAAGACCGCATGTCCTTGGTGCAGATCGGTCGCCTCACCTACGCTCAGGCTGCTCTCTTCCCGGACTGCTGCAGTTTACGACTCTCTACCCTAAGGAGGGCCGTACAGGCAACTGAGGGATTAAGAGCAGCTTTCCCAGGGTCACCTGGCTGGCGCTGGATTCGGCAGGACCGGTACCACCTCCGTCTGTTTCTGCTAACCCAGCAGGGGCTTGTTTTCAGATCAACAGTCAAAAAACAAAGCTCTGCTTTCCTCTGGTCCTGTCCCAGGACGTCGCGCTCACCGACCCCCGGCAAAGGAGCACTCAGGTGACCGGACGTAGAGATCCCTCCTGAAGAGCTGAGGGGCATCCTCCCCACGACCTGGCGATCCTCCTTGCACAAACGCCGCAGCCCAGCTGGCTTTCTAGCGCCCAAAGCACAGGCACTGAGTGGCCATCGCGGCCATCGCGGCCACTCCAATCTTGCTTCCAAAGGACCGCAGCTTAATCTTGTCTTGGCAAGTCACACCTGCGTCCCCTGCGCAGACCAGGTAAGAGGTCGAGGAATCACGTAACCCGTCATTAAGACACAGCAAGGGATCCCTGGGTGGCGCAGCGGTTTGGCGCCTGCCTTTGGCCCAGGGCGCGATCCTGGAGACCCGGGATCGAATCCCATGTCGGGCTCCCGGTGCATGGAGCCTGCTTCTCCCTCTGCCTGTGTCTCTGCCCCTCTCTCTCTCTCTCTGTGTGTGACTATCATAAATAAATAAAAATTTAAAAAAAATTTTAAAAAAAGACACAGCGAGCAAGCAATACGTATTTTTTCAGCATGTTTTTCATTAAAGTATTTTATGACCTTTTTGTAGAAATAAAATATGGCGTTATAATAGAGAGGCCTCCATAGAGTGCACGTGTTAATGCCTGTAGAGCTAAGCTGTTTCAGGAAAGCGTCACGGGGAACAGGAAGCGTCTGCAGGAACTCTACAAACTCGCAGCCCTCACCCGGCGCGCACCCGCTCATTCTGCCCATCCGTGTGGCCGATCAGCAGATGCCCAGGAGTGCCTCGTGTGCCTGGCACCGTGCTGCGCCGTGGGAGACGGCCGTCGACCCAGGCCACGAGGTGCTGTCCTGCCAGGGTGGACGCCCTTGGACGTCGCCCAAGGTAACACTCTGGCAGGATCGCCTGTGGGGCCGGGGCACACGACATGGCAGGTGGAACAGGGCGCTCCGGGAAGTAAAACTGGGCCAGGGTGATGCCTAAGTTAGTTTGAAGAATCAGAAAAGTAACACAAGCCTGAGACCTAAAGGATGGGCAGGTGTTTGTGATTTTTCTTGTTTGTTTTCCAGAGAAGAAGTAGGGGAAAGCATTCCAGGCAGAAAGGACGGAAGCGCATTCCACGTGGGGTCCAGAGCTGTTTGAAACCCCGACTCTTCCCTGAGGCATAAAGACATCTGAGGCATCGGGTCTCATCTGTGCCAGTGGGAGCCGGGTCTACGGACGAGTTAGTGAAGTTTAGCACCTTGCAGGGGCTAAAAACTGGCTTCTTCGGGGCACCGATGAGCCCAGCCTCCTCGCTCACGTGGTGAGAGGGGGAGGCTCCGGGATGCCCGCGCTTCCGCGGGTGGGAAGAGCGCTGCGTCGGTATCTCTCGTCCACTGGAAACTGGCACGATTTTTTTTTTTTCATTTAAGATTATTTTGTCAAACAGCATGAAACGTTCTGAGTCACAGATCCCCTCCGGGATAGAATGTGGGAGATCCTTTTTTTAAAAAAAATTTGTTTTGGGGGGTATAATGGACAAATAATTGACAAGTCACGTAAAGTGTGCACGTGGTGATCTGGGACGCAGGCCGTCGTGCGAGATCCCCCCAGGTAATGAACACCTCTCACTCACGTGTTTCCCTTTTGTGCGTGCTTCCGTGCGTGTGAGAGAACACTGAAGTCCTGCTCTCCCGGCCAGTTCCGCTGTCAGGTCCAGTCGCATGTTCTGTATCAGGAGCTCAGAGCTTGTCACAGAAAGATAAGGAGTAACAGGTGCCGGTGGGGACGCGGGCACAGGGCCGCCCGGGGCCTTGGTGGGAACGGAAGCGGGCGGGCCACCGTGGACTGCCGGGCGGACGGTCCTCAAAAAATTAAACGTAGCGCCGCCGCGGCTGCTCCGAACGCCCCGGGGAAGGGGACCGGCGGGTCGGGGAAAACCCCACGTTCCCCAGGACATTCACAACAGGCACGGGGTGCGAGCCGCCCGGTTGTCCTCCGCTGACGCCGGAGCCGGGGGACCTATGCCGGCGAGCCCCACTCCGCTGCGGGCCAGTAGGAGACGTTGCCATCCCTGAGGATGTGGATGTGCCTGAAGAGCACGACACTGTAGGGCGGACAGCGGCAGACGCGACAGGGCATCAGTTATGTGTGGAGCCTTGAAAGAGGAAGGAGGGGAGGGAAGGGGAGGGGAGGGGGACAGGCAGGTGGGGGCGGGCGGGTGGAGGCAGGAGCGCCCCGCCAAGGGGTCAGCTTCCAGGTCCGAGGGCGGCGATCCTTCAGGGGCCTGGAGCCGCGAACACGCAGCACTCGGAACCATTCCCCACCGGATTGCCCTTTTCTTGCCCCGCGGCCGCATCCTCAGGGCTAACTTGGCCTGAAAGCGCCGTCTGTTTTCCGCGGGCCTGATGGCTCACCCCTCCCAGAGCCAGGAAAGCCTCTTCTCAGCAACGACTCACTGTTGAGATGTTCTCCAACCAAAGTGTGGGGCTGTGGGGCTGTGGAGATGTGGGGCTGTGGGGCTGTGGAGATGTGGAGATGTGGGGCTGTGGGGCTGTGGAGATGTGGGGCTGTGGGGCTGTGGAGATGTGGGGCGGTGGGGCTGTGGGGCTGTGGGGCTGTGGAGATGTGGAGATGTGGGGCTGTGGGGCTGTGGAGATGTGGGGCTGTGGAGATGTGGAGATGTGGGGCTGTGGGGCTGTGGAGATGTGGGGCGGTGGGGCTGTGGGGCTGTGGGGCTGTGGAGATGTGGAGATGTGGGGCTGTGGGGCTGTGGAGATGTGGGGCTGTGGAGATGTGGAGATGTGGGGCTGTGGGGCTGTGGAGATGTGGGGCGGTGGGGCTGTGGGGCTGTGGGGCTGTGGAGATGTGGAGATGTGGGGCTGTGGGGCTGTGGAGATGTGGGGCTGTGGAGATGTGGAGATGTGGGGCTGTGGAGATGTGGGGCTGTGGGGCTGTGGGGCTGTGGGGCTGTGAAGATGTGGGGCTGTGGGGCTGTGGGGCTGTGGAGATGTGGGGATGTGGGGCTGTGGGGCTGTGGGGCTGTGGGGCTGTGGAGATGTGGGGATGTGGGGATGTGGGGATGTGGGGATGTGGGGCTGTGGAGCCAGCTGAGTATCAGCCGCATGAAGAGTGAGTCGCGGGCTGAGGGGACAAGGTGTCCCGCTGCACCCAGGACGCCTCTGCCTTCCCCCCGTGAGGCCATGTGCAGGCAAACGGCTGCATCCGGGCCACCCTCCTGCCTCAGCAGATGCGCCGGCCCAGCTTCCGGGGCCCAGGCCTGGCCAGTGCGTCGCAGGCACCGTCCTGAAGTGCTTAGTGATCGTGGGAAAGGCCGCACATGTGCTTCCTGCTGGGCCTGCGAGCTGGCCGCCGGGGCCGCGTGGGCCGGGGCACGCGCACACGCACACACGCGCACACACACACACACATCCCCCCCACCGTGATTTGGGCCATTGTGTGCCTCGGACCTAAATCCTGCAGGCCTGATCGTGATAGCGTAAATAAGTGGGTAACTTTTGCAACGAGGAAATTTTCGATGAGGTTTTTCTGCCACCATTTGAAGACGGACCTTCATTTTCTCCTCTTGTGCTTTGCTGATAAAACAAAACTCGGTCTGGAACCCGAGGTCAGCCGGTAGCGCCAGGGGCTCTTTGTACTAAAGGCCCTACGGCCCGCGCACAGCCGACCCGGCTCAGGGCTGCAGGGTCGGCATCCCTCCACGCCTGGGTCTTGGGGCCTCCCTTTCCGATGCAGCCGTCCGTTACCTAATGAGCGGCGGCGACACACATGCCTTCCCCGTGCTGCCTGGGGGCTGACTGGGCTCTGAGCTCCGTGCCAAGGACGCCCGATGACAAGCCTGCGCCCCTGATGAAGGGCAGCGGCGGAGCTCAGGGGGCGGGGCGGGTCACAGAGCTCCTGACGGGGCTCCTCGCAGTCGCAGCCACTCCCACTGGTCCCTCACAGAAGAGTAATTGATAGAAAACATCTGCTGAAGCAGGATATTGTAACCGGCTCACTGAGCTTCGGTGACAGCCGAGGCAGGTCTCCTTCGGTTACAGAGGAGCCAGTAAAACAGGGCAAAGATGGCGAATCCGTGCGGTTCTGGGTTTCGGCTCTCAGGGTGGAGCAAGCAGTCAGCCTGGGGGCTCTAATCCCCCCTCTCCCCCACTTGTTCTTTTCTGTGTCCTCCCCAGAGGCCTACACGGTTTAGGTGGTGACAGGATCAACCAGACCGGGGAGATTCACAACAGGGACTTAAGTAAGACACGCACAAGGCACGAGCCAACGAGAACACCTGGACTGGGTTATTGGAAGGACAGACTGCCAGGGACGCGAGTTTGTAGGTAGGTCCCAAACTAGAGGCTCCATGGATAGGAACTGTTCGGGGGCAGGGGTGGGGGGATGGAGGCCGAACCCGCGGGCAGAGCGCGCAATGTCTGGGCTCCTGAACCAGAGGTAATAGGTGAAGGTGCTGCAAGGCGGGTGGCTGGCACCAGGATCCGTTGTCACCGGCAGGAAATGCAGAACGACGCGGTCACCAGGCAACAAGGCTGGAGTTCTAGCTCAGAGTAGCAAAGGCAAAAGAGCAGTTACTAGGAAACCAGAGAGTCCAAGTCCAAGAGGGGCCGCTTCCTCTCTGAAGCATCGGAGATCAGGTACTCTGCCCTCCTTCCTAGGTGGTGTGGCCAAGGAAGGCGTTGGAACCCAAGTCCTTGACATGACAAGGAAAAGGGTCAAACCCTAAGGGCCTCCACACACAAAAATTTCATTGAGAAAACAAAACTCAATTTGTTAGCTTTCCATGGTTAGCTAATTATATGAGTCAAATATTTAATTGGCATACATTGTAAACTTTCCAGGGGGTTAAGAAATGCAATCCTTTATTCCTGAGCAGCAAGCTATTCATTATGGAAATGGCCCCTAATTGGCTGTCGTACCTTATCTGGTAAGATGCAGAGCCCAACGCCACACAACTTTAATATGAGGTCTATGTAATCACTTCTCCTGGTTATCAAAGCAAGATCTCCAGAGACTGATTCCAGCAATCTAAGAACGAGTATGAAATCCCTACAGCACGTAATTGGGTATTTTAAAGCTCCTTTTGAATTTTTTCACACATGTTTGTTGGTTGACTGAAATTCATTTGCAGGCTATAAAGACAAAACCAAGAGCCAAAATCAAGAGTGGAAAAGAAAAGGAAGCTCAGTGGAAATCCATAGTAGAGGTGCTGAGCATATATGTACCTTCGAAAGCCAGAAAACCCAATTTTTATCTTATATTTGGTAACAATAAATTACCGCCTACAACAATTCCCAACCCTAAGCTTGGTCAAGATTTTAAACCCATTCATATTTTTTAATTGCTAATATTTCAGCTCTATGTAATACTTGGAAGAGATGAGACCTATTAGTTATAACAGACATTATCATTTTGTGTTTTCCTCTCAACTTCACTTTCTACCATGGTTCTCAAATGTGTTTCTTGGACCAGAAATATCCCCATCACCTGGTAACATACTAAAAATACAACTTTGGGGCTACAGAACCAGAAACTCTGGGGAGAGGCTAAGTAATCTCCGTAACAAGCACTCCAGGTGACTCTCATGAAGCTTGAGACCTACCACACTACACCGCGTGACAACCTCCAAACCTATCTCTGTTCCCAAATGCCAGATGGGCAGAGACGCCAGAGAAATGGCACAGACCAAATTCGTAAAACATCAAGGTTGTTACCTCCTTGGCAAAACTGTTCCTCTTTCTGTGCTATCCCCCCCTAGCCAAACATATCGGCCTTATTACCCGGTTTATTAGCTATCCATCGCCATGCTGTGAATCCCCGACCTTAGCAGCTGATGACAGTGAACACTTACTGCCTCACACGCTTGCTGAGGGTCGGGATTCTGACGATGGCCTGGCTGAGTGGTTCACGCTCAGAATCTATCATGAGGTTGTGGTCGCGATGTCAGGTCCTGCAGGGGCTCCTTTGGGCTGGAGAATTGACTTCCAACGTCACTCACCTGGGCTCTTGGCTACTGTTACGATGCCCCAGTTCCTTGCCGTGTCCATCTCTCCATAAAGACACTCAGGAGAAGGCAAACAATGCTTCCCCCAGAGCAAAAAGACAGAACAACCAGAACAAGGCCAGAGGGATCATCCCCCCATGGCCTGGGGTTGGAAGGCGCACACCATCACTTCTGCTGTATTCCGTTGGCCGAAAAGAACAACCCGGGTACGATGTGAGAGTGGACGGGACAGTGGGGATGCCAGGAGATGCGGAGCATTGGGAGTCATCTTGAGGGCTGCCTGCCTGCCCAGGCAAGAAATATCAGGATATTTTCAACTCTCTTGCTCTCATTGCTGTATACAGGCTATAGTCCACGCTCAGCAATTATTCACTCAAACTCACCCATCTGTCCTCTTCTCTGTAATCCCACCGCTCCTGCCCCATTCACCCTTCCCTCACCACCTTGCCTCCAGCCTCTGGCCTCTGTAGATATTCCTTCTTACAGCTGTGCGACAGTCCTAAAGTGCAAGTCAGATCTGCTCACCACCTTCAAAACTTCTCTGTGGCCTCAGGAATAAAGTACAAAATCCTGAATGTGGCATTTCAAGTCCCCCATCTTCTAACTACACTTCATCCTTCCAGCCCTGTGTCCCATTCTAACTCCTCCTCCTCCTCCCCACCACCTACTAATGATTGCATGGCTCCCCTAAATTTCTGTTCCTCACAGGCCTCTCTTGTTATTCTACTCACCTAGAATATCTTCCTGCTACTCCGAGGCCCAGACCAGATGCTAGCTCTCCTGACACCCTAGTCAGGATGGATTGTTCTCTTCCGTATTTTATTATGCCTGCCATACAGAATTAGCTGCAATTGTAGTTAGTTAAGATTCTATATCCCACAAATAGATTTTAATCTCCCCAAGGTTAGGGGTTTGATTATAGTCATTTTTGTAATTATCGATGAAATACAACCCACTATCAGGGTGTGCTGAATTATAACATGCAATTTCAACAGGCCCTTGCATATGGGAGATAATTCATTCTATTCTCCATAAGACAAAGGGAGGATAGTCAACGTGAGTTTGAAACAATCATGACTCTTCCTCTGACGAGTAATCCTGTCTATAAGTTCGCAGTTGGGAAACTGCCTATCACATCCAAGCTATATAGTCTTTTGAAAGACTTTACCAAAAGACAGATGAGACCATTTCCTTCTATACAATATGGAATCTAGAGATACAGAAGGTGAGTGGCTTCTCAACGTGGGAATAGGGTGATGGGAGCCCCTAGGGGCTTCTCAAGGAAAGTTTCTGATCAGATTGCAGACTGGCGGGATGACTGGAGGTGCAGGAGACTAGGAGACTAGTGGTGAGGAAGGCACAGGAGTGAAGCCACTGGATGACTGTGGTAGAGTTGTCCATGGTGATGGCAGAAGAGTTGAAAGAGAGTTGCCTAAGGGATGAACTGGCCAGGCTCGCTGGCTTGCTTGATTGGTTGACTGGGAAAGAGGAGAAGGTCTAGAATGAGACCCAGGTGAGGGTTTTATACCAGTGAATCTGGTCCTGCAAAGCAGCATTCAGTGGGGAAAACACCTCAGAACACTGACTTTTCCAACATGATACCAGTATCATGGTCATAGAGGACAACTCATTCTGGGGGAGGCCACGGGAGCTATCAGGAAATTACACTGACCTTTTTCACAAATGAATAGGCTCAAAATTAGATTCTTACACCCAGTGACTAAAGGGAAAGCTATTAAACTGTCAGGCAAGAGTCTCCATGGTCTTTACGAATGGCCATGATTCATCTTTTCCAGGAGAAAGATCTGAGCAAGAATCATTTCCAGAGCTTCTCAGGAGCTTCTGAAGGATCACACAATGAAGCATTAGAGCAAGAAGAATGATTCATAATAATAACATCAAAGATTTGACTGAACACCTAAGCACAAAGTGTGCATTCTTAATATCTTATTATCAAGTATGTGACGTGGTTTTACTAAATCAACTTGATTTTTCTGCTTTGTATTATGAATGTCCTTTTCGTGTGAACTTAGGGATTATAGAGCTACAGAAAATAGCTATAGATAAAATTCCTCCTAACTCCACGTGGTCAATTGACACCAATTATGACAGTCTCACACGCTGACACGGTTTGTGCATTTACTAAGGATTAGTAAGTATTTACACATTACATTTGAGAACTAGCTGGAAGGACCATAAAATATAACACATTCTACACAGCGTTTTCAAACATTTGTATTTGAATACCTTTAGATGCTGTAACGAATATTAATGACTTTATCCCCATCGCACTTCTCTCATCTATACGACTGCCTAGCTTCTGAGCTGGTGCAAGAGCACCCCCAGGACTGCTGAGATGGATGTCCCGAGAATAGCTAACAGAGATCACGGAGCCAGTCTGAAAGGAGCCAGAGATACACAGAAGAGTCCCACTGCGGTTCAGGGGTACCTCCTTGCCCAGGACACGCGTTACCTGCCAGAGGCGGCGTTGATCTTCTGGCTCTGTTCTCCTCAGTAACTCTTCAGATACCGTCTGAAATCCCAAGAAGGTTTACAGGGCCTGGTCCTGCCCACCCTTCCGGGCCCTCATCCTGCCACCCACTCGCCCTCTAGTTCTCTTACCTTGGCCACACAGAGCCTCACAGTGGGAGCTGCGGCATCCCATCCAGCTCCCCCTCAGGCCTAAGACGTTCATTTCCCCCCCTGCCACGAGGATTGCCTGCTGACGCCCACAGTTGAACCCCACTCTGAAAATTGCCCCCAGCTGGCTCAGCTTTGGGCCCACTGCCCGCCCTGCGGACAGAGGATTGCCCGTGAGAAGGCCCAGGCAACTCACAGGGGCCATCCCAGCTCCAGACCCGCTTCCATGTGGGTGTTTTGCCTGAGAACACACCCAATAAACAGCGGACTGTAAAGTAAATCTCTGTCTCAGAGTCTGTTTCCAAGGAGCCCAATTTAAGACAAGCCCCCATCATGCTGCTCTGAAGCCTTTGTCTCTGCTCTTTCCTCTGTCTGGAATGTTCTCAAGCCATCCTCTCCAACTTCTTCCCCCGAGCCATCCTCTCCTCCTTCTTCCCCCTTCTCCCTCTTTGTTAGCTCTAGAGTCATGTTCCCTGAAGGCCCATCTACTGCAAGTCCAGGCCCCCTCGTTCAGATGATGTCTGTCCAGTTGCAATTCTTCAGACATGAGTTTGCTTGTTGGATTCCTGTCTGGCTCACCTGCTCCACAGCAAACCCCACGAGAGCAGGATTCCTGCCCGTTCTTGTTGACCGTTGGCATTCCAGTGCAGAGCACCAGATTTGGCTCAGATCTGGATTGCAATGAACACACACTTAATTAATAACTTGGTAAATGAATATATCTGCATGCGAGTTTTTCTGAATCACCTTTATGATTAAAGAGAGTCCCCTCTTCTGGTGACTCATCGCCATGGGTTAAAGGGCAGCCGAACGATAAACTCTGATCATTATTTCTACCAAGGTTACCTTGGAGATTGTGTTTTTGTTATATCAAATGCTAGCCTTAGAAGGTCGAGGCACCTCCTCAGCCCTGTATTTCATGGTAGGAATTTCAGATGGTTAATGGCCAATAGTAAGAAAATGGTTGAGAATTTAAATCAGTATCAGCAGTTCATCGTGGCCTTTTAATGACTTTATAGTGAAATCTTGGGAAACTGATTTCTAAAACAAGGAGGACAAAAGCTCTCTTTATTTCTATTTTCAGAGGCTTTTGTTCCAGAAATCATTTTTAGTGTTGGTAAATTATGCTAATTGAGACCACTAAGATGAAAAGCAGTGTATTTGGAACCAGCAGAGCATATTTTACTAATGGTTTATGATTTTCTGAGCAGACTTAAAATTAGATTTATGGGTTTTTTTTTCAAAGATTTTTCTGATTATTCAGCCAGTCACCCTAGAGGTTCAAGCTGGCTAGAGAGAAAGGAGAAATCTACCTCCAACCAGCACTCACTGAGCACATTTACTGAGCAAGACACTCAAGGCCAGGGTCATGGGGATCAGAAAACAGTCTCTGACCTGAGGGATTCTGAAATCCGGTTATTGATTCTGCTGAAAGAAATTGAGGAAGACACAAAGAGATGGAAAAATAGTCCATGCTCATGGATTGGAAGAATTAATATTGTGAAAATGTCTATGCTTTCCAGGGCAATGTACGTGTGCAATGCAATCCCTATCAAAATACCATGTGGACTTTCTTCAGAGAGTTGATTCTGAGAAAGAGACAGTGACATCCAGCAGCCAACCTGGCACTCCTATTTAGGCCTCGGAGTTTCTAGATCTGGCCCAACACTCAGAGCCAGGTTGGGGTCTTCTCCTGTTGAACATAAACATTTCCCACAACATCCATATCAATCGATGATATTTTGTGACTTTGAGGGATCATGACCCAATGAAGACCTTTTCCAACAATGCCTGAACACTGACAGAAACAAGAACATTGTCCAAACACTGTCACAAAAATCACTAAACTTTCCTTTTCCTGCCTGGTAAGAGTACTGCTTCTTTATCAGTGACAGCTTGAGCCTGGCTTCATTCCTCCTGCAACTTTAGTAAGATTTATTAAAGATAATAACTTTAAGCCCATTCTAACACCCTTATACCACGTGGCTCTACAGTTCCTCACGGTGTGTGTTTGCCCTCATTGCAATGAGTCAATAGACCCTACTTTTGTTTAATTAAAGATGTGTTTCTGATTGTCATTGACTGGGGGCCATTGAACTAAACTAAGGTTTAGAGGGCTATATAGAGAAGTCCAACAGCCTGTATTAAATACTTGACCTTGAAATACATACATTTATTTCCACGTCTTCACTCTTAAAGCCAAACCAATAATTTCATAGCAGAGTAAGCATTTGGGGTACAACAAGTCATGATTCAAGTTTTCTCTGACCAATAGGTTTATATCTCTAAGAAGAGAAATGATAGATGGCAGAGAGACAGGAAATACAGCGAAGAGGATTTTGAGGGAAACAGAACTCTTAACTTCTTAAGCAACAACTCTCAAGACCACTAACAAAAGTCTGGGTGAGACACAGTGCCCATGAGGAGCAGGAGCCACGTGGCCACTGAGGTGAGCCTGAGGATTGGGGCAGGGGCCCCGGCACACAAATAACTGTGCAAGTGATATGCATTTGCAAAACCCTGAGCATCATCCTGCTTTATTGCATGCATGCATGTGCCTTGACATAAACAGCCTGTGTCTTCCTCCGTATTGTGGGACGTATTGTTCACTTGCTCACATTTCATCTGATTTAGTTTAATGGTACATGGACTCTTTTTTAGCCTCCATAGCTTTAAAAGCACTGTAATCCAACTTTAAGATTTAGGTCTTAACTTTTCTCCAGACAGTTACTTTAAGACCTTTAAGAATTATCCTATGTGAAAAATGCATAGGAGAAGTACTTTTAAGGAAGTAGAAATCAGTGGGCAATTTGATTTGTGGAATAATTGTAGAAAGTGAAAACACGTCTGTGTATCTTTTCTAGGATGACACATTCGATCTGAGAAGACCAGGGCGTTGCAGCAGAGGCTTTCCATGCTGCAGTCAGAGAAACTCGTGGTCCAAGAAGAGCTGAGTCCAATCAAATAGAGACAGTGAGAATTACTATTTTGATTTTTCACAAAGACTAAGTAAAATGTCAGATAAAAACATGTATTAAGGTGCAATCTATTTTCGAGGTTAAAAGTATGGATTAAATACAGAGAAGCTGGGTTTGAAACCTTGGCTCTACTGTTTCTCTCTACGTGGTCTTGGGTAAATTACTTGACCTCTCAAGGCCTATTTCCTCATTAGCAAAATGGAAGTAATAATAGTATCTGTGCAATAAAATTCTCGTTGGATTAATTGCCATGATGTGGGTGAGGTGTTCAGCTCAGTGCCTGGCACACAGTAGGTCTATAATTACTATCATGGTGGTGTTGGCGGCGACCACTATGCAACCAAGTACAGAAATCCTCATGCTAAAATCAAGGCATTTGAAGCTTCAAACTGAATTAGCTTTGTGGAGAAAATTATACTTTAAAATATTTCTAAATATATTTTAACATAAGGTTTTGAACTCTGACAGAAGAGTTAAAGTTTAACAAGTATGACCCTGAGGCACCTGTGTGGCTCTGTCGGTTAAGCATCTACTCTTGATTCCCATTTGGGTCGTGATCTCAGAGATGTGAGATCGAATCCCACATCAGGCTCCACGTTCAGCACAGAGTCTGCTTAAGATTCTCCCTCTCCCCTCCCTCTGCCCCTCCATCTGTTCTCTCTCTCTCTCTCTCTCTCAAATAAATAAATAAATACAATCTTTAAGTCAACATTTATTACCTACTTGTTTGGTGTTGTGCATCGTATCTGAGCAGGTGAAGAGGTAGAGAAAAGAAAGCCAAGTAAGGTATGATTTAGACACAGATGTGTTCAAAATCAATAATTATATATGACTGACTTGTGATAAGTGTCAATGTCCAATAATGTTATCCCAGTAAAGGGACAGTTCGTTTATGGATAAAACAATCTAGAAGGGAGGTGATGGTTTTGAAACAACAGTGGGATTTCCTCGGGCGACGACTGGGATTGTGAGTTCAGAAGAACAATCTGGGTGGACAGATTAATATAAGCAAGAGGTGGATCTGGAAAGTACGAGGATGTTGAAAAACTTGGGTACAGAATGGTGGGTATGCTGGGTGTGTGGTGGATGGCTGAGGAACTTGTGACGTCTCCATCATAGAGTTCAGATCGTATCTTGGCCCAGGCTGCCACAACAAAATACCATCAACTGGGTGGCTTAAGCAACGGGAACCTATTTCTCACAGTCTGGAGGCTGAGAAGTTCAAGGTCAAGGGGTCAACTGATTCGATTCCCCAGTGGGGACCCCATTCTTAGCTTACAGACGGCCATCTTCTCGCTGTGTCCTCAAATGATGTGGAGAAAGAAAGAGAGGGAGGGAGAGATGGAGGGAGGGAAGGGGGGCACTTTAGTGTCTCTTCCTCTTCTTATAGGACACTAGTCTCAACGTGGGGCCCCATGCTCACCTAAATCTCCTTCCCAAAGGCCCCACCTCCAAATGCCATCATATTAAGGGTGAGGGCTTCAACATCTGTATTTGGGGGGGTTGTGAACCATCAGCTATGTCATGGACTTAACCTGTACTCAGAGGAAAAGCATTGCCATTTTCTGAAAAGGCAAATACTTTTATTAGACTGGTGTTTCAGAGGGTAAAGCTGCTGTGAACAGGTGAGATGAATTGGAAGGAGATAAGGACGCTAGTTAAAATATTGCTGCAATAGATCAATTGAGAGGTGCCATATTTCATGAAACCCACAGCAATATCAGTTGTTAGACACATCATTTTTTATGTGCTTCTAAGGAACAAACAAAACACAACCACCAGAGAACTATGATATAATGCTTTCCTATGTAGAATTTTAATCTTATGCTTATCAGAAGAATGATTTCAGAGGTTTTTAGGCATCAATTTTTTTATTATATGTCATTCTTCATATATACATAAAAAGAAAACATGAGCAAAATACATTAATATTCCTACAACTGTTTCACATTTAAAGTCTATTTCTTCTAAATCACTTCTTGATTCAGTTATTAGGATGTGTGTCATCATGTTTATCCACATATGTACAGACACAGTGATAATTTTTAAAAATACTCATATTTTATATACAATTTAGTCAGTTTCTTTAACTTAATGTACCATGGACATCTGTCCAGATAATTAACTATAGTTCTGTAAAATCACTGTAATGTATTCAACAACTATATTGAGCATCCAAGCCTTGTGCTAGGAATTACGGAAACACCAGTGAGCAAAAGCAGGTGCAGTGTAACTCTCGGAGCATGATCAATTTAAACATTTCCCTAATGACAGGCATTTTGCTTATTTCCATATTTTGTTTTCGTCGTTTTCTAGCACAACCAATAGTACAATAAGTATTCTCATTATAGTACTTCTCCATAAATCTTTAAGTTTTTAGAGGCGCAATGTCTGAGTCAAGTGATTTGCATATATTGTTTTTGACACATTTTCTCAATGTCAGCGTGTCCTTCAGAGACTGGCACCGATTTCGTTCCCATCTGCATTCCCATCATGCACCAGTTTTTTCATGACTCTTCCACCCTGGGTTTTATCATTCTTTCTCATCTTGGCTAACTAACTAAAGAGGTAAATACTGGTATTTTGATATTGTTTTCAATTGCAGATCTTGAATACTGGTGAGGCTGAATATATTTTATGTTCATTCACCACATATATAATGTATCTATTATTTGTAAATATATATGAATATACATTTTATGTTAATTAGTCATATGCACTCTTACATAGGTTTTTATCCTTTGCCCATTTTTCTATTGATGTACTGGATTCAAATGACTTTTAAATAATCATTTCTCTCTTTGAGTTCCAGTGTTAGTGTTTTTGAGACATAACAAGAATTCAAAAACATAATCCTACTTAATGGGCACTTCATATCAGCATAGCTTCCTATAATAAAGTTTGATTTCTTAACTCATCTGTGAAAATGTCTGTGTGATATTATACTCAGATTAGAATGCTATTAGTTTTAACTACTGGAATATGTTTTAATAAATAAAGACATCTTATGCAAACAGCAAAACAGGATGTGCAGTTTCCATAGAAACAGAAGCTAATATTATTAAAAAGCATAAGCCATACTGGAATTGTTCCTCTCGGGGACCATCATTTGCACCAGTTCCTTGAATAAGTCGGGTATGTGAATTATACCACCTGAAGCTGGTTAACAGTAGTGATGCTTAATAAAGGCTTCAGTGCACAGCTGATCATCACGAGAGAAAGGTTGATGTAAATCACATTGCCTGCTAACAAATTTGGATTTTCATTTTAAATTGAAAGGTAAAAAGTAAAACCCATTTCATCTTGATTTCCTAGGGAGAGTCGTTCATTTCCATGCTAAAATTGAAATAAGGCCAATAACATGGGAGTATGATTTCTTCTAACTTTGAAATTTTTAGTTATAAAGCAAACTTTCTCCATTAAATCAATTTTCCTATTGGTCTAGATTATCTTGGTGGAAAAGAGTTCTTAAGAAAATAGCTTTGAACAAAATAACTTATAATACCCCAAAGTGCCAAAACCTTCCAATATGAGTATGAAATAATTATATCACTCAGACTGTCAGAGTTTATAATTACCATCTGGAAACTGAAAATCACCGAAGCAAAAGAGGATTCCCTTAGGTCTAAATCACCCAGAGGGTGGTGTGCATGTCTGTCTGGTACCTAGCACTGCAAGTAAAGTCTGTATTTCAGTTTTTAATCCAAAATTCCCTGTTAGGGCTGTTACCTTTTCTATATCCTCCAGTATGTCTCATTTGTGAAACGTCTCCGCTTAGCCCTGGCAGTGACTCTTGACATAAATGTTCTGCTTTCATGAGGCAGAAAGAGAATTATTCCCTTTGCTGTCCAACTTGGGATAGGATATCACAAAAAGAGATGACATGAAAATAATGTTCATGTTTATAATAATCATACCTTTACTTAAAAAATATATAATCTGGGTCGCCTGGGTGGCTCAGCGGTTGAGCGTCTGCCTTTGGCTGAGGGCGTGACCCCGGGGTCCTGGGATCGAGTCCCCCATCGGGCCCCCCACAGGGAGTCTGCTTCTCCCTCTGCCTGTGTCTCTCCCTCTCTGTGTGTGTGTCTCATGAATAAATAAGTATTTTTAAAATTTTTAAAAATTTTAAAGCATCTTCTAATTTGACCTCCACATGTATAACAATGACATTAGTATTACTGCCCTATGGATACAGAAACTAGGTGTTGCCCACGTCTTACAGCTAACAAATGGAAGAGCCAGAGCTCAAACTTAGGGCCTTGGTCTCAAAATCATGAGACGTTTCCATGGAGCCCCCCACTCCCCATGAATATAAAACCCTGCTGCCTTGAAGCAGGGGCTGGGGAGAGGAGCCTGCCATGCAGAATAGCAGCGACATCCTTCTCACTGACGCTATTCTCAATCCAGTGTGTCCTGCGTGTTTGTTTTTTTTTTTTTTTGCTGCTTCGTTGTCCTTGCTGCTCCCCGCTTGCCAGTGGCAGCGGGGATGGCAGCGGCGGTGCCACTAAGATCATGGCCACGGGGCCCCGCTTGATCAGACCTCTGACTTTATTTCATTTCACTCTCTTCCGTGTTTGCTATGCTCCATATAATAAATTGCTGTCTGTTTCTTTTCATCGTTGCCATCCTGGGCACAAAGGGAAATAATATGAAGAAATCTCTGAACGTGTGCCTTCCCTCCAGACGGCAATGCAGCTAACAAGTTGGGCTCCGATATGAGGGTGCCTGGGTTGGAATCCTGGCTTTGCCATTTACCAGGCCCTGTGACTTCAGACTAAATTAAATTGATTCAAGTGCTCACCTCTCCATGCTTCAATTTCCTCATCTGTAAGCTACCAGTGATGACTTCACAGGCTTGTCGTAAAGATTTTATGAAATAGTCCACACAAAGCACTCATCTCACTTAACTGGTAATAGAAAGGACTCTAAATGGTCATTTATAAATATATTATTTTTTAACAAAAAAAATTAAAAAATAAAAATAAAAATAATTATTTTTTAACAGGTAAAACACTCAGCATGACCAGTCAGTGTTGAAACTGATAATAAGGGGAGAAAACAGACTGTTTGGTCTGGGAAGGCCCTTAGTTGGGCAATAACAGGAGGATTGGATGGGGCTTGGCAGAGACAAAGGAAAGGGCAAGCCTGAGAAACGGGGTCAGCCTGAATGGGGTAACATCGTGAGAGCTGAGTGGATAAAACATCCTGTTTTGCTGTTGTCATAAGATGTCGGGGTTGGTGGAGAGGATGAAGACACGGAGCTAATTAAAACCAAAGGCCCTTGAGAACAGATTATGACAGATGAGGCTGGAGAAGCAAGATAGGACCAGGCAAGAGAAGATTTTTGAACTCCAGGGTAAGAATTTGAGAATTAATTTGTAGGCAATAGATTCGGTAGGGAAGCTATTACAAATTCTTGAGCAGGGAACTTGGCCGAATAGAGAAACAGGCGTGATCTTCCTACGTGTCTTTCAAGGCAACCAAGGGAGAGTAACAAATCACTCTTATCACGGTTCCCATTTAATGGCAGTCAGGGTACCAGGAGTTGTCTCTATATTGTCTCCTATCATTTTAACAACAACTACAGGGTAGTTACTGTTTCTGCATCGTCTGAAGAAGTCGCAGGAAGGTTAAGAAAATAGCCAGCATCATAGGGTGAGTAAATAGCAGAGCCAAGACTCAGTCCTCTGTGTCTTCAAAGCCCATATTTCTTCTACTACCCTATTCTGGTTAAATGTATATTTTTTAAGTGAATAGCAAATGAGAGAAACAACAGAAATTATGAGGAGTAGGCAAAGTCATAAAAGGAATAACCTCCACATCACTTAAAGGGTCTAAATACCATGGACAGAAGCCAGCATGGAAACAATCAGAAAGCACCATTTCTCAGGAAATGGTTATTGAAATTACAGAAATATCATGAGAGTGTTGGATGGATATGTTAGTTGCAAACAACGAAACTCATCCTTGCTGTTGAAGCAGATCGTAACTTTATTAAATGATATTAAGTCTTTCACAGAAATCCCAGGGGGCTGGAAAGACAGATACCCAAGCATACCTGCAGGAGCAAGCATGCCACAGCCCCTTACTCTGCACAGACAACCTTGGCCTGGACGCTGGATGAGCACACACCTTCACCACCGTACTAGACAGATGTGTCACCCTGTGCAGGAATGCCCTTTTCGTGCTGCTTACTTCCAAATCCAAGCCTAGTGGGGTGTGGTCTGATTCATGGAACTAGTCACGTGCCTGTTCCAAGCTGTAAGAGAATCTAAGTTTGGGGCTTTTATTTGGCTCCCCCCCCCATATTCTTTTGTAGGTAAAGCTCATAATGGGAAGTTCCCAAAATATAGGTTCGTGAGGCAGCTACAAATAACAAATGCCCACTCCTATTAGGCAAAGGCATTTTGGAAAGTTAAGAATCCAGCAGCATCTGCCTAGCACTCTCCAGGGGAGAGGTGTGCTCTGCTGACTGACATGGGTATTTAGTTCTGCTTGACAGGCTCAATATTTTATTATAGAAAGGGAAGGGTGACTCACCATATTTAATGAAAATGTCCATGAAGGCTATGCAACTCCCTTGAGTTTGGTTCATATCCAGCTGGATATATTGTGTGGCCATTAAATTTCAAAAAAAAAAAAATGTATCTACTGAAAAGAGGATGGGTTTACTGACTACCAAGAAGAATATTTTGGCCTTGGAAGAGTTACATTTTATTGTGTATTGATAAGTTCATTCATGAATAGTGTCCAGGCATTACACTAGGCACAGGGTATCCAATGACAATCAAATCCCATCTTTGCATTGAGGAGCTCACAACCCGGTGAAGTAAACATGTGAATAAATAGTTCTGGGATGATGTGATAAATGTAAACCTGGTTAAAAAAAAATTATAGGAGCATTGGGGAGGGGCCCTGACTCCTTGACCCTCGAGAGAGAGAAAAGCCATCAGGGACAGAGCCTGAGTGAAGGCTTGACACTTGAGAGCTCACCAGAGGGAGAGGTGGGAAGAAGACAAGCCAGGTTGAGGAAAGGCACAGAAAAGAACATGAACTGATTCCATTCATTCACCCAACACTTCCCGAGTGCCCAGCACTGAGATATGGGAGACAAGGCTGGGGAGACAGGGGAGGGCGGAGCCTGTCACAGCAAGGAGGCAGAAGCACAGATGCAATGGGCCAAACGTGGATGTGATCACCATGTTAAGAAGTTTAGAATTTGCTCTTGGTGCTTTGTCTTTTTAAATTGATTCCTCTGGAGACTATGTTAAGGATGGATCCAGCTTCTCAAATACCTCCGTTTTGAGTCTAAACAGGTGACTTGCCACCCTACACTGCGCTTTGCAATCTTTGCTCACCTGTTAGCAGACGGCTCATATAATGCGTGTGACGTGGGATGGGCGCTTTCTTTATAGCTGCTGGCATTCAGGTCGCTCTCTTTCAGAGCATAAGCATGGAGAAGGCAGGGACCCTCCTAGTAACACTGTTAATAATGAAGATATCAAAAATGGGCAATTGAACAAGGTTTCTTGGAGAAGAACAGAGTCTCTGGGATGTCCCTGTAGGACTCCTGAGCAGCTGCTGCAGGAACATAAACATTAATCAAGCACTGGCACTTGTGTGTGTGTGTGTGTGTGTGTGTGTGTGTGTGTGTGTGTGTATATATATAATGGGAGAGTATTAGGGCAGAAACAAATTAGATGTACACCCCTGTATCCTTAAGAGACAGAGACAGAGACAGAGACAGAGAAGCACACGGACACAATACTGAAACTTAAAAAAAAAAAAATTAACTCCCACATTCGTGTACTTGAACCACCAGATTTAGATGCAGCCTACCACCATGGGACACATCACCTGCCAGCTGCACTCGACAGGGGGTGGGCTCCTGTTACACGACGCCTGATATTTTATATGCTCTTTTCTATTGCACCAAACTCAGAGAAGGTTCTCCTTGCAGGTCTATATTTCCATGTTAAAACTTTATGGTTTTGGAAAGAGCAAGAGACAAAGAAGAAAGGGAAGATGTGGGAACAGGAACATTAAACAAAGGACAGACTCGTTGTGCAATTATGACAAGAAAAATGATCTCCAGGGTCTATAAGGTCAAGACAGTAGATCCTCATGTGTGAAATACTTTATGCTTGAATGACCCACAAATAGTTGATTTAAACTAAGGGACAAATCTTCCAAATAAAAGGATGCTTTCAGCGCTCAGTCTATGGCTATTGGGAGCTGACAGAGAAAAGGGGAAAGAGAATTAAGGGACAAGCAGGCAGGCATGCTGATTGCTCCTGGTGCTCAGAGGGCCGGGCCCCCAGTGTTTCCAGTCCAGCCTCCATCATCAGCTCAGCTGGTAGGGCACCAGGGTCTCACTGGAATCACCTGCAAGTCTTCACCATGGTGACCTTTGGGAAGAGGAACAGGGGTGGAATAAAGGGGACATGGCTCTTGGGATTCTACGCTCATTCAACATCTATTAAGGGCTATTTCTGCTCTGGGCATTGGACTAAAATCCATAGTCTGGAAGTTATTTAAATCTGTGTAGAAAAGCAGTTAGTGAAACAAAAACACTTTCCACGATAAGGTGGAGAAAATATTGTAAGAGATGACCACGTTTCTGCTGAACTTTATGTTCTACATGACAATGTCAAGATTGATTTTGGATTCCTTAAGCAGATTTTTGTTTATTCCTGCAAACTATAACATCATCAAAATTCTTAGCATCTAGTTGATAGATGTTGTACTAAAATCAAAGTTTTCTCTCTCTTTTCCTCCCCCGCTGAAAACATGGCATCTAAACGCGGCATCGGGCCATTAACGATGGACCTTAGTTACATTGTCTACGAAAGGGGTCAGTAACCCCGGAGGGCTGTGTTAAATGAGATGCAGTCATAAAAGTCATGTGACGGATCCGGAACACAGCCGGGAGGAGAAGCAGTGGACAGACCCAGCTCCCCGGGGCCAAGCCTCTGCTTGCAGGAATCCCTCGCTCCAGCTGCACCGCTGGGTAACACCCAGAGGCGAGCCTTCAGCTATTTTGAAAGAGAACCGCAAGGTTGTAGGAAGAAGATACTACCGATGGCGGATTCAGGAAGAGAAATGTAGGAAGAACTTTATATTGGAAAACATCTAAATAATTCAGTCGCTCAGGAAGCCGAAAACCCCACTTATGTTTCTCTTTATGTTACTGAGTCTCCATCAAGACTTACCTGTCAGCTTAGAGCAACTGTCCAAGAGAAAGATAAATCAAATTTACCTTCCCCATCTGTAAGAGATTAGAGTTAAATGCTATCTATATTCACAAGATTTGTTTCAGCATTGGCATCAGTTCCACTCTGTGCACCGGCACTGCATTTTTATTTATTTATTTATTTTTTTAAATAAATTTATTTTTTATTGCTGTTCAATTTGCCAACATATAGAATAGCACCCAGTGCTCATCCCGTCAAACGCCCCCCTCAGTGCCCATCACCCAGTCACCCCCACCCCCCGCCCTCCTCCCCTTCCACCACCCCTAGTTCGTTTCCCAGAGTTAGGAGTCTCTCATGTTCTGGCTCCCTTTCTCCTTTCCCCTTTATTCCCTTTCCCTATTTTTTATATTCCCCAAATGAATGAGACCATATAATGTTTGTCCTTCTCCGATTGACTTACTTCACTCAGCATCATACCCTCCAGTTCCATCCACGTCGAAGCACATGGTGGGTATTTATCGTTTCTAATGGCTGAGGAATATTCCGTTGTATACAGAGACCACATCTTCTCTATCCATCATCTGTCGATGGACACCGAGGCTCCTTCCACAGTTTGCTACTGTGGACACTGCTGCTATAAACATCGGGGTGCAGGTGTCCCGGCGTTTCACTGCATCTGAATCTTTGGGGTAAATCCCCAGCAGTGCAATTGCTGGGTCGTAGGGCAGGTCTATTTTTAACTCTTTGAGGAACCTCCACACAGTTTTCCAGAGTGGCTGCACCAGTTCACATTCCCACCCACAGTGCAAGAGGGTTCCCCTTGCTCTACATCCTCTCCAACATTTGTGGTTTCCTGCCTTGTTAATGTTCCCCATTCTCACTGGGGTGAGGTGGGATCTCATTGTGGTTTGGATTTGTATTTCCCTGATGGCCAGAGATGCGGAGCATTTTCTCACGTGCGTGTTGGCCATGTCTATGTCTTCCTCTGAGAGATTTCTGTTCATGTCTTTTGCCCATTTCATGATTGGATTATTTGTTTATTTGCTGTTGAGTTTAATAAGTTCTTTATAGATCTTGGAAACTAGCCCTTTATCTGATACATCATTTGCAAATATCTTCTCCCATCTGTAGGTTGTCTTGTAGATTTGTTGGCGGTATCTTTTGCTGTAGCACTGCATTTTTAAAAAAGACTTTGCTCATAGACGATGGTGGAGGTTTCCTTATTATTATTTCAAGATGAGGCATCCTGAAAAGGCAATCTCCCCTGAGCATCACATGGTCAAAGTAAATTTGAATCATGACTATTATTATGTTTTTTAGAAAGGTTATAAGAAGAAAGCTTTATAAATTGCTCTTGATCTGATCAAACTCAGCTTTAAAGTAACACTAAGCAGCAAGGATTTTTTTTTTTTTAATTTATGTCAGGGTAAGAAATTGGTGCGAGGTTGAGATTTGTTTTCAAAATCTGAGTCATTAGAGACTATGTTTGTAAAAAGAAATTTTAATGTAATGATGCGTTTTACCAAAATGACAGGATCAACTTTAATTTTCTTTTTTAATGTTAAATGCAGACCACATGCCTGGCACTGTGCTAGGGTCGCTAGAATGCAAAGAAAGCTCACTGTGGATTTCCTGCCCTCTGACAGACTGTAATCAACTCAGGAAAACAAATCATATAGATATGAAATGAAGAATTATACAACTTAAAATTAAGTGCCAACGTGGGTGAGGCACACAGCTAACCTCCTAGAGGGCCAGGAAAGGGACAAGGTCAGAGTAATAGTTACTCTTAATAGTGAAGCTACAGAGGTTTGTATTAAATGATTTTATTTTTATATTAATATAGGACTAACCTCTTTAAAATAAAAATCATTAAAAACCACCGATGGATGAATTATTGCCTGTTTTTCTGACAAGCAATCTGAGAATTATTTTCTGGATTTGCAGGAGTATATAGAGTCACTGCATTTTTTCAAGATGCTTACGTTCCACCCCCATGGGATGGGATGGCTCGATCGTTTTTCATTTGTTTATTTATGTCACATAGCTTATTATTAAGTTTATTAAAGAAATAAACTTCTTTAAATGTAGTTTGAGATGTTTGAGATGTTTCTATTTACTGTAAGGCAATATTGTTAATAGATTTTTAACAAGACTGCAAAATATGCAGTGACAGCCAGCATCATGGAATGAAGACCTATTTGCAGGTCCTGTTTCTCAGCTGTTGCAGGGAATATGCTTTCTTGTACTAACTTGTAATCACTGTGCTCTAGAAAGACCATAAGCTTTTAATTTTGAAAAAAAAAAAAAAAAAAACTTGTGTCTGAGTCCTTCTGACAACATGACCTTGAACAAATTACTTAACTTCTCTGATCCTCCATTTATCTATAAATGAGACTGATTACTCCAACCATGCTAGGCTTCTCTGGATGTTAGATAGAAGGCACAAAAGACCTAATAGGAAGTTGGAAGCACACAGCAAGGAAGAGGAAACATAATGATCACTTGCTAGCAAGTAATTTTTATATCATTACTAGGCCATTAGTACGTTCCTCATCAGCCAAGCTCCGCGGGTAGTTCGTCTTAGCAGTTTGATACCACGTCAAGAATTCTCAAATCCAAAATCTCTGGGATCCACAGAATTGTAATCGTTTGTTCTTTTTCTTCCCAATATTTTCATAGTAAAACTTAAGCCAAAGTGATGTACGTATATTTTATAATTTATTTATCCCAGCTGGCAGGAACGTTCATAGGCTTTGCTGCAGAAATAGTAAGGTGCTCGACCATAGAACATTGCTCTAGCACCAGCTGATGGTGGAATATTTCATGGGATGTCTGCACCATGGTGTCTTTCTAAAAATTTCCAGTATCTGAGACACATCTGCTCCAATAATTTTGGAGAAAGGACTATAGCATTCTATTACTTTCCATTAACTTTTTGCTTATTTATTACATTCACCTGCTTTCCTTCATCACATAGTTGTGTTTATCTTTAGTACAATTTTATGATTAATAGATACTCTGTACCCTGTGCCAACCAGACCAGGAGCCCTTCAACGTACCCAAATAATACGTATCTCTTTACCGGGATAGAGTTCTACCCACAAGGCTATCATCTAAGAAAGACAGTGGAAAGAACTCTGTATGTGAATATGAAAACATGGAGTCTTAGCAAAGCCTGCTTCATTTGTTAACCTGCTGGGTGACCTTGGGCAAGTTACCCAACTGCTTGAAACTTCAACTTCCACTTCCATAAAATATATATAATAATACCTGGCATATATATTTGACACATCTCCTACAGGCTGGAAAAGTTAAACAAATTAAAATATATGAAAGTATTTTATAAAACATTAGTAGATATCAAAGGTGATAATACTACAAGCATGTTGTATGCAGTTACTTTTGTTTCTAATACAGATTCCCTAGAAAATAATGTTTAATTATTACTATTCCCATTGCTATAGTAAGTGTTATGAGATTAATCATAAGATGATGAGTCTTAAAAACACACACTATCGGGATCCCTGGGTGGTGCAGCGGTTTGGTGCCTGCCTTTGGCCCAGGGCGCGATCCTGGAGACCCGGGATCGAATCCCACGTCGGGCTCCCGGTGCATGGAGCCTGCTTCTCTCTCTGCCTGTGTCTCAGCCTCTCTCCTCTCTCTGTGTGACTATCATAAATAAATAAAAATTATAAAAAAAAAAAACACACACTATCTGTTCACTCCTTCATTTGAAATTCTTTCACTCATCAAAGGTTGTTGAATATCTACAGAGGGCCAGACACTTCACTAGGCAATGAAGGTACAAAGGCAAATCGACACAGATTATGGTTCAAGGAGTTCATGGCTTATGAAAGGGAACACACTCTTCTAGAATGAAGTGCAAAATTTGGTGAATGCATTCTTCCCCTAAAACAACAAAACAGGGGATCCCTGGGTGGCTCAGCAGTTTGGCGCCTGCCGTCGGCCCAGGGCGCGATCCTGGAGTCCCGGGATCCAGTCCCGCATTGGGCTCCCTGCATGAAGCCTGCTTCTCCCTCTGCCTGTGTCTCTGCCTCTCTCTCTCTCTCTCTCTCATGAAAAATAAATAAATAAATAAATAAATAAATAAATAAATAAATAAATAAATAAAATATTTAAAAAATAAATAAATAAAACAACAAAACATACTGGCATGAGGACAGACAGATATCAAAAAAATATAACTGAGAGGCCCCCAGGGTCCCCACACATTTACGGTTAGTTGATTTCAACGTGAGTGTGAACACAATCCAATGCGAAGTAGAGTCTTTTCAAGACTGACTGGCACTATGAGCGCAAAACACATATCCTGCAAAACTTCCTGGGATACGTTAAAATTGCAGAAGAACAGATCTCAGTAATTAATTATCTTAAGGGAAAGAAGAATGGGAAAATAATGGCCACTATCAGGCCAAGAGACAGCCGAATCCTCTCAGGGACAGTGAATCAGTGGTGAAACTTCCCATGCGGATTCAACAGTGAAGATTAACCTGATGCATGTTTCCTGAGTTGTCTTTACAGGGTCTAACCCCCTCTGAGCACCCAGACACCAGACCGGTTGGAGCCAGAGAGTTGATACTGATCCTTGCTGCCCTTGTGATGTCAGTCAACTGAAACCTGGACTGTGTAACCCTGGGCTGACCGTTGCCGCAGCTCCATGCTGGATTCCCCATCGGGCAGCCACTTTATGAATACGTGGGCACCCTTAGCTCAAAACCTCCTGCAGTTTGGTTTTTCAAGGAGACACTATTTTGGAAACTATCTCCAGGGTTCTCCTTTACTTGTTGCAAGTAAAACTCTTCCTTTTCCTACTTGTTGGCTTGGTTGGGCCTTGGCTCGACACCCACCAAGAGGTGAGTCCAGTTTCGGGTAACAGTGATGGTTGCATAACTCGGTGAATGTATTCAAAAGCACTGAATCGTACACTTTAAATGGTGAATTTTATGGTATATGAAATTTATTTCAGTAAAGCTGTAAAATATATATACACAACAAATAAGGAAACAAAGTAGTAAACACAATTAGTACAAAATAGCGTAACAATGCATGTGATAGGTATTGTGCTGTTTACCAAATTTTCCTATTCTTCAAGTGCATGGTAGGATTGAACATCCTGGATCCTCTGTATTTGGATGTGGTCATGTGATTCGCTCTGGCTAAAGATTTAGAACAGAACAGGGTGTTTAACTGTCAGAAGAAGACTCCCTTTGTGGTGCTGACTGGCGGTAGCTGTTCAGCAGGCCCCCCTCACCTAGTGAGAACGTGTGCAGCCTGCAGCTAATCCATGATGACATGTAGCATGAGAAAGAAAGAAACCTTTGTTGTTTTAAGCCATGAAGGTTTTAGTGTTGCTTGTTATCACAGATTAATTCTGCTTTTCCTGATAGAAAAGCTGGTACTTGGAGGCAGGATCTTGCTGTAATAAGAAACATTGGGTACATTGCATCGGCTTAGGGGCCAGAGGGGCAAGAAATAAGGAAGCTGTTACCAGATGTGCAGTGGCAAAACAGGAAGTCAAATCCTTGCCTGTGACAACTGGGAAGGTATACTGTGTACCCAACATACCGCGTACCCTACAGGCCCTGTACCCTACATGCTATGTACCCTATATGCTGTGTACCTAACATACCATGTACCCAACATACCATGTACCCAACATGCCATGTATCCTACATACTGTGTACCCAATATACCGTGTACCCAACATGCCACGTACCCAACATGCCATGTACCCAACATACCATGTACCCAACATGCCATGTACCCTACATGCCATGTATCCTACATACTGTGTACCCAACATGCCGTGTACCCAACATGCCGTGTACCCAACAAGCTTGCATCCCTAGGGGAAAGGCTGTAAAACAATGCATTGGTTGTTCTTCGCTCCATTTGACAAAGCATTACAAGAAAGAGAAGAGCTCATAATGGAAGTGGTCAGTTATGATGCAGAAATGCAAAAAGATAAATTCAACAAAGCCAAGCATGTGTAGGACTGGAATGGATAACTGCTTCTCGACCTTGGGCTGTAAAAAATAAAAATCAGAAATGCTTTGAACTACAAAGGTCACTTAAGACCCAACTTTGTGTTAAGGATAAAATCAAAGTAAAAAATATTTGAATTGAGAGGTGCCTAGGTGCCTAAGTCGACCACATCCGACTCTTGATTTTAGCTCAGGTCGTGATCTCAGGTTTGTGGTATCGAACTCAGCATCAGGCTCTGTGCTAAACATGGCACCTGCTTACGATTCTCTCTCTCCCTCTGCCCTTACCCCCCCAAAAAAAATCATTGAATTGATTAAAATAACACCCATTAAATTCTTTCAATTGTTCTAAATGGCTTAAGAAAAAGTCTCTGTTATACTGTGAAAGGCTCAAGTCACCTGTATCTAAGGAGAGAGGGAGTGAGGGAGTGAGGGAGTGAGTGAGGAGTGAGAAAGAAAGAAAGATGTGAAAACAAGGAAGCAGGGGGTCGGGGATGGAAAGCAAATCTACCACATGTACGTCTAGAAAAAAACTATATGTGTACATAAAGATAATTGGAATAAAATAAAAATAAAATGACAATGTTTTTGAGGAATGCTGCCAAAGAACCCACTAATCTGTGACCACTGGAAACTCAAAACAACCTTCAGTCTGTGACCTTCACGGCTAAATAAACTGGGAAAACTACTTACTTTCTTCCCCAGGGAGCATATTCCTCGTGCACACTGCAGATGGGGCCAAAGAGGATTTCTCAAAAAGGAAGAATTTCCAACAGTGTAGAGAAATATGGAAAAGGAAGCCCAGACCCTAGGACTGAATCTGCCCAGAGGTTTCACACGATTGCAACGGAAGAGTGACCATCAGGAGGCCCCACTGCCCCCCTTTCCCAAAGGAAGAGCATGCTGCCGTTACTCCGCTCCCTGGGTTGGCCGAGTGGAAGGCAGACAACTTGTGTTTTTGATTCTCAGGACTCTGGATCATAAGGAGGCACATCTGGACCCAATGTGCAGTACGACCAGTTACCCAGAGGTGCTTAGATTACAGGCGGACGTGGCCACTAACAGCACAACAGCTGTAAATTGGCTGACTTTAAAATTCTTCTTCCAAGCATCCTTCGAAAGAAACAAATGGCCTTTTTGTGTGGATCCCAAAGAACTATCAATTGCATTTTCACTTCCAAAGTCAACCTAAATTCAATCTCGAGCCTAGAAATATCAGACTATTAATCGGCTTCAACCCCCACAGTCCTCTTAGCTTTAAAAAAAAAAAAAAAGAACAACGCTGTGTTCTTAATTTCAACTTTATACCGATAGGGCTTGTAATCAAAATTCTCTAGTTTGTTGCTGTTGTTGTTAAGGTAATAAATAGACCAAAAAACAAGAAAGTACTTTCATCCGGTTAATTTTTCATCCCCAACAAGTTGCTGAGGGAAGATTGATGAGACAACTGTTAGAATAAGAAGAAAAAAACTTTTTTTTTTTTCCTGCTGGTAGAGAAGTTGGTTCTCAGCTGGGAGCAGTTTCCTCGCACCAAAAGAATGATGCAAACTTCTCTGGAAGATCCTTCAAGGAGTTAGCATCTCCACCTGGTACCATAGACACGATCGCGACAGGGAAAAGGAAGGTACAAATGAAAACACGCACCTGCACAGCACATCTTTAGGTGAGTTCCCATCTTGAAGCTCAGCCTATAGCTGTTAGTGCCCAAACCCTTTGTTTAAAACCACCCAGATCAACTCCTCCTACTACTAGTAAATCAGATTTTAAGGGAATTGAATTAAATAGCAAAGTTGCTAATTATTTTGGAGCTTTAGGCGGGTTTTTCCCCCACAAACTGGACCCTCCGGGAATATCAAGATATTGAAGTCGAGAAAACATGGGGTGAGTGCTGGGGGAGCCCCGAGGATTATAAAGAGAACTGTGCTATTTGGGGTCTTGGGTATTTTGGACTTTTTGCAGATAATGTCAATCAATCAAAAAGAGAAGTGGTCAATAAACAATGGAATCGATATAAGAATATTAGCTGTTTGGCGGCATCAGGCTCCCAGCCACATGAGAACGCGTCCTGTCCACTGTCGGGTGTGTGTGGCCCACCTGTCTGCCTGGGTATAGGCGGCTGGGTAGCAGCCCCGTCACCTCTGCCCCGGGGTCTGGGGCCTTCCCCCGTGGAGGGCCGCTGTTGGTTGGTGCGTTAGGGCTCCTGCCACCTCCGGGAGGCGCGGCTACCTGACAGCCCCTGCCAACGGTGCGCGCTGTCACAGCGACGTCCTGGCCAGGAGGTGCCCTGGCCGCCACCGAGCTGTGGGCCGCTCCATCCCCAGGACCACAGCGTCCACTCCAGAAGCCGGGCCCGTGGCTGCACAACCGGTGGGCCTGGCCACAGCCTCGAGTTTCCAAATCAGCCGTGAAGGTAGTGGTAATTTTTGAGTCTAAAATAGAAGACGGCCCTTTGGCTACATTAATTACAACATTTGCTCATATTTGTGAACCACTACCAGGAATCTAACATTAGATTAGATTTCTAATCTTACCTTTTTTTTTTTTTTTTTTTTTTTTTTTTTTTTTTTTAACATAGGTTCAGAGACCTCATGCTAGTTTCCAATTTTGGAAACTATGTCCCGAACTAAATCACAGATCAAATGATTATGTGTGAAATTTTCCTTTGATTCTATTTTTATTTGATTATTTATTTTAAAAATACTTTATTTATTCATTTGAGAGAGAGAATGAGAACGAGAGAGAGACAGTGAGCGAGCAGCGAGCACAAGCCGGGGTGGGAGGGGGAAGGGTTGAGGGAGGGGGAGAAGCAGGCTCCCTGCTGAGCAGGGCACCTTACCTGGGGCTCCATCCCAGGACCCCGGGGTCACGACCTGAACTGAAGGCAGTCGCTCAACCACCTGTGCCCCCCAGGGGCCCCTCATTTAATTTCAAAAGAGAGATGAATCTTTATCTGATTTCTGAGTTGAAGGACTTTCTAAACTTGAAAGCATTGGAAGATATCACAAAGGAAAATATCAGTAGATTTGCTTTAATAGGAATATTTAAAAACTTGTATTTAAAATATTAAATATTATTAAGAAACAAAACAATATTAAGAAACTAATGTGGATAAATGTTCACAAGGAATTTTGCAGAGTTGCATTCTTAATTTAAACTTATAAATGACTCTCAAAGGGTCATTTTACAAAGGACATGAACAGACAATTTTAAGGTGAGGAAATACAAATAGTGAATATATTCAAGAAAAAAGTATTCATCCCACCAAATTAAGCTGACAAGACCTATTTTTCACTTAACAAACTTCCAAAAAATATATTCTTCTCCACGCTAGTGTTGATAGCATTATGAATTAGGGAAATGGTTTGATACTGTTTATGAAGTAAACAAATAAATATATGCAAATACGCAGATATTTTGAACTGGAAAAGTTTTACGTAGAAAAATGCTCGTTGCCGTGTTATTTGTGTGTGAAACATTTGAAACAGCATAAATGTTCAACAGTAGGGAACATTTCACTTGATTACGAAACAGACTACACGATGCACAATCATGTAAGCGTTAGAAAGTATGCTTGCGAGGAATTTTAATTATAATTGGAGGTAATTGTAATTGAATTATAATTAGAGATAATTGTATCTTTAATTATGATATATTATCCACTAGAAACACACGATGTTTTATTTAAAGCATAATCTCAAACACATAAAACAATACACGTCGAAAAATACTGAAAGTACGCGCACACATACATGTGGTCGCGGCTCAGCAGGTCTCCAGGGACTGTTCCTCCTTCGCGCTCCCTTGTATTTCCATGAGATAAATATATGATAAAGTATATATATAAGAAATATATTTCTTATACTTTTAATTTCTCCACCACAGTCTCGTGTTCCTTAGCATCAGAGGAAGACTCTAACCTGCCTCAACCCGCTCCCTACCCCCGACCCGCGGCCGCGGGGCCCATTCCTGTCCCCGTCCCCCTACCCCAGCTTTCACAGCATCTAATGAAGCCAAGCATCAGGCTAACCTGGATGTTGTGGAGCCCGACGCTCTTAGCCATTCCTCCCCCTAGCGTCTCAGCAGATTCATAAATAAAACATATTCCAGGAAATCTAAGCAGTACTTCGTAAGTTGTACTTGATTCACAAACGTGCAGAGGCTCCATGTCACCGTTGCAATGAGTATTCCTTCGGTCCCTGTGAACTCACGACAGAAATCCCGGTTATTCATGAGCTGACGCTTTGCAGAAACGTCTTAAAATATATTGTTGTTTTAATTACCGTCACAGATTTGGATTGGAGGGAACATCGGGTGCTCGATGCTTCAGCATTGCAGTAATTGCTTTAATGTATAATTTCACCGTGTATGTCCGTACAGATAATTAAGGTCCCTACTCCAGGGTAGACCGAAATTCTCTATCATTACGGCGTAATTACGCTCTCCAATGATAGTGATGAATTCTTAGTATAACCGAAGCAAACAAAGCTTGTTTTGAGTAGTTTAATATGTTAGAATCTTGGAAAAGCGCTGCTTGGCGTCCTATTGCTTTGGCTCGACCCCACAGGTGCCTGTGGCCTTACTTGAGTCACGGCAGCTGCGTCGTCTTGGCGCAGCAGGTGTCGCAGGCCCACAGGCTCTCTGGTGCGCACCGCGCCTCCTCCCACCGCCGAGCTCTTCGCAGGACGTTTCTGCTTGACATAGTGAAGAAGCGACTGCTCTACAAAGACAAAGAAATAAAAGCTGCGGTAGCCTCCCAAGGCCGGCGTGAAACTCCATTAGGCAAGCCAGGCAGGTGCCCACACGGGAGCGGGCCGCCTACCCACACAGGCCTCCTTTTCTTCGGGCACGTTCCCTTCTACAACCTCTACTATGATTGTGCGTCCGGCTCTGGTACCCCTCACACGCAGAGCGGGGGGTAGTATTTGTAACTGGGGACTTTAAAAAGTGACACAAAGGGTCGCCTGGGGGGCTCAGTGGTGGAGCATCTGCCTTCGGCCCAGGGCGTGACCCTGGGGTCCTGGGATTGAGTCCTGCGTCGGGGTCCCTGCTTCTCCCGCTGCCTGGGCCTGTCTTTCATGAATAAATAACATTTTTTTTTTTTTAAAGAAGCAACACAAAATGGCTATTTGAAAAAAACAGAACTCACATAAAATGAGTAAATCTAATGAGCAAAATATGCCCACAGACCAAAGACAACCAACAGTGAGGAGGGTGGAGTGAGGTTCCTGGCCAATCTGCAGTCCCCTCTTTCCGGAACCCTCCAAAAGGTTCGTGCCCACTTCCTTTTGTGGGGCTCCCGCCTGCCGCGCCCCTGGTGGGCATCTATAGGAGCCAGCAGCATCCACACGTGTTTCTTGAGTTGCTGATCATGGTCACGTGAAATGCAAGGTGCTCTCAGTGGGCTCCACGTGCGTGGCTCCTGGTCCCGTGGGACGTGACCATGAGCGGTGGCCGCACAGGTGTTGGCAGGAGCATAGGCACGGCTCCCTAGGCACAGGCGGGACGCACCCACGGGCTCTCTGCTGCTCCCTGAGCATGGGGAGCATTCTCATCTCAGGGGAGAGGATGTGGAAACAGTCTTCCTGCGACACAATCTGCGATTTGCGTCCATCCCCTGTTCCCTGGCCTCACATGTCTTCTGTGTCCTCCCGACCGGCCTGTCGCATGGTTACAGGTGTCCCCGTGGGGTAGCATGTCTTTTCTTGAGCTCCACCTTTACAGGAGTGTAGAGTTTGTGAGGTTCATCAAGCTGTATACTTGTGGTCAGCACCCTTTTCCAGCTTATTCTTCAATGAAAAGTTAAAAACAAACAAGTACCTCATGTTCCGCAGGCTTTTCCTGTCGCCAGTGGCCTCCACATCACAGCCGAGGGGATGGTTTCCAGGGCACGAATGTGCTACTACCTCGACACTCGCAGACACGGCGAGGCAGCAGTCAGTTGGGAGATACACATACGCACACTCCTTTCCTTTAATCCACAGTAGATCGCCTCAATCAAAGCATTGGGGTGACATTGGCGCTCCACCCGTGCGGGGCCTGGAGGGTCGGGACGCCGTGGGTCTCAGTGACCCGGGCAGGCTTCCGCTCCTCCTCACCTGACAGCCCGACTGACTGCCACCGGGCCCCTCGGAGGACCCTGTCCGGTCGCCTAGTGACCGTCATCCAAGGCAATAAGGCCAAACAGCAAATGGCACGGATATTTCTGAACAGCTGTTTATTGACCCAGATATGGTATTTGAACAGCTTACTCGCTTCTCCCGCACGTTTGGACCACATCCTACAGAACAGGGATTCGTCACTCCCTAATTATTCACCGCTTTTTCCTAGAAATGTTTTGTTTTGATGAGGAAACTTTTGAAAAGGGGTGGTAATGAGCTCCCAATAAGAAATGCAAATGTTTCTCAAGTTGTATTTTTTCTTTAATTGATATTTAACAGGACTCTTTGCTGCGGGAGAGCTTGCAGACTCCCAATAAGACCAAGGTTCATCACCTCCCACCCCATGTCTGCAGCACTCACACGGGACATTTATTTGATGGTCAGAACTATTGTAAGTCAGGGTAAAAGCCAATTCATGTTATTCTTCTCAGGTCATTTAGTGTCCCGGGAGGCTTCACTGGGCACAGTTCCACAGGCTTCTCTCCACGGGCATCTTGTTAGGTTGATTTGTGAATGAACACACAACTCTATTGGGTCTGTTGTTTTAGATCCCAGTTGCCACGAAGACTACGAGCTACTTGGCACTGGGACACGGCCCATTCATTTGTTTTTTAAGAGAAAGAGGGAGCACATGCATGTGCAAGGGGAGCGAGGGGCAAGGGGAGAGGAGGAGAACCGTAAGCAGGCTCCACGCCCAGCACGGAGCTTGTCCAGGGCCTGATCTCATGACCCTGAGATCCTGACCTGAGCCAAAATCTAGAGTCCCCACCCTTAACCAACTGAACCCCTCCGGAGCCCCTGGCCCATTCATTTTTGGAGCATCTTGACTAGAATAAAATAGGCACTAAATAGATTTTGAAGGAATGAAATAAGGCACGATCTGATGTCTTCTATTTAACGCTTCCTGAAAACTGTTAGAGACTGAGTGTTTGCGTCCTTCCAAAAATTCACAGGTTGAAGCCTTAACCCTCAGTGTCCTATTTGGAGATGGAATCCTAAGAAGGTAATTAGGTTTAGATGAGGTCATGAGCATGGCTCTCCCATAGGGTATTGTCTTTGTAGGAAGAGAAAGAGACCCGAGCTTTCTCTCTCTCTGGTGCGAGAGGACACAGGAAGACGGTGGCTGTGGGCAGGCCACAAGGAGGGTCCTTGCCGGCTCCTGACTGTGCGGGCCCGCTGGCCTCGGGCTTCCAACCTCCAGAGCCTCGAGAAATAAATGTGTATTTAAAGCCACCTAGTCCGTGAAATCTTGGGATGGCAGACTGAGCAGACTAAAACAAAACCTCACTTCTAAAAAACTCAGGCCAAATTTTCTGTCTAAAAATTGTGATAGTGCGTGATGTAAAAGAAGTGGAGAAAAGATGGATAATTCAGTAAATCATTTAAGGCAACTGGTTAGCCATTTGAGGAAAAGCACGAGTCCCTGCCTTAATTCCTATACCAAAATAAATTCTAGAGGAAGGAACTATTTTGATGTTAAAAGGAAATAAATGAGAGAAGGAGGGAGGGAGGAACAGAGGGAGAGAGGGACGTGTCCCATTGGAGGCTGGAGATCGATAATGTAGATGGGTTCATGCAGTTGGAGGAGAGGCGAGGCCTTTTCTGGATGGTATAGAACCCAGGAATTAAAAAGGAAGATTTACCCTTATAAAAAATTTTAAAACATTGATCCTGAGAACAGCATCATCCACAAAGATTTTTAAAATTACGATTTAATGAAAAATGGCAACTTTAATGACAAGGTTCTAATTTCCCTAGTATAAACAAAAAGCTCACAAAAATCAATTAGACAATGATCAAAAAGAAAACAGAAAAACAAACAAAAGATATAAAAATATACTTTAAAAAAAAGATTTTATTTATGTACTTATTGAGTGAGAGAGAAAGGGAGCATGAACGGAGTGGGGCAGGCAGGCAGACAGAGAAGCAGACGCCCCGCTGAGTGGGAAGCCCAACCTGGGGCTTGACCGCAGGACCCTGGGATCATGACCCCTGTCTGCAGAAGGCAGAGGCTTCACCGACTGAGCCCCCCAGAGGTCCCTAAACGTGTATTTTATAGGAAAATAACACGTATGGTTAGTGAGGATGTGGAAAGACGTTTGACGTCATTAAAAATAAAGCAGGTGCGAACTGAAACCGCAATATGTCAGTCTCGCCTACCAGGTCGACGAAGGCCACTTGCCAGGACCCTCGTATTTGTTAGGAAATGGAACGGTGTCCTTGCATCAGCTTTTGAGTGAGATTTAGGAAGCCACCTGGCAATACCTTCCACTACGCCTGGATACTGACGCTCTACTTCCAGGGAATTATGTCCCACTTACTCACACACATAAGTGGATGTCCACTAACGAAAGATGGCTCTCCAAATCGTGGTAAAATAGAATAATAGTATGAACGTGTTTATTCTTATATAATTAGAGAGCATATATGAACGGATGGGTTATAGATGTAAAACTTACCACAGCTCAATGGGACTCCGTAGTAGAATCGTGAAATTTTACGTTTTACTTTATACACTTTGGCACCATTTACCTTTTTTTAAGCCATAATTTTGCACTCCTTTTATAACAAAGGGGTTCATCAGGACCATAAGGACAGTAGTGGAAATCTGCAAATCTGTGGAAATTAACCTAATTACGCAGCCTCTGAGTCGTACAAAAGTAGGATATCAGAAGAGAATCGGTCCAAGATAAAAGAATTTCAAAAATAAAGAACTTGGAAGAAAAGTGTTCGTGAAACAAGTGACCCGGGTCAGGACGTGGGCAAGCCTCACATGCAACGTGGGGTCAGAAGCCCGGGAGCCTGGTCATACCTGTGACTCAACCTCCCTTCAGTCAAGACAAAGCTGGTTGTGCTGCGAGCAGGTGGCTTAGGAGGGGGTGCGGGCCTGGGGAAGGGGACGGAGAAGTGCCTCCTAGACGGGCGCGTGAGCGGCTCAGGCACGGGCCATGACCTTCACTAAGGACCGTTCGGATTTTTTTTTCTTTTTTTTGCCTCAGAAAATAATGAAACGGATCCTCGGTGTTTTCCTAGGCCACCACTTGGAGCCCGCAGGTAGGCAACCAGGTGTTTGCACCTGTACGGGCTGCTCGGGGACGACGCCGGGCTTTGATGCTGAACTGGGCCAATTCCCCAGGCCGAATTCCTCACGCCGGCCATAAAACCGTGCATCCCCTAAAGGCCCACAGATGTGCTTTCCCCTACGGACAGCTGCCCCACGGTGAAGGGCAGGAGTCCCAGGTTTCATCTGAAGCCACCAAGCGGCCCATGAAGCAAGGTTGCGTGCGGGTCGCGGCTGGCCTCGGGTGCTCTTGGCCTTCTCCAACGGAGGCGGCCTCCGGGCGAGGTTTCTCCTCCACGAGGAGCCCACCCCACGTTGCAGCCTTCCTGAGGGGCAGGCGAGGCAGGCTCAGCGGCCTGTGTGCCAAGAGCGGGAAACGGCTCATGCTGAGCACACGGCCCACTGGCGAGCCAAGTCGTCCACCAGGGCCAAGCCATCGCGCCTTCCCAGGCCGCAGCTCAGGAAGGTCCCCCTGGGACCGGTCACCTGCCACACGGTGACCCAAGCGGGGATGAGCCACACGTGTGACCGACCCATGCCGATGCTGCCACGGAGAACTGAGGCTTAGCGGGAGCGCCACGTCCACGCCTTGCTCTGCGCAGCCGGGCCGTCGATGCACCTGTTGGGGCAGGAAGTGCGCGGGCGCAGAGGATGCACAGCCCGTAGCGCCCGGGCCGCGGCCGCACCTGCTGGGGGGAGGGAGTGGGGGGCCGTCCACCCGCCCGCCCCTCTCGCCAAGCCCTGAGAAGTGGGCTCTGCAGCTCCGGGCCGGGCTCCTTGGCTCCGCTTCTTGTGCTGAAATGCCCACGCCCCAAACCGCGCGGCGGAGGGCGTGCCAGCTTTGACTTGCCCCCAGGGAAACACGCGAGAACCCAGGGAGACGCGGAAAGCCGCCCGGCGCTGACCAGCCCCCGCCGAGCCCCCCGGTTTGCTGTCCCCCAGGGGGGCCGCTACACCTGCCCTTAAGCTAATCGTTTGCTTTCTTTTTAAAACTTTACTTCATGAGCACATTTCCCCGAACATGACAGTTTAGCTTCGCTGTTTCAGCGCTAGATGCTCGGGTGGTACACTCTGTCTCCCGTCCTGCCCAGATTCCTTTGCTCAACATCCCATTTTGACCCTCGTGTAATGCAAGGAGCTGTAGTTCTTTCGGTTTCATTGCTTTCCAGCACTTGCTCCTACGATTATACAGCGAATTTATTTTTCTTTTCAACTGTTGACAAACTGCAAACGCAGCGCTGCTGGGAAGGCCTCTGGGGGTGTCCTGCCGAGCGCCAGCCCGCACTCCCAGGTGGGGCCTGCCCGGCACGGGGTACATGACTCATGAGGCCAAACTGCCTCCAGAGTTCCCATCTACACCCTCCAGGACAGTGCGCGGGAGGCCCCAGGACCCGCCACCCTCCCCACGACCCGAATGGTGGCATCGGCGATGTTGTGGGTCATGTTGGGGCGATACTGAAGCAGCCCTAGGATGCGGGTGGAGCCGAAGGAAACCAGTTGCAAGATAAGCCAGCTCTGGGGATGCAATGCTCGGCCCGGGGACTGCAGTCAGCAAAATGCGATTGTACATTTGAAAGGTGCTGAGAGACCGACTCTTAAGTAGGTCCTCATCGCAAGCAAGAGATCGCTAACTGCGTGAAGGACGTGAACTAGACTTGCTGGGGTAACCGTTTTTGCAATGATTACCAAATCAATTTGGTGCAACGTCCACCAGATCATCCCCGTCCATCTTTACTAATACCTGCTACGTGCCAATCGCGGCTCAATAACACTGAGGAGGAAGAGCATGGGACGTGGGGCCTGTTGGCCGTGTGGGCGGCCAGCATCCTTTCCCGTGCTCCTGCTTGCTTTTTTGCTCCCTTCGCCATGTCTTTGAGGAACTAAAGATCTTAATTTTATGCTAGTAAACTTTATCCATCACTTCCTTTGTGGTAGTATTTTTTGTGTGTCCCGCTTGAAAAATCTATTCCTACCCTTATATGATGAAGATTCAGTGGTATCTTGTCTTCTGGAAGATTGATTACTTGCTTTTCATCTTTAGATCTATAAGATACGTGAAATTGATTTTTGTTTATGACTTGAGAAAAGGCCAATTTTCTACTTTTCCCATATGGGTAAAGTTCCTCCACTACCCTTTATTGGAAGGACTGTTCAATTTTAACTCCTGTACGATAGCCCCTGTATTAGTTTCCTCTCTCAACACAGAAGAACACAGACTGTATCTTCGGTTATTGGCATTCTCATTCATGCTGCAAATTCATAGCTTTGAAAAAGTAATAGAAATGTTTAGATTGAAAAGAGCAAGTGGGGGGATCCCTGGATGGCTCAGCTGTTTAGTGCCTGCCTTCAGCCCACGGCGTAGCCCTGGAGTCCCGGGATCGAGTCCCACATTGGGCTCCCTGTGAGGAATCTGCTTCTCCCTCTGCCTGTGTCTCTCTCTCTCTCTGAATGAATAAATAAATAAAATCTTAAAAATAATAATAATAATAATAATAATAAATAAAAGAGCAAGTGGGGGGCATCTGGGTGGTTAATCGGTTAAGCGTTTGCTTTCTTTTTTCTTTTTCTTTTTCTTTTTTTTTTTTTTTTAAGCATCTGCTTTCGGCTCAGGTCATGATCCTGGGGTCCTGGGACCCAGCTGCTCATCGGGCTCCCTGCTCAGGGCCGAGTCTGCTTCTCCCTCTTCCTCTTCATCTCCCTCTGTGATCTCTCTTGCTCTCTCTCAAATAAATAAATAAATAAAATCTTTAAAAAAATAGAAAATAAAAAGAGCAAGTGAATTTGTGTACGTGCCCCTCCCCAAATTTCAATGTACATACTTGTAGGGCATTTGCAGAGAGGCCTGGCGTCCTGGTATTTTTGGTAGCAGGCTCTGCTCCTACTACGCGTCGTATGGTGTTCACTGTAGAGCAGGGGTTGAAATTTCTTGTTGTCTGAGACTCTGAGCACAGCTGGGTTCAACTTGCCTAGCAACGGGGTTCTGATGTGACTTTTTTATTTTGCAGAATTCATGCCTCTAAAATACTTCATGACATTTGGAAACCTTGTGTCTGTCTCACTGTGTGCCACATGATGAACACCATATGCTGTCAGATGAGAATAGAGGCTCCTATGAATTGAAGAATTTTGAGTCTATGGTAAAACTGGCATAGATATAAAATGTTCATTTTACTCTCTCAGGTAGGAAATAATTTGAGTAATATTTGCCCTCAGAAGAGTAGAACCCTGGAAGTTTCGTCGTGCTTACCTTAAAAGTAGCAGAAACAGAAGTAAACAGAGGGAGAGTCCATGATAAAAGGTTTGAAATGATCTTTCTTTGTTTGAATTTCACCTACTTGACCTTCTGAAACTTCTCAGATCCAGCTCATTTACTCCATCTTGTGTTGTTTATCTTTTACTCAGCTTTAATCTTGAAAACAAATCCAGGGAAGGATTTTTGGCATGTGTTTATTTGCTCTCAAGCTTCTCACTCTGGGTTCTGCTATGATTAATTTGGGGACGTCACAGCCCTCAGGTAGATGCCTTTTCAAATTTGAGAGGTTTCTTACTTTTTTTTTTTTTCCTTCGGCATTTCCAGGCTCTTTTATTTCTAGAAATCAAAACATAATACCCTTCCATCGGTCAGCTTAAGTTAATGCTTCCAGAATTATTCCACAGTCTGTTGAAAGCTATCACTCATTTACAGGAACCCACTTAATTTTCAGCGAAGACAAAACTCAGCAGAAAGAGAAGATAGGATAGAAACGCAAAAAAGAACAAGGAGGAGAAAGTGTTTGGCAATAGATGGGTCTGGCCCGTGAAAATGTGTCACTGAATCATATTGGAGTTTTAATCTCCATCACGAAATGTTCTGAAGAATCTGCTGATACTGACTTTGTTGGTATTTGCTTGTGTGGAGACAAACGATATATTACTGATTATGTAACAATCGTATAATATGAAAATCTATTATTGCTTATAATTTTGTGCTAGATGATATATTGCCATTTTTATTAGGTACATACTTTATATTCTACGTTATTAAGGATACTTGAAGGGCTCTAGTTTTTTAAATAAAAAGCCCCTAATTGTTTAATCCTATTTGATGCACCTTTAGATTGATGGAGCATTCTATTTCTTCGATAACTGTCTTCCAACGAAAATCTTTCTATTAATCTTCTGCTCAGCCTAAGGATCCACAGATACAGGCAAACTTAATGAGCTATTCAATGCAACAGCATTTTCCAAAAATATCTATATCTTTGAGCCTTGCAGTGACATTAAGTGCAGAGTCTGTGTAGGTCCGGGGCAGGGACAAAGCTGGAGTCGGCGTGCTCACGCCCTACCTGGGAACTTGTTTACTTAGATGCTCGCGCGTCAAAGGCAGACTCCAAAGGGAAGGGACCAGCAGACTCGGGTCTCTTCACAGAGTGACCTCATCAGCCACAACAAAGGCTACCATTTTTTAACTCTCCAATGGTGCCAGATACTTGCACGTACTATTTCCAAACCTCCTATGACATGTGAGAAGGTATCTGTCTTCTAAATATGAGGAAGCAAGGAAGCAGCCTCAGGTATTTTACCCCAGCCAAGGAGGCTCCAGCAACGGTTAATCTGGTCCCCAAATCTACTCCATCCACGGAGGCATCATATACTCAACGTTTACAAGAAAACACAAGAAGAAAAAAAGGTGAACATGAATATCTCGGCAGAATGTGGAAGGAAGACCTTTTCTATTATCTGACTCGGGTTGTAAAGAAGTTTAATTTGCTCCTAATCACCTGAGGCTGAGACTGATCTCATTGAGCAGAATAGATCTGTGCTTCGAGGAACAGAACAAAGCCACAGCACAGATAATGTCGGGTTGAAACTGACCATATGGTTCTAAACCTGGATTCGGCCCCTGGCAGACGTGCAGGGCGGTGGGTTGCATGACATCTCCGATGCTGACTTGTGTCCTCTGTGAAGTGGAGATGCTTCTATGCACAGGACGGACGCGGGCTGTGCCTCACTAGGACTGCGACACCGACAGCCCCGCGGTAGGCTTGGCGCGGGTCGGACTTTCACGGAGGTCGCGATCCTAACGTGTTCATTTTCTTGGCTTGGGGGGATTTGAAGTATTGGGTGTTTTGTTTTGTTTTGTTTTGTTTTGTTTTGTTTTTGTTTTTGTTTTTGTTTTTGAAAACACAAGTTTAATTGGAGGAGTAAATACAAATCCTAGCCCACGTATCTGTAACCGCTGTAGTCGCGGTCAAAGAGAAACCTACGGCAGTTATGGATGCGTCAGCATGACTATCACTGATTTTTGCTTTGAGCTGGGGTTTCATCCTCAGGAATCTATGTGAGGAGGAGCATTTTGAGAGCCATTAGCTTTCCCAGGCTTGTCAACTCCAGCCCGGATCCAGGAGAGGGGAGGACCAGGACGGCCTTCAGGTCTGGTGGAGCTACGGCTAATCCCTGCTTTAGAAATACATCTAAGGTTAATCAATTCCGTGATCGTGTGTTTTTCCCTCGGTAGCACTGATGTCAGTGAATCTTTTGAAAAGACACTCTTAGTTATCATCTCAATTCACAAGTACAGGTGAGATCACCTGGGTTGAGACTGGATTGAGGCCCATGAGCTCAGAAAATTCTTTGGCATCATTTGCACAGCTTGAGCACTCGGCATCTGTAGGTTCTTCCTATGCCTGTAAAATGGGGTAGAAGTACTTGCCTAACTGAAGCTTGGCCACCAATGCTCACTACCCTCCCCTAGGGGCCACCCCCGCAGGCTGGCCCCTCGCCCAGCACTTACAAGGGTCCCCCTACCTTAGAAGATGAGAGGATTGGGCTTTCTGTGTTGGAAGCATGGGAGGTGAACATGGGGAGAGAGGGGTGGGCAACAGGTTAAATGCAGAACTGGCTGCTGGAGGGGATTTTAGGAGGAACAGGGCAGGTGTTCAAGAGAGAGAAGAAACTATCATCAAAATACAGATTTTATTGCGTCTACTTATGGCCTCAGAGTATCCAAATAAACCAAGGGAAAGACGAGTCGTGCTGAAATTATTGACTGCATGGACCGTGCTCTTTTTTCCTCCCTCCCGCACTGTTCTGGCATTGCCCCAGGTGGCTGTGGATTTCTGGGGCCGACCCCCACTAATGCCACCGCCATCCTCAGAAGGCACTGTGTCACCGACTTTTACAAAACCCAGGGATGGAACCCTTCCTTCCTTTGCCTCCTCGGATCTCCCCTTCCCGCACCCCGACACACCATCTGTCCCCACGCAGACTGAGCTGCACGAACCTTATCAAC
Source organism: Canis lupus dingo (assembly GCF_003254725.2). Classification (NCBI taxonomy): domain Eukaryota; kingdom Metazoa; phylum Chordata; class Mammalia; order Carnivora; family Canidae; genus Canis; species Canis lupus. The sequence continues at coordinate 69,040,422 of NC_064243.1, forward strand.
AGACTCCCACACTTTCTGGCTCCCGTTGGGGTTCAGCAATGAGAAACACGAGCAAGGAAATTGCAAGAAGGGAGGAGAAGGAGGCCCGGGTATTTATTCCTCTGGCTCCTTCCCTGTAAGAGCACCTCGGTGGGTTGTGTCCTTTCGCGGAAGGTCACCGTTTCTTCCCCACAAGGCTCTCCTTCTGGTTTCTGGGAGCCACTCTGGGCCTTCTTCATCCCTTCCAGCCACATTTTGTCAGGGGCATAAGCAAGAGGCCTCTTTATTTTATTTATTGTAACACTTTGACAAGTCACCTGGGTTCTCACTGACTCTGCTCTAGTAACCAAAAGAGCTAGATGTTTGTCGCTTGAGTCAGTCTGGATAATGCGTAGTTGTTCCTGAAAAGCTGGGAGATAATAGTCCTCAGTCTTATCTCAGCATAGCATTGCCACCCCTACCTACCTGGCAGGCAGGGAAGCTCTCCGAAACAAGCAGACAGGGAATCACGAGAAACCCGAATGCCACTCGCTGCTTTGAACTGTGCGTGCTCACCAGTGGCCGAATCTAAGCAACACCTCAGTCTGAGATGTGATTCATACACAGGATTAATAATAAGAGGCCACACGTCTCTGATGTTCACAAAGTGCCAAGCACTGTCCTAAGCCCTATCTATGTTTAAATCATGTAAATCGGGGCAACCCCGGTGGCTCAGTGGTTTAGCGCCTGCCTTTGGCCTGGGGTGTGACCCCGGAGTCCCGGGATCGAGTCCCATGTCGAGCTCCCTGCATGGAGCCTGCTTCTCTCTCTGCCTGTGTCTCTGCCTCTCTCTCTCTCTCTCTCTCTTTCTCTCTCTGTGTCTCTCAAGAATAAATAAATAAAGTCTTTAAAAATTAAAAAAAAAGTGTAAATCTACAGTAGGCCAGCGAGATAGACAGACCCCGAGGTGGAAGGTGTTTAGGGACATGCGGACGGGCAGACACCAGCAAACGAGCCAGACTCGTCCCCGGAACCGTCACACCACAGTGTGTGGCGTAGAAAAGAGCGGCAATCCTTTGCCCCAACAAACCAGTGACCTCCAAACCCAGACACCACCTCCAGCTCCCTTTGGAGCTCTTTCATGGAGACCAGACAATGAAGACTCTGGAAAGAATACGAAGCAGTGAACTAGAGGTCAGGCTTTAACAGAGACAACTACGTCCAAAGGCAACAAAAAGGAAAAGCCTTTTGTCTAAGGAACAGTCCTGGTGGCTCTGGGGCCCCCTGGTGCAGCAGCATAGGCCTCCAGTGGGCCTGTGTCTTCAGCACCGACTGCTGCACGACCTTTAAGGGCTGGAGTGTCACCGAACAGAAATCACATTCCCCAGGCAGTTGCGCACACACGGCATCACTCAAAGGAGCCGGCTGCTGAGCTCACAGACAGAGCAGTTGTGGGGGACGGGCCAGGCGGGGCTGGCATTCCAGTGAGCGCGCCCCCCTGAAGCCCCGAAAGCATCAAAGGTGCACAAGGAGTCAAAGCACAGTCTCTCTCCTCTGCTTCTTCTAAGGAGACCGGTTGGGTTTAGGACCCAACCGGATGCAGCATGACCTCATTTTAACTTAACTAATTGGGTCTGCAGAGGCTCTATTTATTTCCAGAAGCAGTCACATCCTGAGGCCTAGGGTGAACACACACTGCGGGGGACACGGCTGAGCCCCACAAGCAGCAAGGGTGGCCATCGCTCATGCGCCGCGGCCTCCAGGAGGGGCGTGGACCTGCATTTTATATTGGATTCCCTGCTCTGCAGTGACGCGTGGCTCTCATTTTCCTCTCCTGACAGTGAGGACGTGGTCACGAGCGCCCTGCTTGACGCGACTGTCCAAAGATCACCTTGAGACTCCGTCCATACCTCTAACGACGAGCAACTTGGCCGGTCCCTGTCCATAGTCTATTTACTCAATTAAACCAGACACTCATTGAGTCAAAGGCTCATCTAATTAGCTGGAATAATAAATCAAACCCAGGTAATTTGGTTGTTCTCAGTAACACGGCTTTTTTAAGGTCACTACCAAAGTATATGCAATTAGCAGCTTGTCTCCCTGAAGGAATATCTGGCCAGACTAAATTATTCCACGACGGGAGAAGTAACTTGGCAACAATTGGTCGTATGAACGTAATCAACGGCCCAGCTGTTATCTTCCATTTTTTTCAGCCTAAATTATTTTCTCTCTTTTCCCCTTTATTCTTTTCACTCTTAAACGGTTCTTTGATTCAAAGAAATTTGTCATTTCATCCCCTTTCCTTTAGTAACATGCTTGAAACGTCAGTCAACACTATCTTTAAGCATCTTCTTCGGCTTTACTGGGGTGTATTCGACCAAGTCAAGCATTTTTAAAATAAGAATCATTTAGCTTGTAGCTTTTTGTTTATTTTTCTGCTTTGGAGTCTTATACACAAGCTGCCTTCTGGAGAAACCGAACTGTAGCTCCAAAATGTATCTAGTGGCCCATAAAAACCTTTCGCCTGAAATAAAGAGAGTGATATGTGACGCTTCCCGGGGAGAGAGGGGGCTCCTTGGAGGCTTGCTGCTTCTGCTGTCCCCCCACCCCCACCCCACCGGTCCTGGGTCCTGGCCTCTCCCCTTCCCGCCTCCTTTCCTCTCTCCCCCGGGGTTCTAGCCGAGTCCTCTCTAAATCTGCCCCACACTCCACCCCAGGGGCATCCTGCGGCCCTGGGACCTCGGCCACCACTCGCGCCCTGTGACGCCCGCATCAGCTCTCCCGCCCGACGTGTCTGCCATGGAATGGCCCCGTCCTCCGGCTGCACGCGGGCAGCCGGGAAGAGGCCACGGCGACAGGGGCTGAGTGTTTACTCGGAATATCCGAGGCGTGGAGCCACGCTGTGGTCGGAGCTCTGGGCCAGAGTCGAGGGAAGGAAGGGGCTGCTGAGGTAGGACTGCTGCGGGTGGGCCGGGGAGAGACCCGGCCAGCGTGCTGTGGAGGCCGGGGAGGCCGCAGGACCGGGGGGCGGCCACCCGGCAGTGGGGACTCCAGGGATGGGGCGCCAGGGCCCAGTCGGGTGAGCACCTGCCTTCAGCTCAGGTCAGGGTCCCGGGGTCCTAGGGTCGAGCCCCTCGTCAGGCTGTCTGCCCTCCCCTGCTCATTTGCTCGCTCTCTGTCAAATGAATACACTAAATATTTAAAGAAAACAGCCGCAGAGAGCAGATGGTACCAGGGCCTGGAAGGCAGGTGGCAGGGCCCCGACGCCCTCCAGCCAGGCCCACTGGGGGGTAGGGTGCTGGGGAGCTGGCACTCCCTGCACCATGGAAGCTGCCCTGAGATCCCAGGCCAGGCCGCAGGGTGGGGGGGAGTGGTTCCGAGGGGGCGGGCAGGCTGCGAGGCCACGGGGGACCAGCAGCCGGAGGACAACCTGATGCAGCTGGTGGAGGACAAGGCGCAGAAGCCCGTCACCTAATACCTTCTGACCCTGACTAGGTGCCTCAGCTCCCGAGCCTGTGACCAAGGGGCTCACGGGGGACCTCGGGACCTCGGGGACCTCCAGGCCCGGTGCCGGGGGCAGGTGCTGGGGCAGGTGTGGGGGCAGGTGCTGGGGCAGGTGGGCTCCGGCGGCCTCTGCTGCCCCCGCGCTCGGCCCGACGGAGCCCAAGGCCGCTCACCCTGGAGTGCAGTGCCAGGGGCGTGCCTAGTCCAGGAGCAGCTCCGGGAACCTCCTCCTGGGCCACGCTGTCCCCTCGCCGAGCGCCCGGGCCCTGGAACGGTGATGCAGGCCAGGCCAAGGACGCCCGGCGCGGCAGCGGGGAGCTTGGGGGGCCGGGGGGTGGCAGCCCTGCAAGCAGGTTCCTGACCTGAGCCTTGGGAGACATGCGCATGTGCCTGAAGCAGTCGCAGAACCCAGGCTAAGAGGCCACCGTCATGATGTGAATCCCCAGCTGTGACACCTGCCAGCAGCTATGCCCTGATCCCAAGTCTGGGCTGCGACCCTTGCAGGCGCCTGCAAACCGACCCTTACAAATTGTCTCCCCTTTGTCTCCTTCAAAGAGAGGACAAGGCAGGAGTCATTTCCCTTCCACACGCACACGCTCACGGGGGAGGGGGGTGTCCTGATAAACTCATTATCAGTTGCAAGTCAGCGAGGTTGAAGTGGACCTCCTGGCCCACGCTAGAAGCCTCCAGCACAGGCCGCCTTCCAGAGCGCCCGCAGCCTGCAGTGGGCGAGGCCGCCTCCCGGGAGGCCCACGGCATGACGAGGCGCTGCCTTCCTCGCTCATCGATTGGCTGGTGACTGCCGCGGGACCCCGAGTGGTCGGAGGCATCTGGCGGCGACTGTCACGGCTGTGTGGCTGGCGAGGAGCCATGTCGCAGCATAGTCCTCATACGACACCTTCCAGCCCAGGGAGAGAGGAGATCGGGGGTTCCCGGTTCGGTTCCTCCCGAGTGGCCTCACCTTCGTGTCACCTCAGAGCTGGAAGCCCGGGTGGAGCCGCCCATCAGGGACCAGCAGCACCGAGTCAGGCCGTGGGCCTCCCTCCCTCCCTCCCTCTCTCCCTCCCTTCTGGAGGCTCTAGGCGGGGATCCACGCCCTCGCCCCTCCAGCTTCCAGGAGTGGCCTCCTTCCTCCTTCAAGTCAGCATCGCTTACCCCTGCTCCCCTCTGCCCACCCCGGGGAAGGCTCTCCACTTTTCAGAACACACGGGATTAAACCGGAATAAACCAGAATAATCTTCTCAAGTCAATCTCATTTAATCTTCCCACTAAACATAGTCATATGTGCAAAGTCCCGTTTGCTGTGTAAGATAACAGTCACAGGCTCCAGGCATTAGGAAGTGGACTCTTTTTTTTAAATTATTTTAGTACAGTTGACACACAATGTTACATTAGTTTCGGGTGTATAGGGGTGACTCAACTTCCCCGTATGTTACGCCACACTCACCGCGGGGCTGTCGCCACACAGCCCTATTACCCTATCCCCGACGGCATTCCCTATCCTGTGCCTTTTACCCCATGACTTACTCATTCGGTGCCCAGAAACCCGAACCTTCCCCTCACTCCACCACTTTATCATGCCTCTACCCCCTTCCCTCTGGCAACCATCAGTTTGTTCTCTGAGTTTATAGGTCTGATTCTGCTTTTCATTTGTTTATTCATTTGTTTTGTTTAGATTTTTACATATGAGTGAATTTCTAAAACTTAACATCAAAACCACAAACAGTGCAATTAAAAAATGGGCAGAGGCCCTAAACAGACATTTTTCCAAAGAAGACATATAGACCCGTGAAAAGACTCTCAGTGTCACTCTCATCATCAGGTAAATGAAAATCAAAAGCACAAGGAGATGCCACCTCATACCTGTCAGAATGGCTAAAATGAAAAGACAAGAAATGACAGGCGTTGACAAGGATGCGGACAAAGGGGGCCCTTGGGCACTGCTGGTGGGAATGTAAAGTAGTGTAGCCACTGGGACTCAGTAGGGAGATTCCTCAAAAAATTAAAAATAGAATTACCCTGTGATACGATAATTCCACTACCGGGTATTTACCCAAAGCAATCTAAGTCTTAAGTGTTCAAAGTGTCCATCAATAGACACACGGATAAGGAAGGTTTTTTCTATAGACATGCATATGGAATGTGGAATAGATATGAGATATTAAGCCACCATAAAAAAAGGATGAGGTCTTCCATTTGCATCAACGTGGATGGGCCTAGTGGGTGTTATGTTAAGTGAAACATAAGTCAAGCAGAGAAAGGCAAATACCACATGATTTCACTCATACATGGAAACTAAAAACAAAGGAAGTGGACACTTTGAGGACCATCATCTGCCTACCAAAATGGCATAAAATACACAATTATTAGCTGTTGTTTTTTTTTTTTTTTAGCTGTTGTTTTTTTATATAAATTTATTTTTTATTGGTGTTCAATTTGCCAACATATAGAATAACACCCAGTGCTCATCCCATCAAGTGCCCCCCTCAGTGCCCGTCACCCAGTCACCCCCATCTCCCCCACCTCCCCTTCCACCACCCCTAGTTCATTTCCCAGAGTTAGGAGTCTCTCATGTTCTGTCTCCCTCTCTGATATTTCCCACTCATTTTCTCTCCTTTCCCCTTTAATCCCTTTCACTATTTTTTATATTCCCCAAATGAATGAGACCATATAATGTTTGTCCTTCTCTGATTGACTTATTTCAGCATCATAGCCTCTAGTTCCATCCACGTTGAAGCAAATGGTGGGCATTTGTCGTTTCTAATGGCTGAGGAATAACATTCTTTAATGTTTTATAGTTATCTTTACGCCCAGTGCGGGGCTCGAATTCATGACCCCGAGATAGAGAGTCACGCTCTACTGGCTAAGCCAGTCAGGTGCCCCCAAAAGCCATTTTTAAAAAATAGCTTAAGAGATTAGTCTGCACTACATCAAATAACCTCTGAAACATTATCATGAATCAGGGGCTTAATCCGAGCCAGATCTGGCCCCGTGGGTGTTTAGGAGTGGGCCAGGGAGGGAGCTCGGGAAATGTGTTCCTAGGAGGCTTATGAGGAAAGAGATGGGGGAGAAAAAAACGAACCCAGTAACAATCCTTTCTTTTGATTCCTAAAGCTCTGCAATTTAACAAAGCTCTCATTCCTCAAATATTCTTTTCTTTTTTTGCTTTTCAATTTTTTTCGACTTGTGAAATGGCATGGAATGATACATAATTTTATTTCTTTCCATTTATAATTTGGTCGCACATGTATTTTCTCTGTAGTTATAAGTAAAACCGTTTGATAAAGCAATTGCACTGCATAAGGTACTGACTTCTAAATGCTTAAAAGTGGGGGGTGCAGAGTTTTGAAAGCATGCTCTGTTCAAAGCCGATCACCTACACGCAACTCGGGTAAGATTGTCTGTGGAGCGCATGAAACGACGGCTCTTCGGCTTCTCCTGTGACTGTGCATGTGCCTTCTCCTTATTTTGGCGAACATTTTGGAAACACAGATAAATGCTCATGGGTGGTGGAGATGAGGGGCTGCTGTGAGACGGATATCTCAAGTCTGACCAGAAGCTGTGACCCCATGCTCTTGAAACCATCAGCAAAACCTTTATACCCACTAACATCTTTGGGGGCGTCTAGGGTTTATTTTGTTTGTTTATCGTGGAAATTGTGAAAAGTCTGAACACATCACCTGTTACAGGAAGCAAATAAACTGAACTCTTTCGGCGGAAGCTTGGGCTCAGAACAGGGTGTGACCACAGGTTGAGAGTCGGGACTAACACAAGGGACAGGATGGATGAGGGTCTGAACCCACCTTGCCTAGGCCTTGACAGACAGGGCACCCAAGCAGACATCTACGTCAGGGAACAAATCAAAATATTTCTCTGGCTAGCCTCCCACTGCCTTGCAAAGTCATTTTTGACTCTAAGTGTTTTTGAGTCAATATATACTCATGTAAAAGCTAAATATATAATTATGTGTTTGCTTATCTTTCTCAAGAAAAGAATATCAAAAATGTTCTGTATTTAGGAAATGCCCATGGAAAGTGGGTGCTTTCTTTCTGATGTATTTTTTATCTCAACCATTCAAGTTGAGGATTCATAAATAGAACTTTAAAAAGCTCTCGTATGGTTCACTACATACAGCTGATTTTGATCACAGTTCTATCCTTTTCCTCATTTCCATCTCATATTCCTAGATTCGCAGCATGTTACTTTCCCTCCCTTGTAGTTTGTGTTCTTCTGATCCATTTCTATGTTCCACACAACCTGACCTTCATGTTCATCGTTCCCCTGATAGTACTAGAGCGACTGACATCCTCGGAGTCAAAGCCTGTGTCTTTTCTTTCATTTTCTTTTAAACCTTCCTCACCTAATCAGATCCTCGACTGTAATATTTTTCTTAATCCCTTGACTACAATCAGCTTCGTGGATATCCCACACCCTAGTACTAGCCATGGCATATGAGGACTTTTAGGAAAGGGCCATTGGTGTTTTCTTTGCCTACTCCTATTTCTCTATTAGTATTTCGAAAACCCTAATGGGCCAAATCCATTTTTTTATTATTTTGTTCAATGAATCTTTTCATGTATTACTACCTATATGTAGGTGACCCCGATGTTGTTTACCCAATGATTTTCATAAAACACACCCCAGATTTTTATGTCCTATCTTTGTCACTCCAAAAAAGAATTATTCCTTGAACAACTTATTATGCTTTCAAAGCCTTTGTATGTGGATAATCTCAGGGTTTAATTTAGTTTCTGATACTCTAAATTTAGTACATATATGAAAGAGTCCGAGCACTTCACCTGTTCCATAAGATATATGACAGGGCGGCGCAGAAGCCCTGCCAGTCACAGCAACTATTTCAGCCTAAGTTTGAGCATAAAGAGTGATTTGACCATAAAATGATTGGGAATAACACAAGTGACGGAGTAGAGAGGGTTTGAACTGATCTAATCATACATACGTATAGATCATGTGTAAACCTACACATATGAATGCTTTTTAAGAGTTCCTGAGAGACAACTTTCTAGAAAGAATGGAGAGTAAATTATAAGAGCATTTTAAGAGCAGAGGGTTTGCAGAAAATAACATTAACATGGCTTTTATTCTTTTCAATTCAGTTTAGAACTGAATGAACAGAACAGAACGTCTTTAACTGAACATTTTGTGCAGGATGACGTGCCAGGGAACATAAGAGATGAAAAACACACGCACAACATCTCTATCTGCAACAGTGCACGGAGCAGACCCTGTAGAAGATTCCCAAAGTCCTTCTGACAACAGAGAAACTTCATCAGGTTGGGTTGAGGTGGGTTTATACAAAGTTTTATAAAGCAAGTGGCATCCCTATATTTCTCTGTGACAGTGCCTGTTCCTCATAAATATCATAAAATACGAGATACATGGGGGGATGGATGGGCTGGTGGGTATGAAACAAACAAATAACTTTTGAGTCAAATTGTAACGGAAGGGAAAGAATTCAACAGGCAAAGGATATGGGAGCAAGACAATTTAAGGAAAGAGAAACCCATGGACAGAAACTCTAAGGTGGAAAATAGAGGTGTTCAGAGACGAGCCAATGGCTCAGTTTGGCTGAGTATCAGGTATATGAGAAGAAATAGGAAAGCAAATTAGTAAGTTAATTCAGGGCGTCGAGAACCGAGGTCCCAACACGAGGGATCAGCGCGTGTAAATCTGTAGGGGGCACAAGCTGTTAACATCCTGAAAGCTGCCCCAGCCATGGGGAGGAACTGCAGTAAGCAATACCGAGGGATCATAAAGACTCGACCATGATGGAACTAGTTCAAGCTTAGCGTCGAAGGCCGGCCCAACAGCCACCGTAACTTGGGCCTCCTGTCGTGCCAATGTCCGCGAGTATTCCCAACACTGCCTGCCTGTCCGGCTGGTGTCGCACAGCCCGCGGGCCTCCCGAACACGTGTGCCAGCCCGTGCTCCACGAGGACAGCCCAGTTCTCACAGCTCCATTTACACCGTGGCTGCTGCTTCCAGATGATTTACTTTTTCCTCAGTTATTGTCAGTGGTGTAGGTCACGCCCAAGCACCTCGTAATTCTTGTGTGGGCCTCAAGTGCGCAATATTCTAGACGTCATAAATTTAAGTGAATAAATATTTTTAAACAAAGCTTTAGAATGAAGAGGCAAGATACTTTGGGTAATTTTATAGTTTTTCTTATAAATAAAAGCATGCTCTTCTGAATGCACAACAGAACAAAGAAAAAAAAGGAGATTTATACTGAATCTCAACCTGGGTTCATTTGGTGCAAAAATTAAGACAGCCCAGAAGATCCTCTAAGACACTGCAAGAATCAGCAGACAATACACACATTATTTGTATCTCTGGAGTGAGAAAAAAAAATGATCATTTCAACAAAAATATAAGTGGATTATTATTATTACTGACAAATATCTGATGCGAAAGATGCTCCAAATGACATCGCTCAAAGCTGAATTTGCTACACATTTACATATTACATCAAAATGACAGTTGTGTTCTGTTAAATGTCATGGATCAAATAAAGAAAATTTTGAGTTTATATTACTGTCAATTATAGAGGAACACAATCTGATATTTTCAGACATTCTAGAACTTTAGAAAATGAACATTGTGGATGTATCATTACGAACTTGGCTTATGGCATGTTCACACGATACTGAAATGAAAAGACCACATTTTGGAAAACTAGTTTATCATTATCAGCTGCCTCTCAACTTTCACACTAAAGTATTCTAATATTGTAATTAAAACAGAAAAGTCACAATTTACAGATATCTCAATGGTTTTTGTGGATCTCATGAAGGTGGAATAATATGTATGAAATGACTTACCCAACTTGATGGTCAGAGAGCAGTAAAAATAGCTTCACTGAAAAACATGTTTTAAATTTTGGAGAAAGTGCCAGTAGAGAAAGTCTGGAGTTTTATCCCAAATACTACAAAAATCCCTGGATACTCTAAGTTGGCATTTCACCCTCTGGATGATGCAATAAAATATAATTCAAGTGAATCCTTTTAAATCCTCTGTTTTCAAATGTGAATCAAATACCACAGAGAATTAAAAAATATGAGACCTGATGTTTGAAATAACAAATTCCGGAAGACTGTTTAAATCTGATGATCAGCATAGTTAAAGAGATGCAGAGTATATATAATTCTCAGGCGCTCTTAAAGGCTGGCATTTTTTAAATGTGATTGATGTTGATTCACCACAAGCTAAAAGCAGATGCGTTCAATACTATGAACAGTATCATTGATGATAGAAGTCATCTTATGAAGAACTTTTTAAAAGAGTTGGTGTCAAATAGTGGTTCATACAGAGATATTATTTATCTGGTGATGGCCATTGTCAAATTATGATGGTCATAATCTCTAACAATCAACAATTTGGTAATTACCAGAATATTTTGATGAACAATCTGCATTGCAAATTATACTACTTGGGCCAACTGGATAGGTTGGAACATAAATAAATATTTGTATGTATATTTATAGAGAAGATAGATAGATGGATGGATGGATAAATAGACAGTAGATAGGTAGATGGAAGGCCCTTCCATGCTGCAATTTTAAAGTTTTTAGCATCATCAGCTGCCTCTTCCATGCAGCATGATGGTGGAAAGTGTATGGATGGGTGTGAATTAGAAGCAGACCTGAATTTGATCGCAACTCTGCCATTAACTGGTTATGTGACTTAGCAAGTTACATAATCCCCCTAATGGGATTTCCTCAGTTTAGGGAAGATGAATAATAATGCCTATTTCATAAGGCTTTGTGAAAGCTCACAAAATAGCACACATAGGTTACACTCAACAAAAATAGACAGTCCTCCTCCTCCCCTGGGGAAAAAATAGCAAAAGGGACTCTAAGGGAAAGAAGGGGGACTTCGTGGGGGAAATTAGAGAGGGAGACAAACCATGAGAGAGTCGTAACTGGGAAACAAACAAAGGGTAGTGAAAGGAGAGTGGGTGGGGTGACCGGGCTGATGGGCACTGAGGGGGGCACCTGATGGGATGACCACTGGGTGTTGTACTATATGTTGGCAAATTGAATTTAAACTTTTAAAAAAGGGGGGGGGAGAAAATCACACTGAATTCAGAGGCCCAGCTGATACTGGCTCCTGACCCCTTGACAGTGTGTTTTCTACCCCATACTCTCTCCTTTGAAATTCTGTAAGGAAAAGTTAGAATTAGGACCTTGAATAAGTGTGTTTCAAATGTGAACGCCGCCTACTAGAAGCTTTGTGTTTTCTAAACCCACCACGGTTGATGCGAATAGTGATTTAATAGAATATAAACTCCTTGAAGTTGCTCCTCGTCTACCTTACTAACCGCTTACCCTTAAGGCAGGGAGCAGCCCCTGGCACAGAGCAGTAGTTCATGATGTGAATGGGTGAAGGAATTGAAATAATTAATCCTAAAGGAGAAAAGAGAAACACTGAGTTATCGGAAAGAAGAAGCTTGAGGGATGGGGTCACGAAATTCACTCACACTACAAATTTACCAATTTTTTTCTTGTTCTTTTTCATCCCTTACACTTACTGGGATAGTGCCCCTCAGCCTCCACATGATAGCTAGTAGGGAAAGAAATGAGCTAAATGTAAAATGTGAATTATAGCTTAGAGCAAGCCAAAATTTAAATTGCTACTTTCAGACGGAGGGGCATGACCCTTTCGTCGATCATGATTTTCAGTTTAGTAGGCATCACCATCACTGAGTTTTTTTTATTTTTTATTTTTTTTATTTTTATGAGTTTTTTTTTTTAAAGGAATAGAAGAAATAAAAAATGACATATCAGAATGACACAGAGTCAGCATTATTTGGTGGAATGTATTTATTTCAGTGCCCCTGTGCCCTATGTGTGTGCATGTGTGCGTGTGAGCCAGTTCTTGCTGAAAACTCTATTATTTACTGTGGAATCATGGAAGAATTGAAAACACAGTGTTTGGGACAGTCCGTTTGGTTGCTTTTTGTTTCTCTTGGGTGAAAATGCCCCACATCTGTGTCTTACCCTCTGCTCTTCTCCGTCAGACGGTGGGGGTGGGAGGTGCACGAGGACCGCTGAGCAGGGGACCGGGCGTGGCTGTGGCCCTACTATGTGGGGATCTAAAAGGACCTACAGGACCCCTTCTGGCGCAACACCACCAGCCCCTCAAGCTTGTTGCTTTGCTGTAAGAGTCTCAGAATCCGAATGAGACCCCCTTTTCCTCCTCATATTCTTCCTACTGTGAAAGGACCCCTGCCCGCCCTAGGAAGTAAGCTGTGGATGCGCCTCAGTAACCATCTACACAGCCCCCTGCCCATGCTGGGAGGACGGAGGGGCAGCACTTCCCTGGAGAGCCTGCGGCCAGATCCCCATCAGCAGGGAGCTGCGGGTGCTCACGGGTGGGGGGCGGGTGGGCGGGCCAAGAGCCCAGAGCGTGGGCAGGGAGTAGAGGAGGCCCTTCTAGAAGCATGCAGGCCCCCTGCAGCTGAGCCAGTCTCCAAGCAGAGGAGACAACCCACCAGGATGACTGACACTCCTCCCTCCTCTGCCATCTCCACCACTGAGCGAGACCAAAATAGTTTCCGGTTTTTATTTGGGTCCCCAAACTGGCTTCTCAGCTGAACCGAGGCAATTTCCATAGCAAAAGAATGAATAATTAGGGTTATTGTAACTGCATTGCGTGAGCCATTTCTTTCTAGAATCGGATCGTTTCTGCAGAGCTGGAGAGCCATGCCTGCCGTCCAGAGAGCTCGGCCGACCCAAGGCCTTCCCTGTCCTCCGAGGGCTGAGCACAGAACGGACCACGGCCTGACCGCAGACGAAACGAGCTCCGACCCACGGCCCCACACCCTCTGCAGGGAGCCCATGGCCTCCTCCAAGGCCCAGCGGGAACTGGGGACAGTGGCCGGGCCCAGGACGTGCTCCATGGCGTCCCTAACTCTGCTCTCTGTTGCCAGCAGCGTCCGGAGGCCTTCTCTCCCCCCACAACCCCCCAGCTCCCCACTCCCCCGCCAGCCTTCCAGGACCTACTCCACAGTGATGGCATCCCTAACTCTGCTTTCTGTGTCCTGAAGCCTTCCCTCTCCCCCTGGCCGCCCCCCCCCCAAGCTCCCCACTCCCCTGCCGGCCTTCCAGGACTTGCTCAAGGAGTGATGGCATCCCTAACTCAGCTCTCTGTTGCCAGCGGCTTCCGGAGGCCTTCTCTCCCCACCCAGCCCCCCAGCTCCCCACTCCTCCACCGGCCTTCCTGGACTTGCTCAAGGAGTGGTGACATCCCTAACCCTGCTCTGTGTCCCGAGGCCTTCTCTCCCCCCGTCCCCCAACTCCCCACTCCCCCCGCCTTGCAGTTGCTGCCCAGGCGGGCAGTGGAGCTCTGGAAGCCACCCTCCAGCTACTCCCCGGCTGGCATCCCTTCCTTGCACACGTCAACGCACAGTCTCTGGGTCACGCGGAGTCGTCAGTAGTGCTCCCCTTCGCCCTTCACTCTCATCTTCAGACGCCCATTCCGCCCTGTACTCGCCTTTCACACGAGTCCATGGAGCAGGTTGGACTAGGTTGTAGGTAAGAGTCGTTCCTCCTCTCTTCTGAAAGCTCTTTAGTGGAGGCCGGAGGCCATCGCAGGAGGGAAGCCTCTCTGGCAGCTGAAGCCCCGTAGAGAAGTAGGTTTGTTGAGTGTCGTTTTGGGGTCACTTTATAAATAGCCCGCCCACAGGCCTTGGCGCGGCTGATGACAGCGGAGAACGGTACCCGGTGGGACCTTGGACAGGGCTGCCTCTGGTCTTATTTGTTTTGATGCCTCGCATTTCTAAAGTATTCTGTTTCACTTTCTTATGAATAGTCCTACATTTAGATTAACTTGGAGTTGACATATTTAGGTGTTAAGTACCATCTAGGCTAGCGTATGATATTGATTGTCTTTTTATTTATTGATTGATTGATTGATTGATATTTATTGTTTTTTTAAGTATGTCCTTAACAGTTTATTAGAGCAATATATTTTTCCTTTTATACTATATAAATATTCTCAATTATGCTCAATGCTATATATGAGTAAAATGGAACCACACGATTTATAGGAAATGAAAAAATTAAACTACTACAATTTTTTGACATTTTTGTTTTGTAGAACACAGATTTTTTTTTTTTTTTTTTTTTTTTTTTTTTGCCATGAAGGCCTCCGGGGCTTGAAAGCCCAGCCCTGGAGAAGCGGAAACTTTATTTATTTATTTATTTATTTATTTATTTATTTTTCTTTTTTTATAATAAATTTATTTTTTATTGGTGTTCAATTTGCCAACACACAGAATAACACCCAGTGCTCATCCCGTCAAGTGCCGCCCTCAATGCCCATCACCCATTCACCCCCAGCCCCTGCCCTCCTCCTCTTCCACCACCCCTAGTTCGTTTCCCAGAGTTAGGAGTCTTTATTGTTTTAAAGAGCCTTCTAGACTTACAAAAATGGTCGATTTATACAGGTAGAAAGAAACGACGGTACAAATCTAACGTGGGCCATCGATGTCCCAGGATTAAGTCTAAATACTGAAATTAATGGGTCCTTTTAATCTTACCATTAAAGCCTTTTTGATTTACACTTGGATAAATGTGTCACATTTGAAAAATGACAAGGTTATCATTTTCTCCTCTTAAGAATCTAGGATATTTCTTGTTTTTATTTTTAGAGACCTCTCAGATGTGTTGAATCGGGGTGGGAGGGCGGATATTAAAATAAAAGTCAGCAACATTTCTGAATCAAAGGACTAATGGACTAGGCAATGTTTTCAAGGACAATAAGACCCGGAAAGATTAAAGGAGTCGGCAATGGCTTTGTTCAAGACAGGAACAGGAAGCAAGTAGACGTCGTCGTCGGATGGCATCACCCACAGGAGCCGTGGGCTGCAGGGGAGGCCTTTCAGGCTGAGCTGGGAAACTGCGCCCTGGGGGCTCCTCTGCCCTCCTTCCCAGGATCTAATCATCCCAGGGGAGAAAGAGGGCAGCTACCCCTAAAATAACTGAGAAGTAAGTGACGGAAGCACTCCAAGCGCAAAGTAAGGAACCGGGCGCAAGGATGATAAGGGCCCCTGGCACCCAGGCCACGGCACACACGCCCGAGAGCGGCCCTGGGACCTTCAGCCTGGAGAACACGAGAAAGAGCCTGGGCCTCAAGGCCCACCTTGGGGGACGGAGAGAGGAAGGGCGGTAGGAGGGCGCAAACCCCCAAGTCGGGAGAGTGTCCAGCGCCCTGTGTGGCACCGCTATCACTCCCGGCTCTCCACGCCCATCCTTGCCCACAGCAGAGGCGCCAAGGGCCTAAGGCAGGAGCCTCCACCCTGGACGCACCTCCCTCTGTCCCTCGCACCCTCCCCCCTCCCCACCTCCCTCCATCCTAACCCCCCTCTCCCGCCCTCCTTCCTCCCTCCCCATCTCCCCACCTCTCCTGTCCTTCCCTCCCTCCCTCCTCCCTCCATCTCTCCCTCCCTCACTGGCTCTCAAATAAATACAACCTTAAAACAAAACTGCTACCCCTCGTGCGGCGTCCACAGCCGGTCAGTGCAGGTGCGCTGGGAGCCTTGGGATCAGCGGCCACACGTGGGGTCATGAGGTCCGAGGCCGGTTGTCTTGGGGTCCATCCGGAGGAGGCTCCCCCGGGAGGGCCTGGCTGTGGCAGGAGCAGAAAACGGACGCAGGGCTCCTGGAAGGAAAAGCTGCAGAGGATGTACCTGCTGGCTTCCAGGGACAAACGACCACATGGATAGGACGGCCCCACTGAGCAGACTGGGAGGCCAGCCACACCTGGAGGAGGCCCCAGGGAGGGGAGGCCCACACCTGGAGGAGACCCCAGGGAGGGGAGGCCAGGCCACACGGGGACTCCAGCCCCAGGTGACCCAGCGGGCCCCCCCGACCGTGAGGCCACGAGCAGGTGCGGTGCCCGAGCGCCCGGTGTGCAGCCACCCACCGCCCGGCAGCCCGCGGACACGCACTCCCACGAACGGCCCTGCCTCCTCGAGCTGCGTGCGGAGCCGAGCTCCTGCTGCAGGGGCTCTGGCACCAGGCAAGGCCCCCCCCAGTGCCCAACCCTGCCTGCGGGACGCTGGCCTGGTGCCTCGTGGCTGCTCTCGCGGCACAGTGCGTCCGGGCCCACGGGCACCAGGACTTTCCCACAAGCTCACACCATTCCCTGCGTTCCACGGGGTGTAAGCGGCGGTGGGAGGTTGGGCACCCAGCAGGGCACTGAGGTATACAGTGGTGTCAGTGCTGGGAGTCAGCGTGAAAACCACTAAGTGTGTTACGTGTCGGCCCTCGGCCGCGCCCTTTGACTCTGGGGAGCAAACGGGGTGGGGGTCCGGGTGGGACACAGTGTCTGGGCCGCAGGCCACTCGTGGCTTCACTCTACCGAAGACCAGTTTTACCTGAAAGGGTGACGGACAGACCACGGCCCTTCCACCTCGGCCACTGGCACAGCCCGGAGCAGCCCGCCTGGCCAGTCGCTGTCCGAGAACAATCCTTGGCACCTGTTGCTGATGAGAATCTGAACCTTCCGACTGAAAATTCAAATTCCAATAAGCGTGTATCTGCCACGTGCATTTGACAGTGTCCTAATTCTTAAAGACCTCTCTAATGAGTGCGTAGATTAGCTCCGCGATGATATTAATGGCCTTTTTTTTAAGAGAGATCTTTTCCAAACTTTTATTTGTGCACATTCAATTGAAAAAGATGACTTTTACAGGTTCTTTGGTGCCCATATTCAGCAGACAAAAATGTAAAAGACTATTCACAAATAAAACACATTAGCTCAAACTGGGAAAAAACGATGACACTAACCAATATCTTATATTAATATATCTCAATATTGGAAAATGCCGCATGACCCAGTGAAACGGTATTTTCCAAGCAAGCAATCATCACACGATTATACGTTGGAAAAAGATCAAATCAAAAGGCAAAACATACCAGTGGAGTTCAATGCAAAACAGGACAAAAAGTTCACAGACACAGTTTCAGGCCCCACATCACCCCTAACCTAAAAGGAACTGCTACTTGCCCAATTTCAATGTGTTACCAAAGAAGAATATGGTCAATGCTCTGAAAAGGCTATTACCATCCCCCTCCCTTTCATGTGTCCGAGCTGCATGAGGCCAGATGTTTTTCATATGCTTCAAGCAAAACAACTTCTTGCCATATATTGAACGCAGATCTAAATATGGGACCCCGGTTGTCTTCTATTAATCCAACTATTAGAGTGATTTCCAACAATGTAAAATAAGGCCACTCTTACCAATAGTTTTTAATTTCTCAGTTTTAATTTCTAGGTGATAGATTGAGGGATAGCTCGTATGGACCAGAGCTCTGTGGAGTCCCCATTCATTTCCGAGAGTGTAAAGTAGTCCTGAGACCAAAAAAGCTTTGAGGACTGCTGTCTGGAATTCCTACCTGGGGATCCACGCTATCCTGAGGTGATCTCTCTGGGGCTGTATTTCTCTGGGACGGTGAATGCCTACTGGGGACCATGACAGTGGATGTGCCATCGTACCCCAGTACCAAGCACAGAATCTAGTAGGTAGTAGCTGTTCAAGAAACATGGCTATTGAGCTTCAAGGTTACCGTGGTACAACCATCCCCATAGAGCTAACACTACTGCTGTGGAGTCAGGAAATGCAGCCCAAAATAGGAATGTTGTCCATTCTGCTTTTCATTAAAGTGCCACATGAGTTATAAAGACAGAAGTAGGAACATTTAGAAATTTGTAAAGATAAAATACCCAAAAATGCCTTTCTGTTTGACAATCGTTGTAAGATGAACATATTTGAAAATTCCAGGTCATACAAGTATTTCAAGAAATATTTACAGCAAAGTTCCAATTAATTAAAAGGATTTGAATAGCTTTTTTTTGTTCTTTCTATACTTATAACACAAAATTATATTTGACTTTAAATTGTGAGGACCAGGGACACCTGGGTGGTGCAGTAGTTGAGCATCTGCCTCTGGCTCAGGTCTTAACCCTGGGGTCCTGGGATCAAGTCCCGCATCGGGTTCCCTGCAGGGAGCCTACTTCTCTCTCTGCCTATGTCTCTCATGAATAAATAAATAAAATACTTTAAAAATAAAAAATAAAAAAATTGTGAAGACCAAAACTCTACCACCCTGAAAAGCATCTGGGACACTGGAAATACCCAAGCATGATAAAATAAAAATAAAATTCTGTTGTGAATAAATGCATCAATAGGAGGGAGAAACAGACCATAATTTGAAGTTACCTGTAAATACTGAGCTCGGCATGGAAAAGTGAGAATGTTGCTAGGAGATAAAGTGAAAACAATCACCTGTTTTTAGAGCCAAAAGCATTTTATCCATTTAATGTGTTTTCTTTCATTTTCGCAATTGTCTAAAAGACATTACCTCATACTGGAGACCTGATTCTGGATCTGGATCTCACAAAAGAATCTTTTATAGAGGGCAGTGGGTTTTGTTCAAAGATGCCAACTAAAGGAGCCTTCCGTTGGCCAAGATAAGTCATGTTTACTGATAACTAGCTAATCTCCAAGCTTGCAGCAGCCTGACCTGGTCCGTGGGCCCCAGTAACTGGGCAACAGGTGTCCCCCAGGCCATGGGCCAAGAGCCACAGCGGGGTCGCACTCAGAAATGAGAGAACAGCAACGTGTGGCTTGGCCCCTCCGGCTGGCTCTGTGGAATGCAGCACCTCCAACCCCCCCTTTAGCTCAGAGAAAAGACCTCGGCCGTCTTGCACCTGCTGCCTCTCCCAGCTGCTGGCTCGTGGCTCCAGGTCCCCAGCCCACACCCCAGAGAGTCCTTGAGTGGCCAGTGCCTGCCCTGCCCCCTCACTCTCTCCCACGGAGGCCATGGGGCTTCACTGAAGATGCTTCTCCCTCGTGGACCCTGTATAACCTGGTCATTTCTGCTCTACTGTCCAAAGATCGAAGTAAAGAGTGGCCCTGCCTAGTGACCTATCACACACACACACAAAAATAATAAGAAAATACTTCTTTTGTGTAGTTTTTCTACTGTTTTGTTATATATATATATATATATATAGTCTTTACTCTTCTAAGGAATCTGGCATCTGTCACAGAATGTCAGGCCATACCGGATCCAGTAACACAGCCCAATGCTCTTACATGACTGGCATAGCTCCCAGTTACAACTGGTGCACTCCTGCGACATCATGCTGCTATGGACTGAATGTGCCCCCCCCCCCCGCCCCCGCCAAATCCATAAATTGGAGCCCTACCCCTTAATGTGGGTGGATTTGGATTTAGTGCCTTTAAGGGCTTAATTAAGGTTAAGGGAGGTTGCCGGGGTGGGGCCTAAGCCCCTAGGACTGGTATCCTAAGATGAGGAAGACACCAGGCATGCTCAACGCCCAGAGAAGAGTCACGTGATGACACAGCAGGAAGGCAGCCTGCTACGAGCCACGGAGAGGGTCTCATCACAAACCAACCTCCCGGCCTCCATCTTGGACTCCCAGGCTCCAGAACTGTGAGAAAATAAATGTCTGTGGTTTAAGCCCCCACCCCCACCCCCGTCATGATGCTCCTTTAGGGGAGTCCCAGCAGAGGAAGGCACTCACTGGAACGATGGCATGAAGGAGGCCCATGAGCATAGGGGAGCCTCTGATGATGGAGAACAGAATTTAGAATATTTCTGGAAGACTGAAAATGGATAAAAGCTCATTGATGGATGAAACAGCTGGAGAGAGCACAAACCTAATCATAAGGAGGCAGCATTCAAGATGACAAGGAATCTGCTGGTCTGAGCCCCGAGGGATGAAAATGAAAAGGGATGTTTCATCACCCACCCCTCAGTCCCCTACCAAAGGCAAAGATGGTCAGCATTTGTCCCTAAAGACAGAGTGGCGCAGCGGAGAGGAAGGATACCTTCTAGCGTCGTAGATGTGGCCTAATAGGCTTGGTGCACACCTACCAGTGGATACGATTGTTTTGGACTGTTAGTCAACACTTCAGTCCTGCTCCGTGGGATTTTTAGGCAGAATTGACCCTCAGGAAAGAGAATTTGAGGCAGAGCCGAGGAAACTCAGATATCATTAGTCCTTCTTACTTGAAGTGAAGACAACCAGAGCTTACCAGGCATTGAAACAGCAGGATGAAAGGAAATGAATAAACAAAACAGAAAACTGACACTGGAGGAAATAGAAATAATTCAGGAAGGAGAAGAAAAACTTTCTAAATACTCAGTGTATGAGCTTAAGATGAGTCATCAAATGAAAATAGGATGCTATTTAAAAAAAAGAGAGAGAGAGGGAAACTCTCTTGTCTCAGTTGCCTACTGCTGTGTAACCGACTCAGCAGTTTAGGACGATGCCCGTTTGTCATCTGACCGTTTCTGTGGGTCAGGAATGTGGCTCCGGGTCCCTGAGGACTCTCTGTGGGCAGATAAGGTGTTGACTGGGCCGCACATGGATATGGAAGCTTCCTGGGGAAGAACCCACTTCCAAGGTCCCACAGCTGTTGGCAGAATTCATTTTTTTCGATTGTGGGATGGGAGGCCCTGGCTTTTGGCAGGCTGTCAACCGGGCTTGGTCTCAGGCGCCTGAGGCTGCCCACGGCTGCTGAGAGCGCTGTGCAGGCCCCCAGATGGCCGTGGACACCATTAGGCCAATACAAAGAGTCCGTAGAGCAAGATGGACTACTTGACTATACAACATAATCATAAGTGACTTCCCCTCTTTGACCCAGAAGCAAATCACACAGCCAACAGGAGGAGGTTATGGGAGGGTGTGAATACCAGGAGGGGGTCAGGGTGCGACCCCCCCCAGAATCCATCTGCCTCCCCTCAGAAAAATTACAATTCTGGCTGCTTATGTTTTAATAATTCTATAGAAATATTATTGAATACAATTCCCAGAATTATATCAAACTCCCAGAATATCAAGTGAAAACAACAACAACAACAACAACAACAACAACAATATGTAAGACAAAAAGCAAAGGAAATTAAGGAGTTTGATACCCGGAGAACAAAAGTGCAGAGTTTGCTTTGGGGGATGATGCATGTGGGAGAGAAGAGATGGAGGAGGAGGAAGGGCATGACTTTGGGGAGAATGAAAATGTCTTTTGTTATTCTTTATGTGTCCTAAGGGCCTGCAGGGGGGCCCGTCACCACTGATCACATAGTCTTACCCACGTGACCTTCCTCCCAGCCTCGGTTTCCCCAGGCTAGACTCAGATGCTCCCAGCGTGTCACTTCCACGACAGCCTGGGACAGGCCAGGGCCCCCAGTCAGGGCCCACTGCGCTGTGACACCTTTGGGGCTCTGCATTGGCTCACACCACAGGGAGCACAGCTCCTCCTCCCAAACTGGGGCCTTGAAGAGCGACTTCAGGTTAGACCACCGACAGGGCGCATCCTGAAGTATGACCACATGTGCGGAGCAACGAGGGGAAGTCCACAAGCCAGACCGGGCCCCTCAGCTCCTAACACCTGCACCGCACTACCAGCCTAAGAGCCCCCCGACCCCCCCACCACAGACACATGTCCTTGGATCTAAGATGGGGGAGACCTTATACCTGTCTGTTAGCAAACAGACATTTCATGGACCTTTGGAGAGTGATGAGTACATTTGCAAAAATGCGCTTAGTAAATAAAAAATGTACTCTTCCTAGGGCAGTAGGAATAAACAGAGGTAAAATCGACCTCTGGAAGGAGACGGAAACAGACATTTGAAAGGAAGGTGAATCAGGGTCTATAAGAATTATTTTCTTTATTTGAATATAGTTGATACACGATGTTATGTTAGCTTCAGGTTGTACAGCAGAGACTCAGCTTCCCTACATGTTGGGCTCTGCTCACTCCCGGCTGCCCCCACCTCCCCCCACCTGCTCCCCACCCCCCCCCGAGCTCTTACACGGTCACCAACCGTGTGCCTTACACCAGGCAGCAGGGTATTTTTATTAGCTGTAGTTCTAACTTATAGAACACCCGACATCCCTCCCTTCATCACTCCCCGTGCACCCCTTCACCATCCCATTCTTCACTCCTCGAAAAACCAATTCCTGCAGGTGACACGGCTGCCACGTCACCACCGTGAGGCTCAGACTGGTCTGACGGCAGAGACGGGCTTGCACCCTGCCCTGGGGACCCTTCACCACACGATGTCCACAGGTCTCCGAAAGGTGACTTTGTAGTTCTCTTGTTTCTCTCCTTTACCTGAGTATCGTGCATCTTTAAAATCATTTTTTTTAAATAATAGGTGTATATTTTATAAGTAGTACAGAAAGGAACAAAATAATTTCCTTCCCTTCTCCTTAAACATTGAAATCGCTGCTAACAACTTCTGGGTGTGCCCTGGAAAATTTTATATCTGCATCTTCTCTTTTGTTAACACAAGACAGAGAGTGATGAGACCCCAAATAATCAGACCATTCTAACATTTATTAGGATAAAAACTGGCACCTCATTAAATTAACTTGATCTGAAAACTCTAGTGCTTGGTGTGCCAAGTGTAGCAGATTTTCACGTGTGGCTCTAGGTCCTCTGCAGACCAGGCCAGCCTGACGCGGACATGAGGGAACCAACCATTTTCCTTTCCGGTTAGAACAACCCCAACAGAACTGCCTGGTAGTTTGGAGAACGCCGGCAATGAGACTCCCCTCAGGCAAACTGGTGTTAACTGAGATGTCAGAAATCTTGGGGAGATGGTTTCTAGGTCATAGCAGGACACAAGCAGCCCTCCCTCCAGCAAAGCACTAACAGCAACAGGACCTCAAGGTGTTGAGTCAAAGGTGCTAAAGTTGAGCCCTATTTTTCTGGGGAGGTTGAGGAAATACCTTGCTATCCAAGAAATCTGGTACAGCCTCAGTTGTTCTTACTATAAATAAAGATAATAACACCTCACCTACTTACATCATATGGTTGTTACAGGATTAAATGAAATACTAAGTTTAAAAATCTTTTTCAAACCAAAAACCATCATTGTCATCACTGCACTTCAAACTTGAGTGGCTTGTTTTCATTTCCACAATTGAATTTTTCCCCCAGAAAGAAAAATATCAGTATACTATGCAAAGCCTTTTTGTATTTGTGAAAAACCCTATTCCAAGAGAGAGATAAATAAAAACAAAATGTAATTTATTTTTACTTGACTCCTGGTTTATAAATGTCTACGAATAAGCATGTCAGCCGCTTATGAACACCTCACTGGAGGGACTGTCCCACTATGAAACCTTATGTTGAGCTCATCCATTAGTAGCCGATGATTATAAAAAAGAATGCACTGGTTCTTAACCAATAACTTGTTTTAAATTGGCATTTTTATTAGACAGTAAATTCGACATCGAGTCCATCGATTCACACACCACGTTTCACAGGATGGCAGGAGTGTTGCAGATGGAAACAAAGCTGAGCTCATAAAGCACTTTTTGAATCCTCAACCTTGTCAAAATCGTGAAATAATAATGTCTAAATAGAAGTCCCTAATGCTAAAGCCTGGTAATCCGTCCCTTTCGTCATGATTCATAAAGCGGCACGTGTTGTTACTCGGATTCTGGATAAGACGGATAGAGAGCGGTCAGGCCACAGCCTCCGTAGCAGTCCCACAGGTCCTCTGCCCCCACCTGCCCGGCCTACGGCGGTTCACCACAGAACGGCTACCAAGCAATGAACGGCGCCCCGCAAGGACGCTTCTGGAATGAGACGGAACAGCGTCGTCGGAACAGGTACGCAGTTCTCGGGTTCTTTGCCCCTTGGGAGAAGACTAGACACATGAACCGCCAAAGGAGTGCCTTCCTTCGAAGCCTCCTGTTACCACCAGTTCATCCTCACCACCATCTTGATTCCAAAAGACCAAAAAAAAAAAAAAAAAACCGTGAACAAGCAGGTCAACTTTTCTCTGCACTACACAAAACAAGAACCAGAAAATGTCTTTGCCTCTGAATTGCTCAAATATCCAGGAGAATCCGTTCTGGCTCCTATTCTTTCATTCCACTCTCTTCAAAAAGTGTTAGTTTGAGCAGTTGACATGCTGGACAGTGGAGGAAGCTGGACCAAGCAACAAGGTCATTGCTGCTGCCATCAAGGAGGTCAACAGAAGAGGGGCCGAGAGCCAAATATTTTTATCCTCTCAAGACTTGTCCAAACAAAACCCTGAGAAAGTGATTTAGCCTTAACTTTGAGTCTCGGTAGATGCTAAGGTGAGACCGCAGATGTGTTGTTTTCTGGAAAAAATGGGGGGAAGAGAGTGCTGAGGCCACGGCCTAAGTGTGGGATGCAGGAGACGGGGGATGAGGTTTTCCATCCCTTTCTCCTTACACACACACACACACACACACACACACCTCTCTCTTTTTTTTTTTCTTAAGATTTTATTTATTTATTCATGAGAGACACAGAGAGAGGCAGAGACACAGGCAGAGGGAGAAGCAGGCTCCATTCAGGGAGCCCGACATGGGACTCGATCCCGGGACTCCAGGATCATGCCCTGGGCTGAAGGCTGATGCTCAACCCCTGAGCCACCCCAGGCGTGCCATCACTCACTGTCTCTCCCCCCAGGTCCACATGCAAGGTTGGATATTGGGAAGGAGGAAACAACTCATTACGGAGCCATTCTTACCACACAATGTGCCATGTCTGGTGCCCTCCTACTCACCCATACGCAGAAAATCCTGAGGCTGGACCTTCCAACCTGCTTCCCATCAACAGGCTGAAACTAGCTGTCTCCCAGCACATCCTGGGAGGGAGTAGACTCAGCCCCAGGGGAAGGAGCAAGCAACGGGGGGGGGGGGGGGGGGGCGGGGGGTACACCATTCTGGCATCCCCCCAACTCCACCAAATGAGCAGGGACTTCAGAGCTTCTGTGAACAACACATCCTCAGACATTATGAAACGACAAAAAGGCACATTCTTGGCAGAACAAAAAAAGTACCCCATCTGTTTTCCGGATGGGAGGGAAGAGCTGACCCAACGGTTGCTAAAGAAGGAAGGTTTGGGGATGGAGCTGATGGAGAACTTCACTTCTGGGTTTTTCTCTCCTTCTCTGCAGCTGATTGGGAGGCTTGCAATGACAGGGAGCTCCTCTCTCAGACCCCACTCTCTCGGCATCTACTTGGATCTACTTGGGACCTTACTAGCAAGATATGCAGGCAAATCTATTGTTTTCTTTTTCCTGCTGGGGCCTTGAGAGTGTCAGACGAACACAGGGAAGGGATGAGAAGGGAGGAACTCCTACCTGGGCCCTTTATCTTACCACGTAGCCTTTTGGCAAGTACAGGTTCCAGAAAGAGGCAGGTGTGGGCCCCTCCCCGGGGAGGGGAGCCCTCAAGACCACAATATTTTACATGAGAAAGGATTTAACGCCTTAAGGACTAAGGGGATGAAGCAAAACAGATCCAGAACCATCTGAGAAGGCTGTACCTGACACTCGCCCCTCTTTTTTATGACCTAGCATGACAGTAAAGCTATTTCTCCAGGGTTGAGGAGCCCTGACGTGAAGGCGGTATGTGCGCGCGGCCAAATGAGAATGTTCAAGGCTGCTGAAATACATCAACGTGCTGGTTCCTCCAGCGATCACGCTGAAAAATATTATTAAAACTCCTAGCCCCAAGAAGTTGTAGGTTTGCGTCGGCAAAAGTAATTACAGAACTAATTCCTCTGTGTCACTGAAAATGCCTTCAGCTTGGCTTCCTGTTGACATGGGAAGAATGGCTCTCGATATAAATCGAAGCAAGTTTCCTGCTTTCTTGAATTTACTTTGGAGAAAATGCCTCCTTCTTGGTTAAATCACAGGATTTTGCCCATGATGGTCAATTAATGAATGAGACGGTCTGAGCCTCGTCTATGCTCAGGACCTAGACTAATGGGGACAAAACCCAGCTAGTACGGTTGATCCGAAAACTCCCCAGGTCCATGGATCCTAAGCTACTTGTGCATCAGATCACCTGAGGAGCACTTTCAAAGTACAGATGAAAAAAAAAAGTCCATGCGAATTCATCTGTCCAGGACCAAGGCAGTCGTGCTTATTCAACCCAAGTTCACCGATGCAACATTCATTCAGTAGGTATTTACCGAGAGCTTATCCCGAATAAAGATTATTGGGATATAGCAGTGAATAAAGCAGAAACGGTAATCTCAACCTTTATGGATTTTACAACTATTGAGGGAGAAACACAATAAATAAGTAAGTAAAATATATAGCATGTTACTGAGGCTCCTGGGTCAAGTGTCCAACTCTTGATTTTAGCTCAGGTCTTGCTCTGAGGGTCGTGAGGTCAAGCCCTACAAACCCAGTGTGGAGCTCACTAAAAATCATATATATATGTATAATATGCATATATATATGCATAATCATATGTATATGTATATATATATAAATATATATATAATGTTAGGAAGTAATAAGTAATGAGTGCTAGTAAGAAAAATGAAATGGAAGAGGACAGGAAGTTCGAGGGGGGCACAATTTTAAGCAGGGTAGCCAGAATGTGACACTTTAACAAAGAAGCCAAAGAGTTAGAAAGTAAGCCAAGAAAAATCTGAAGGGAGAGCATTGCAGGGGATGAAGCAGCGCGTGCAGTAGTCCTGGGGCAAGAGCGTGGCCAGCCCGCGTGCGAGAACAATACGGAGCCAGCTAAGCTGGATTGCGCGAGGCCAGAGGAGAGGCTCTGAGAGCACCGTGCAGGGACGCGTCGCTCCGGACTCCTCCGTTTGGGCCTCACTAGCGCAAGGAGGGCACGCATGGCCCACGGGGCACCGAGCAGCTCGGGGACAGAGCAGCCGGGCCTCCGCACAGACGCCGAAGCCCTAAGTCTCGTTCAAGGACTGCCTGGTTCCCGCAGGGAAGCTGCTGGGGCCGACGGACTCCTGACCCAGCGAAGGTCACGGTCACTCCACCCCACAGAACACGATTCAGGGGGAACCCCGAGGTCCCATCCCGGTTCCATCACTGCCCGCGGACAACGGTGACCGTGTACACCCGCTGCCCTCCCTCCCCACAGGGCCTTGGCCCAGCTCAGGGACCCGCTTCTGCGCCCACAGCCCCTGCCCCAAGCAGGGCCGGTCCTCACCCCAGGGTGGCCTCAGGGTGGAAGTGTGATTTGCAGCACATGAGAAAGGAGAGGCCTGCCAGGCTGCTGCTAAGGAAAACCTCATGGCTCTTCGGGGGGGCCCAGGGCCTGACTCCCTCCTGCCTGGGGCTCCCCAAGGGACCCCTAGGGACCCTGTCCTGGGGCCGTCTTGCACAAATGTCCTCTGAGAAATTAATAACAATCCCCATAAGAGGCGGATCTGCAAAGTCGGCACAGAACCATGGAGCTTTGGGCCCGAAAACACCCAGAAAGGTTGCGTGAGGGCTTCAGAGCTCAGAGCAAATGGGGTCAGGATCCAGAGTTGGGTCGCCCGCCTGCCAGGCCAGCCCTCAACACCCCAGCCCCTGGCTCGGCTTCTCCCAGGACTGACTGCACCTTTCGGGCAGGCTCCGTGCTCCCCGACAACCCCTGGCTGGCATCTCCCCACACGCTCCGACCCGGGCCCTCCACGAACCGCCAGCCTGCCTGGGGCCTGTGACGGAGGGAGGCCACGTCTTTATCCCGCAGCGGGACCCGCACAGAATGCCAGCGGCTTGCCTGCCTGTTAGCAGCACGGCAGGGGCTCCCGGAGAAAATGAAGAACAGCGTCATGCCCTCGATCTGCAAGTGCTATTTGTGTTTGTGTCACCAGCGGCGGATTATCCACACCAATCGGAGGATTGAAACCAGCAGACCCAACCCAGGGCAGGGGGGACGGTAAAGTCGCAAAGCATGCCCCACGGTCCTTGATGCACCGGAAAGCTGCTTGGAGGCAGGAAGAAGAGGGGTTGGGACCCAGGAGGCGCCTGTGCCCAGCGAGGCGAAAGGGAAGGGGGGAGGCCTGCTGCCCCCGACGACAGTGGCCGTTCTCTGATCCCGGGGAAGCGGCAGCGTGGGTGAGGAGGGCGGGAGCACTTGGCCACCGCGTGAAAGGCTTTCATCGCCCACAGTGAGAGCACCAGACATTTATATGGTGCTCACCGTGTGCCAGACTCGACTTTATAATGATTCACTACATTCGGATGCTCTTAATCTAAGACACGTCTGTGGGGACGCATGGACACATTCTGAAGCGTATACAGCAACTTCTAAATTCTATTGCTCTTTCCATTTTCAAGAGACACAGAGAGGCTGAGCGACCTGCCCAAGCTCCCACAGGTGGGTCTCGGATGCTGAAGGCTCTGCTTGCCTGGCCTGGCCCACATGAAGCCCCTCGGAACCTGGCCAGGCGCTCGCGTCACGTCCCCTCTTGGGCTTCTCACGTGGCACCACACTGAACGTGCCCCGTCCTCTCGGTGGGCCTTTCACAACCATCCGCACACGCTGTTGCTCGTCTCCCTGGGTGAACACCTTCCCCGACCCAGCCTGGCCAATTCTTACTCATCTTTTGGGACCCGCCTCAAAAGACTCCTCCTCTGGGAAGCCTCTGCCAGTTCTACAGACTCACAGGCCTCTGGGCTCCTTTCCCCTGGGACAGCACAGCATTGACATCTCTGCTGATAAGTCTGTCCCTCCCACTTGACTCTGAGTTCTTTGATGAAAAGACAACATCTGGGGCATCTGGGGGGCTCAGCGGTTGAGCGTCTGCCCTCGGCCCAGGGCGTGATCCCGGGTCCCGGGATCAAGTCCTGCGTCGGGCTCCCCACAGGGAGCCTGCTTCTCCCTCTGCCTGTGTCTCTGCCTCTGTGTGTGTGTGTGTGTGTGTGTCTCATAAATAAATAAATAAATAAATAAAATCTTTAGAAATATAAAGAAAGAAAAGATAATATCCCATGCAAGTCTGCATTCCCAACCCCTAACAAAAGCACCAAAATACAGTAAGTGCCAAACAGTGAGTGATGGATGGATGGATGGATGGATGGATGATGCAAATATATGTAACAGGTGTATGGAATTTCTTCACCAAATGACTAGAATACGACATCCCAGGCTGTGTTCCATTCCACAAGGGGAGAGGTTTCAAATGTATTTCGGAAGTAGAGACGATGTAAATTATAACCCTTGAAATACTACAGATGGAGATAAATGCTTTGGACAGACCCCAGGTTGGGGCGGAGGGTGGTGGAGGCCACCAGGCAACCGGTTCATGCATGTGCACAGACTCCAGAATCTCGACATATCAAATGGCAAAGCCAGGGGGTGGGCTCCATCCGAGTGACCTTCCCCATCTGTGGCCACATTTCAGGCCTGGAGCCAAGCTTGCCCTGCCCTCCGCTCCTCTGCCCACAAGCCGTGCCATCCGTGCAGGGCCACCTGCCCCCAGCAAACCTGTGTGCAGCGGTCGATCAGGGCAGAGGAGGCCGAAAGGTTTGCTCACTCAAGTGGTGATAAAGAGGACCCTGCGCTTATTTAGATTATCCCAGACCTGATCAACAACAAAAAACTCAGCTTTCCAAGAGAGGGGGGAAAAAAAACCTACACCTTCTGCAGTGTTTTCCTGCTATAAGTTACTCTGCTCCGGTCACTCCCGAAACGCCCCATTTTGAATTTGCAAACACCTGACTCTTGCACTCAAGGCTGTTATGGCGGTCTGCTCCGGTTTTCAAATTCCACTATGGGAATGAACACGCCCAGGGCCTAAACCACTTCAGCACATCTGACGGCAAGAGTGTCTCGGGTTGTGCACCCTGAGAAGGACTTACATTCACGTGCAAACATGTAGGAGAAAGTGACTTCCTTTGCTAAGGACCAGAGGGGGGAAGTCACTTAACCATCTCCTCTTCTTTCCTAAGAGCAAAGCCACCCGTGAAACCCTCACAATTTGTCTACTAGGTTGTACCCACGCAACCGGCGTGTCTTCCTTAAACGCTGGGCACTCACAGCGGGAGACTCTGGGTGGCCGGGCGGTTGACACAGGCAGCGCTTCAGACTGATGCTAAGGGCCCAGGAGCGAGGGCACCAGTCAACTACCAGGCTCCCCGACAGGCATCCTCCTCCCTCAATGCCTTTTTTCCCCTTTTAAGGTCATTCGTTCTAAAGTGATCGTCTTTAAATTAATTAATTAATTAATTAAATTAAAACATAAAGTGATCGTCTTTATTTAGACAAGCATTCATGCTTCCCTTTCACCGAGGCATCTTACACTGAATAGTTTTAGGTCTGATGGGCGGGAGGCACTCAATCAGAAATAGACACCGATAAAATCCTCAAAAACTCCCCAAATGAGCAAAATGTAATGCAGCATTCAGGAGTTACAAATCACTCAGAAAAGCCCAAATTTTAGAATGGCTATTGGATGGAATTTTACATCTCATGCAAGAAAGTTTTCAAATGGAAACATCTTTCTTCTGTGGGTGCCATGAAGCAGCTGTTCATGTGACGAGAAGGCTATTGAGAAGAGTGATGTGAAGCTTTAATTAAAGCCCGTCTGCTGTTTCGCTGTTTCAGACCATTAAACACAGTTTGCATTATTAACATAATACTTGGAAATGTAATTGCCTTCAGGTTTTGTTTGTGCAGACGCGAGCCTGCCGCTTCCCTATGCCGCCTTCTTTTTGTCCAGATATTCTCCAATCAGTCTCAACTTGGAATCAAAAGGAAAAAGTTCAGATGCACAAACCAATAAGGAAGGCAGTGATCACTGAATGCTTGGAATGAGGCAGGTGAGGGGCTCGCCTTGCCCCATAAACATAACGACACCGCATGAGGATCTGACCCAGCAAGGAATTCTCATCTCAGTTAAGTGCTTAGGGAAATAAAAAGGAGGAGTTGACCAGACGCGTCTGGCCGTACTCTTCCTCTGCCGGTCCTCTAGCAAGGAGAGAATACATGTCAGCAAGTTAAATGCTCTGAGAAGTCCTCAAGTTTGTTTAAACCAGCTTAATGTGTGACTTTGTGTTTCTGAACTTTTTGACTACGGAGAGCTTCTGTTCCTCATGTACAATCACAGAGCCAGTGTCACCAAAGACACAACCAAGTAAAGGCAAAATCAAGGCGTTAAATGAAAACAAAACAAAACAAAACAAAACAAAACATGAGAACCAGAAAAAAAAGTGGGTAAACAGTCATTGAATACTTTTACATCAGATTTCTGATCAATAAAACAGACACAAAGATAAAAAAAAAATGGGGAATCTAGGTAACTCAGTGGGTTAAGCATCTGACTCTGGGTTTTGGCTCAGAGGGTGACCTCAGAGCTGTGACGGAGCCCCACGTAGGGCTCGGCGATGGGTGGGGAGACCACTCGAGGGCCCTCTGCGTCCCCCTCTGCCCCACCCTGCCTGTCTGTGCTCTCTCTCTCTCTCTCAAATAAATAAATCTTTAAAAAAACACACAAAGAAAAAGACTAATATTTAACTACATAAGCATCAGCATACCCGTACACCCTAAGACTTTATTTTTTTAAGATTTATTTATTTATTTGAGAGAGAGAGAGCATGAGGGGGGAGGAGCACAGGGAGACTGAGGGAGAAAACTCTAGCAGACCCCACTGAGCAGGGAGCCTGACGCGAGGCTCGGTCCCAGGACCCTGAGATCATGACCTGAGCCAAAACCAAGAGTCAGACGCTTAACCAACTGAGCCACCCAGTGACACCCCCCCCACAAGATTTTATGCAAAAGTAAGTGAATACTGGTACAATTTGACAGTTAATACCCTTAAATATAGAAAGAGCATTAAAAACCAGTAAGGTACACATACTAGCAAAAATTAAAAAGAGCATCAAATTCACAGAACAAGAAATATAAATGGCCAATAAACATAAGAAGGCTCAAAAAAAAAATAAAAAATAAATAAATAAATAAACATGAGAAGGCTCAGGCGTACTGACAGTCACCGAATGCAGCCTAAATAATAAGATGCCATCATTCTTTTGTCCAACTGGCAGCAGGTGTATTAAATATGGTGCCTCGTGCCGAAGTCCAGAGACTGGGGAACACCCTCGCCTCCCCTCAGCATAAACTGAACGACTTGTCTGAAAAGCCATCGTTTGCCGCATCTTTCTCACATTGGTTTCATTTCTAGGAGCTTATTAAATAGGTTTATGTGTATACAGTTTATCACATTACTTATTGCAATGGAAAGTATACACATCTAAATATCTGACATTAGAAAGACACTATTAAATAAAAGAACTAATACAGTGGGAAACATTCCATGATGCTCTGAAAAGAGTTCCCTACATTGTATGAAAATAGTCACAAAAAAAAAAAAAAGAAAATAGTTACAGTATAATCGTCAATGAAAAAAAGCAGAATCATACTGATTCTATCCCCACTGCACTTCAATAATCCTAAACATATATGAACAGATCAAAGACTGAGGGTGATATCTCAACACAGGAATAATTCTCTCTGGATAGCAGGTCACATGATTTTGATAAATTCTCTCCAGTAAGAAGAAAAGAATGAATGGTCAGTGCTGCCAAGTACAGAGCTGACTCAATTTTTGTTAATTATCTAAGAATTACCTCTAATTAGCACATTATTTAATTATAACCAGGTCCTAGGAAAGTGGTTTTAGAGCCTGTTAAAGTTTTTTTTTTTAACTTGGTATCTCTATTTTTATCCTTGGACTAAAAGATATATTTAAATATTATTTAAAATAATATAAAATGTATTTAAATATATTTAAATATACTTAATATATTTAAAAATATATTTTGGGCGAAGACCAACTGCACCCTGGTCTGTATGTACGTATGACCACAAAGATAAACTATTAATGGTCAGCTGTCATTGTGACTCCTTGCTGAGGAGAAGATTTGGAACAGAAAAACAGACAACTCAACTTCAGGTCATGCACATTCTTTCAAATGACTTAGAGGAGGGTATGTTGCACCGTCCCTTGGCTTCGCCTTCTCAGGGATGCAGAGGGAAGAGGACTCCTACTGCCTCTTGGCTTCACCTTCTCGGGGATGCAGAGGGAAGAGGACTCCCACTGCCTCTTGGCTTCACCTTCTCGGGGATGCAGAGGGAAGAGGACTCCCACTGCCCCTTGGCTTCGCCTTCTCAGGGATGCGGAAGGAAGAGGACTCCTACCACCCCTTGGCTTCACCTTCTAGGGGATGCAGAGGGAAGAGGACTCCTACCACCTGGAACAATTTCAGAGGGGGCGCTGCTGGGGCAGCCAGAACTCAGGTGGTGCTCGGCTACTGACTCACCCAGGGCCCCTCAGACGTGCCTTCCCAGCACTGGCGCAGGGCTCGGGTCCAGCAGCTCACTACTGGGTGTCAATGATCACACGCATGACTAGAGAACTGAAGGCCAACAACAGTCTAAGGAACACAGATACGGACTCACTAAAAACAGACACTAAGATTGGGAGGCGTCCTCGTTTTCAGGCGCGAAATTCATGCTCCTGTGTCACCGCTGCTCCCCTGGGATAACTTTCCTAAAAGACAGAAATCTTGATTCTTTCAGGGCCTTTAAAGGAACACATGATGTAATCCCAGCGTCTAGCACTGACTTTCTCCACACCCGCCGCTAACCTTAAACCCCGAGGACAACTGTGTTCTACGTGATTCTCAGACCTACCACGTCATTTTTGGAGGGTCAAGTTCATGGATCTTGTTCTAACATGGTGGGCAGGCCCCTCCCACTTCACGTGCAGATCCTTAAGGTAAAGGACCATCGTCCACATTACAAAAGGACACTTCTGTCTACCGAAGGGATCAATGCAAGAAGGTTCCTCTGGAGGACGAGCTCTTGCATCCAGAGTTTCCGTCCAGAACAAGGTAGCGGGCCTCCAGGGCCTCAGTACCGAAGTAGGACTTCCGTGGACTGTGCACATCTCATTATAATGAGTGAAGCCGCTCAGCTAGGACTCCATAATTCAGGGCAAGGCGAACGAGGCTTGGCCAAGGAGACCCTGCAGAAGAATAAGCAGGAAGGACAGCATAAGAAGCTTCGAAGGTTCCGAAAGTTCTGAAATGAGGGCCCTGGAAAATGTTGATCTTCAAATACCCGGTGGAACAACAAAACGTCAGCGCAACTCCACGGCTTGTCGGTGCTGCACGGATACGAAGGACGCTGCCCAGAGACGCTCGGCGGCCGGGGCTCCGTCTGGTTGTCAGCAGCCCCGCCTGGCAGAAGGCCTCCATACACGCCTGTGGGATGACATCATTAGCAGATGACGTCAAGTGACACACCCGATTAACCTGCAGTGAATTGACCCCTCTCTGTCACCTCTGCAAATGGGGCGGCAGGTGAAGGGGATCATGGGGATTATGAATTCTGTGCAATCCTCTAATACAAACAAAACACCCAACCCCAACCGCTGGCCAGGTGATCACGGATTTTTCTCCACGGTGCCATGAAAGAGTCACCAGCGCTGGGCAGCAGTTGGGACCGCCTTAGTTAGCGTCTGACTACCAACAGGTGGCAGCTGACCTGCCACCTCAATCCCTCGATGGGAAGCCAAGCCTGTGGCAACACCCTGACTGCCCATCCCGGCTCCACTGCCCCCCACAACCAGACGGGACCAAGAGCTCCTCCCCAAAGGGGGTCCCACCTGCTGGCGTGTCTGTCCGGCCGCAGATGGAAGGACTCTGACCCATGGGGTTGGACTCTCGCCCCCACCTCTCAGAGATGCAGAAACGCTGCAAACAGCAATCTGCAGCCACTTCCAGTTCCACGATCTTCTAGAGGAGGGGTCTGCGGCCTGTGCAGAGGTCATTGTCCTGGTCCCTAAGCTGCAGGGCACATCACAGTCCAGACCCGGGCACCGGCCTCTCCCAGCTCCATAGCCAAGTCTCCAGCACTTCACGGCGGGGCTCGGGGAGCAGTGGGTAGGAGAGCGCAGCTAACCCCAAGCCCGGCTGTAGCTGTAGCTGGTGCCTCAGGTCTCCAAGCCCTTGGTCGGGGCAGCCCAGCAAGCAGCCTGCCCTGTGCCAGCCGCCCACCCCGGGCCCGGGCCACCCATGGGCACCTGCTGCTGCTGCTCACCCCGCCCCCTGCCCCGGGCCCAGGCCGCCAGCCGTGCGCCTGCCACCGCTGCTCACCTGCCTGCCCTGGGCCTAGGCTGCCAGTGGGCATCTGCCACTGCTCACCCGCCCACCCCGGACCTCCGCCGGCACCCATCAGGCAAGGCAGGAGGAGGCCTGTGCCCGTGGGTCGGGCCAGAAGAAAGGGCCCCAGGACTGGCCTCTGGGGGCAGCAGGTCTGGTGCTTGGGCTGCCTCCACTCAGGGCATGACTCCTCGTTGCCTCATGGGGCTGCGGCTCTGGAACCGGTTGTGCCCCCACCCCCAGCCACCACTCCCGGGACCACAACAGGGCACACGGAGTACGCGTGTGGCGACCGCCCGGGCCTCCGCAGGCACCCCGCTGCCTCAACCGTAGCCTGGAGCCTCAGTTGTGTGGGACGTGGGGCCCGATGAGCCCTGGCCCAGCCTGCGGGGCTGAGGCTGCCAGAGACATGCGGGGAGAGACCGGAGGGCAAGGTCCATGAGGGGACAAGTGGCTTAGGAAGGCAAGCGGGCCAGG
Organism: Canis lupus dingo; assembly: GCF_003254725.2. Lineage (NCBI taxonomy): Eukaryota > Metazoa > Chordata > Mammalia > Carnivora > Canidae > Canis > Canis lupus. Next base: position 69,076,331 of record NC_064243.1, read on the forward strand.
TGGGCACAGGTGGGGGGAAGTAACCGTGGGGGGAGCGGAAGGACGAAGAGCCACCTGCAAGGTGCTGCTCCGGGTGGAGGGGCAGGAGGAGGGCCCGCGGGTCGGGCTTGCGGACCAAGGCCGGTCACCGGCCTCCTGGAGGACAGCGCGGGTGCCCGGGGCTCAGGCGGTGACGCGGCACCCTGGGTCCCGCCATCGTCCCGGGGGGGAGCTCAGCAGTGCCCTGTCCCCGGCCCTCCCCGCCCCACCCCTGCCCACCTCTGTGTCTCAGACAAGCCAGGGAGCCGCTCCCCCAGCTACCTGAGGGCGTCACTGCTGGGGCTGCTGCCAGGCGCGGCCGAAGCACGTGCCTGGGGCCTTCCGCTGGGGCCTCCCGCTCCGGCCCAGCCTCCGGGGTGTCAGAACCTATGAACACACTGTTTCTACTTAAAGTCTGGGAATGAGCATGTCCTTGTTCCCCAGACAGCGACGTAGTCATGGGCCCGCGGGTCACACTTTGGGGACTCAGAGCCAAGAAAGGGGTGGGCGGTGCTGTGGGGGGGAGCCACCAACGGGGACAGGCACGGGGCTCAGGTCCAGGTGCCTGGGGCACCACAGCAGGTGCAGGGGGAGCCGTGGGGACAGGTGCGGGGCTCGTGGGGGGTGAGGGACAGCACGCCCGGCGCTGGCCCCCGCGGAGATGCTCGGCCTGACCCTTGAGGGGCCCAGGGAGGACGCGTGGCAGGTGAGGACACGGGCGGCTGCCATCGCAGGGTCCCGGGGCTCCTCTCGAGGCCCCTTCCGCTTCCTCCCCACGCACCCCAACTTTATAAGGGAAGAAAGTGATGAGGTTATTTCAAAGCCCAGTTTTCTCCAGAAATAGCTGTTTACCTTAGGCTTTCTCTTGGTAATGAGTGGGGAGCTGCTCACCAGTCGGACCTCCAGCAGGGCCGGCTCTTACTTTCTAGTGCCACCAAGTGGCCGAGCTGGACCCTGACGCTTCCCCCAGACACGCTCCGGTTGGTGCCGCGGGGACCTGCCACGGACACCTGCTGTGGACACCTGCCCTGGACACCTGCCGTGAACACCTGCCACAGATACCTGCCGTGGACACCTGCCTCCGACACCTGTGCGGGGACCTGCCTCGGACACCTGCCGTGGACACCTGCTGTGGACACCTGCAGCGGACACCTGCTGCAGGCCCCTCCAGCCAGTGGCTAACACTGGACTGAGCAGAGGTGCAGAAGTCACCAGAGGCCCGGAGGGAGGGAGGGAGGGAGGGTGGAGGGGGAGGGAGGAAGGGGGAAGGAGGAGGAAGGGGAGGGAGGGGGGAAGGTGGAGGGAGGGAGGAAGGAGGAACCTTCTGGAGAGGAAGAGGTGGGGACAGGGTTGGAGCTGGGCGGCTTCCCTTGGCCTCCACTGCCTGGGGAGCAGGTGCGCCCGTTGGGGGGTCACCCCCTGCCTTGGGGCTCCGGACAGTGGAGGCACATGCTGGGTGAGGGCTCAATGGTCAAGGGCTAATAATAGTATTGGGCTGGAATCAAGCCCCAGGCTGGATCTAGCTGTCTAACCTCTAAAATTTCATGCCCCAAATTGCAATTTCATCACTGACAGTCTTCGTAGTCAAATTTTAAAAGGGCAGAAATGCAATTTCACAGACTCGCACTTGTCGGCACCCTGGGCCGCCCCACGGCAGCCACCGCGGCTCTCGGCGGCTCCTCTAATGATCCTTTTAGCCCCTCCATGCACAGGCGACTAGAATTCAGGAAAGTTACTTTTGGAAACACATTTTCTATAAGGAACGTAGATTCACAGATTTGAAAAACCCCAAAAAATCCTCCAACTTTAATTACTAAAAATAATCGGCGGTTGGCACTCCAAGGCAATCAACTGACCAATCTTTCGTTTCAAGTTCCAGCCTCTGTAGAATGAAGATTATAAGAAACTACCGTCTTAAAATGTTTTTTGATAAACCCTTTTTTTTAAGGCTTGATTAGTAAAAATCGTGTGTGCTTGAGGGGCTTATCACCCCCCTCCCCCGCACACATACCTTTTTCTTCCCACTTTTAAAATTCTTTATTCTGTCTAGACCAAGCGTCCTCGATGCTGTTGTACATGACTTTGGAGTTTTTAATTCCTCCTTGTAGAATTTTCAGGTGACAATATTGACACTCTGCTTTTTAAAATTCTTCCCAACAAAATCTATAGATTTTTTTTTAGTCTTTTCTTTAAAAGACTCAATGCCTGAGTAGAATTAAATGACCAAATATCAAATATACTTCCTAAAGATTGTATTTTAAAAACATGAACGGCAGTGCAGTAAACAAATCATTGAAGAGTAGAATTATGATGTAACCTAATTTCTTTATTCCATCTTGTGTTATTAAAGTTTTATAAAGCTTTTGACTCAAAATGTAAATAATGGTCCTTCTAAAGCTATCTAGCTAACGAGTCTCATGTGCCCATATTGACCATCAATCCAGCCCCCATTCACATGGCCATTCTGAGGCTCATAGTAACTCCTGGGATGCATGAAGCTAACACCTCTACTGCCCGAAGCATTTCAGTCTTGCCGTCATAAGTATTTCTGTATCTACCTCAACCGACAGAGTTTAAAGATACACGGCTGATGAAGAAATTTGCATTTCAAGCTACGTTTGGAATGCTTCCTGTGTCTAAAGGTGAGTATTCAGATTTTGGAAAGAAACCGAAATGACAAGTCTTGGTCACACCATGGATGCTGATACCCTGAGGAGATGCAAGAAACGTGCACGATGAGAATTCATCGATCAAACGTTCAAGGATGCCACAGGTAACAGCAAGGCGGCAGTTGGCTCCTCGGCCTTCCGGAGGCCAAAGCCAACTTGAACGACAGAGCCGGACCGTGCCCAAGGCCCGACGCCCACAGCCTCACAGACACGCGCCACTGAGCGAGGCCTGTCCTCTGCTCTGACACTGGCCCTCGCTCCTTCCCCTGGACAGTGCCCCGCACCCCGAAGTCCTAAGAACAGACGGCAGAGCCTGGAAGCCAGTTCTAGCAGGCTCCGCCAACCCACTGCACCGCTTGAGGTTTCGCCCCTGCAGGCCGGGACCTACTAAGAGGGCAGGAGCAGGAGGGCCAGCTGCGGGGTGCAGAGGAAGCGGCCCCCACGTCCTGGCACAGGTGCCACCGCAAGCCGTGGTGCTCGGTGGCCGCCAGCAGGGGCCCCAGCGGCCCTCGCCTGCGTGACGCTGCGGCAAGGACTTGCTCAGTCTCCATGCACCGCTCCCTTTATCCTGACTTTTCCCGACCTAGGATTCCGGATTTCCCAACGTTTCTGGAAAGTACTCAATCCCGTTGCAATAAATTACTCTTCTACTTACGTTGAGCAGAGTCCTTTTCTGTTGACCGTGGCTGAGGCTTACAGAGAAAGTAGTGGTAAGCAGCGGGGGGCCGGGGCCCCGGGGTGGCACGGGCAGGGGGTGGGCTTCGAGGCCGGGCCCTCCTCGCGGGTTGAGTGGCCACGCAGACCCAGCCTCGCCACAGCACTGCCCCCCGGAGTGTAGCTTGCAGACCGGGGCTCCCGACGGGGACGATTATTAGCTGCTGCCCACCGTGCCTCAGGGTAGGGACCACGTGTCTGCAAGGGCTCTCATACCGGGAAAGATTCAGGATGTCAGACGGTGTTAGCTACGTGTTAAGGAGCTCAGTAAGGTATATTGAAAACAATAGACAAATTTACATCGCAAGTGGCTGGTTTGGTTTTTCTCAGAACCCTGACCCCTAAAGTGGCTATTTTAAAAGCAGAGAAGAAAAAAAAATAAAATAAAATAAAAGCAGAGAAGAAAAGGAAGTATGGCTTTGCTCTATGACAAGGTGAAGGGGAGTAAGAGGTACAAACCTCCAGTTATAAAATAAATAAGTCACAGGAATGAAAAGCACGGTATAGGGAATATAATCAATATAATGTAGTAACCGTGGTGACAGATGGTGACTACACTCGCACGGTGAGCGTCATAGAGCATCTGAGCGTCAAATCGCTATGTTGTGCACCTGATGCTAGTATATGTCAACCATAATTTTTTTTTGAAAAAAGAGTTCTTTCTACCTGTGGCCTACAAGCTAAAATGACTGCCAATCTGATCATTTATTGCCTTGCAAGATTGTAAAATTAAAATTCTTTACTCCAAACTAGTTTTCCAACTGAGGCAGAGACTAGAACCTAGGTAGGAAAATAGATTGGAAAAAAAAAAAGGAAAATAGATTGAAGCAGAAGACAGGCCGGAACACCTGGGCCTTGCCTGGGAACCTCCAGGAAGCCTCGTCTACGGGTCTAAGCATTAAATATGCTCAGTGTGAAGAAGCAGTGGAATGAAAGCAGCCTGGGTTTAGATCAGATTGTAGCTTTGAAATATCCTTTACACTGGATGCAAGGGATCCGGCAAAGCACAGAGGCAGACCACAAGCAGACAGAAAGGCCAGGCCATGGAGGTGATGCTGGGTAAGATCTCCAGCTGTGGTTTCTACTCCATGGAATCGACCAGAAGCAAGTAAGTGACATACCCGCTCAGTTTCTAAAGCCTCTGTTGGCTCTGATTCCAGCCAACATCTTGTGATCACTTAACCCTTCAAAGCAATCGCAAGCTGTCGGGATTTGTGCCTACAGTCGATAAACTACTGAAGCTTTGCACCTTGCAGAGAGGGCTTTCCCCTTCCTAATGCCCATCGCAGACGTGCCCACAGAGAGCCATGCACAGAACGCTCATTGGTAGTGCAGAACCA